>NC_052137.2:34158187-34766277 GCF_016086655.4 Lepeophtheirus salmonis
ATTAAACTATCTGAAACATCCATCCATTTACATAACTTTATAAATTCTGTTAAGAAGATGTTTACCGTTGAAACTGTCCTGATCTTAGAAAATGTTAGATTCATCTCGCTAGAAGAAGAAAAAAGACCTTATTGATGACAAAGAATGTGTACTATGTAGCTTCTAATGGTTATTTTACAAAATCACACTGGCTTGGAGCTAGATACAGACTTACAGAAGCATATTATGTGAAAATCCTCAAGAAAAAAAAGTCCTTGGATGAATCAAATCTATTCTGGGGATATAACCCATGAATGTTTCAATCATTTAATGGCTAAAATAGCATTTATTTCTATTTTTAAAATGAGTTTTTTTTTGTTTCTGTAGTATAAAAAGTTTATCCTTTTCGAATTTTTATGGTAATAGTTTTATTTCCACACACAGTCCAACTTAAAAGTGGGGCCTCAAACATTTCACCCTAGTTCCCTCCTAAAATCGTTACTAGATTAACCTTGAATACTTCTTCACTGAATGTTTCTATCTCCACCTCAGCTGTCCCATAGTGACTATATAATATTAGTTAAAATATGTCATTTATCAACATATTTTTTTTTCTACAAAAATCCGGAAAAAGAGAAAATCCCAATTAATTTTTTTATTTCATATATACATATAGCCCAATATTCCATAGACATATTTAAATTTGTGGGATTAGTTAAAATACCCAATAATTTTCGCTATACACGTCTCTTTGATTTAAGAGACTAATATTAACCCCGAGATGGCTTTTCAAATAAGATCGATCATTTTATCCTTCTTTTAGTGTTTCATTTATTTTTAGATTATCTAAGTGCAATTTACGGGCCTCCAAACCCTAATTTGACAAAGAGTAAAAGTGTAATCCACACTCAAATTTGAGAAAAAATATTCTAGCTTCTTTTGTGTTGACGGGCTACTTATAATTTTTTGATTTATAAGTCCCACAGGGATACGGATAAGTTATTTTAAAAAATTATCTAAAACTGGACCAGGCCCTTTCTTATTTAAAAAAAATGTATAATCGGTAAATAACAATGATAAATAACCTGGTTCATGCATGCATCTGTTAAATTTATATTTTATACAAACGAATGAAAAGGAAGTTAAATAAGGGAAGTGGAATTCCAATTAAGGATTTGCAATTTGTATGTAATTTTATATTTTTGACTCATGTACATCGTGTTGTATTTTCTTTCTTTTTTAAATAGTGCAATCTACTAATTATTTTTTGTTACTTCTGCGTTATTCGTAGCAGAAGCCTACAAATTACTTAAATATTTGCAAATCTAAAGGATTCAAACCCACTTGGTAATAAATTTACATGAGAACATGATGGAAAAAATCATTGAGGAGGAACCTGCATTAATGGGTTTTAAATTAAAGGTTAGTTTCTGTACTCTTCATGCGTTTTTCCATATTAATACACAAATACTATGGATACTATTTTAATTCCTGACATAGACACATTTAAATGAATTCATTCCATCATTATGAATAATATTCTGACAGTTTTCATAATTTAAAAAATAATAATCTCCTTTGGACGTCTGAAACTGTTTTGAGGGTCCAATAGCTCACATTTGATATATTAATACACGAAATTAAAGGAAGTGGTTTGAATCATTTCGAATCACACTCTGATTGATGTTGATATAGGCTTCAGAATTTGACAAAATTATCCCTGTTTTATGTACATTAGAAAAATGTAAATGACAAACAATTTTGCGTGTTTGTTAGACTTCACTTGTACGTCTTTTCAACATATACCAATAATAAATTGATTTTAGTTATCCGCCTTTTCAAGTCCACCTATATTCCTTTTCAGATAATATTTTAGCCATGTGTATACTTAAATGTTATTTCCTGTAATATTTTATTATGAAATTAATTTATAGATTTGTGCGTTAATACACAAGTATTCGTATATGTATGTATAAAAATGCACGAATGGGTCAGTTTTTATTTTTTCAAGGTTTGGTTGTTTTATTGAGTTCTATGTTCGTAAATGTTCCTAAATGTATCAGCTATCATACGCTGAATTATTTGTTGTCATACGTCAACGTTTATTTATACAAAAAGAGAACGGATGACAGATATTCTGCTCGCATAAAACTCTGTAAAGGAGTTTGCGGACATGGTGATTTGCTCTGTCCGTAATGGCAGTAGGCTCATTAAAAGTGGCAAGATCCTCTTAGGTAGACAGAAAGTGGAGTACACAACAAGATAGTCTCTGAAGACTTCTTGACCGGTTTGACAATTGAAATGGAAGCCAAGGAGACCTATGAGGTGATGAAAGAGGTTGTGAGGACCTGGTTGGATACCAACTAGCCCGAAGGGAATTACTGCTAGAAACAAGACATGACATCTGTCCATAATGGAATGGCGACTCAAATTTGATGAAAAGGAAACCTCACTGAGTTCTGGCCTCCAAAATTGAGGACATCCTCATCACAGGACTACTCGCCACTTGGCTATTGAATATGGGGCTTCATGGAGAGCAAGGCCTTCAAAGTCCTCCAGCACAATTTTGATTCCCTGCAGGCCTCCGTTGAGAAGAAGTGTGATGAAATGTCCTATGATATCGCAATGAAAGTGTACAAGGCCTTCAGGTCCAGAATGGAGGCCATGGTGGCCGCATAAAGAGGAAATTTTGGGAACTAATTGTTGATATATCATGGTATAATTAAAAATGGTTACAAATAACATATTCTGTACAACATACGCATACTAGTCGTATATGAATACTGCCCCTTTCTGTAAAGACATGTAATATTATATTATACGTTTTCCCGAGATAACCAGTCATGTATAAAATATGTCCTGCTGGTATGTGAAAATAAAAGAAACCGATAATGAGCGTGGTAATCCTAACAATTTTAAGAATGTTTGGGAGAAGAGCAGCTTAGCTGCTATGATGTTTCATTAAATCAGTTCCATGCAGCCGTGAGGATAAGTAAATAGATAAAAATCCCACTCTGTATATAACAGGTACATATGGACCGAAATTACTCCAATGTCAATCCTCAATTCTACTCTGAGACCAACAAGGATTTACGCTTATAACTCCCGAGCAAACTGTCATCTTTACTCTCTGCTTTTCATGAGTACATGCTCATGGGATAACTTTATACGTAGATGCCCGGTCTTCAAGAATTAAATAACAATGATAATAGCATTGGAAAATAAAAAAGCTTGGTCGGATTACCGACTAAAAAATGGAATATCTTGCTGCTGCAGCAACAACAATTGCTCTCGGCTCCTGAGGACATAACACATCATTATTTATTATTGTGTTTGCTATTAAGCAGTTAGAGTTTAGTAAAGACAAATCTAAAGTCCAAGTTTCTGATTTTTTCATTATTGAGGAGATAACATCTAATTATAAAGTGTAATCACAAGTGATGTGCTCATAAAGGAGGGAGAGTTGTGCGGATAAGTTACAAGTTTAAGTCCTTGTTGGACTAAGAGGAGAATTGAGGATCAAAAACGGAGTAAATTCCTTCATTTGTTATTACGTAATATTTAGTGTTTATTTCCTTCCTCTCACATTAGCTGGCAACTAATTTAATGGAACGTCATGACAGCCAAGCACCTCTCCTTTAAAGCATTTTTCTAGTTGTCAGGTTACTATATTGCTTGTTAGTTTCTTATTTTTTTATATACCGAAAATACTAAAGGATTTACACTCTTTCTTAGGCATTAGGCAATGTAGGTCACACTGGTAGACCAGTTGAGGACGCGTGAAGTAGGATCTCAATCAAAGTTAGTAAATTAATTTGTTTTTTTTTGTGTTTTAGATAAAGAATAAGTTTATCTATAAAATTTAAAATGTTAAATGATTTGGTATCTAAAGTTCAGGGATAAATTTACGGGCAATCATTATTTGACTTGAACTGTCAATACAAACTGTCAAATCATGTGTCTTTTCTTCATTCAAAAAATAGTTATTTGACATTAAATTACTGACCAATGACTATTGTGCAGCCTTTTATTGAAATTCTCATGTATGCACATTTCCTGCAGTCCCCTGCACTTGTGTAGATATATTATATAGTGGCTATTGCTTCACTTTTTTACGCAGTGTCTTATGGTGGCATAAATATAAAATATGTAATAGCAATTTTACATGATTTATCGTATCTGTTCTCATACATAACTCTTTGAGTTTTTGCATATATGTACTTACTAAAAGGGGAAAAAATAAGAAAAAAATTAAGAACTTACTTATAATCTACATAATATATTTAGATAGCTCGCTCTGTTGTGCAACATTTCTACTAGCTTAGCTGGCATTTCTGACTATGATTGTTTTGGCTAAGCTCATCCAAAAATCAAACGATTACTTGAAATAACGATCCATCAATAAATGTACCTTCACAGAGAGTTCCTTTGTGACTACTTCCATCATGATACAATGCTCGAGGGTGTACCCATGAATTACATAAATCCATTAAATAAACACCTCTTACACAATATGTTTGCGTATCTCCATTTGTTTTATAGCCTAAAGGATTGAACATAATGTAATATTGAAATACGAAAAATGGCATGGTTCTAATTTATGCAGTGATGTTTTCAGTAGCATATTAAATACAATGAAAATATATGAATGTAATTTGAGATTACCAATACATGTATATTTTAGTTGTATTTTGTTCCAGAATTCACAATTTTATAATTACTTTTTTGTTTTAATATATCTATAAGATAAAAGTATAGTAATATTATCCTCATACGAGTATAACTATTAAGTACATATACAACGAGTAAAACATACTCAAGTTTAAAGAAATATAATATTTAACAACAGGTTTTATTTAAATGGACCGGTGACAACTAATTATGTTCGAGTACTTATAAGTAGCTACATTTATTTTGCCTTCAAAATATGGACTGTTATGCCTAGATATGACATATATTTACATATAGGTACACATTCTCAACAAATGTATTTGAAGATGTTGCCAAATAACGTTATACATCCAAATAAGAAGCAAAATCTTTAAAATTGAGAGACATTAGGTTGAAGAGTATTTTGGCAAGTTCTATTACTTTGGTCACTCCAAATAATATCAGAGGACTCGGATGTGGGAACCTCTTTGTACAGAGCGTGGGACCCAAGATTTGCGATATCATGACTAGAAAAAAGACAACTCAACCCCAATCTGTTATTTGTTTAAATATTATATTTAGGTATATATTGTATTCAATCGGTCCTCCATCACAAGCAATAACAGCCTCGACACGCAGGCAAACAGTCATCGTTGAACCGCGTAGCGAATCCAAATTTGGATGAGAGATTCGGCAGATATTATTTCCCAAGACAATCAAACTGCAAAGTCTAGGGTGTTGCGGTCGAGACTGGAGGAGGGCCATATGGAGGCAGGCCAGAAGTCAGCCATGTTGTTATAGCAGAAGTTTTTTCCCTTGACTGTATATACCTTTATTGAGCTTCTTGATGTTGTTGATAGTCCAGATGGAGATGTCAACGTTCTTTGCACCCATCTGGACAATAAAAAACAGCATGAAGGAGATCACACTATCGTTTGCTTTTTTCGTTGTTGATCTGACATTATTTCATTTAGAGACATGGGATAGAAACAAAACTTGCCATTGAACGGTGGTTAAGAAGCAATTCTCTGGCATGGCTTATTACGTACTGCAATTTATTACTGTATTACAAAAAAAAATGTTTTAATTAAAGGCTGGTGTTAAGTTAGTAATTACATTTTGTGGCACCGGGTCTAATAATGCTAATAAATTAGAATTTTATGGACTAGCCATACTTAGATATACCTATTTAGGTATGTGCGTACATATGAGAGGAAAATCTCTTCCTCTTCATCCTGGGTCCACTCCACAGTCCACACGTCCTTGATTATATATGTCATAAACAAAAAAGAATTAAAATACTTAGAATTCCGATCCTAAGCGATCAAATTACGGGTTAAGTATAAGTTAATACTACTTTTATATAGATTACATACTTCTTTTTTTAAATAGGAGAGTACTTATAGCATTTCATATGCTCTGTATAAGGAAGGATGCAAAACGATTTAAAAATATAATGTTGGTACATACATACATACAACTCCAGTGATTTAATAATTATGAGGCTGTAATAATGCAACAATGTTCAACTATTCATACAAAAGAAAAGGAGGAAACGTTTTTGATATTTTTGACTTTCTGTATTATTTTGTGTAATTTATAATGAACCTCCACTATTAAAGATGCTACAGGGTGCTCCAAAAAAATTGGGATCAATTTCAATTGCTTCAATCTCGGCTTCTATAGGTCGTTTTATAAAAATTCCTTTAGTTCCGAATAGCCACGTGTCTTGTTAGAAAAAAAAATACTTTTACATCAGTTAGAGATGGAGCAAACCAGAAACCCCATTATATGCGAATGGTGTCGCGCGAGATTCACGACGTATGAGATTATCAAGCGTCTCAAGTACTCAAAAAGTACACTTTACTGGATTTATAATGAATTTGCCGACCAAGGGAAACCTCCAAAGAGAATATTACAAGGTGAGAGCTGACACCAAACGTTCCCCCAGACTCGTGGCGGACTCAAAAAGTCTATTGATGCAAATCAAACCACCTCCATTCTCAATCTTGCAAAGACCAGGAAGGTGAGTAAGACGGCCATTAAAAGAGCTATTAGTGTCGACCTGGGATATCTTTTTAGTGTCATGGCTATCAAACATCTCCTCAACGGGGACAATAAGGCCAACAGGGTGATCAGAGACAGTAGAATTATCAAATCGATGAAGTCAAATAGATCATTCTTGATATTTTTTTCATTGATAAAACATCACGGTTGACTACTCATCCAATCGCAGGAACAACAGAGGGATCTGTTCGAACCCTTTGAGGTCCTCACTATCATTCGGATAAAGAACCCAGGTGAAACCGTGATCCTTGGTGTCATCTCTAGTGGACGGGACGGCATGTCCCCCCCCTCTTCAAGAAGGGCGAAACTGTGAAGGTGGATGTGTACCTGAAGGTTTTTGAGGAGGTGATCATAACTTGGATGGCTGGAGTAGTCCAAGGAAGAAATTACACCTTCAAACAAGACAATGCACAGGCAAACAAAGCCAAAACAGCGCAGGATGTCTTTGGTACTAAATGTCACAACTTTTGGAGGCCATTTTGGGGTTGAAAATTGCTCGGACTTCGACCCGTGTGATTTCTATGTCTAGAAGAGGGTCAAGCATGAGGCTAGTGCTAACTACCATTCGTACTCCCTAAATAAGTCCCTTATCCGTACAATGACAAAGGTCAATTTGCACGAAGTCACCGAGTCTGCCAAAGCTTCGGGTGCCATGTGGCCAAAGTTATCGAGAAAGGTGGATCTTATTATAAATAATTGAATATCATTAAATGTAGCCTTCAAATAGGAAAAAAAAATATGGTTCTAGATAGTGATGGATCGGCTCTAGGACTGATTTCTTAATCAGTCTCTCCTCTCCCAGGTTTTTTAGTATTTTAGATCGATCCAACACTAGTTATAGACCATCTACATAGTTCGTTTTTTAAAAGCCTTTTAAGATTTTTTCAATTGATCTGGACCATCTTGTACAATGGTATCTTCGTAGTATCAACCATTCTTTTGTATTTTTGTCTGCTGTAGATTCATCTACTCTACTCCTTTATTGGTGAACATATCCCTATTATTAATAAATAAAAAATAATCCAACTATGTGGGACAAGGGATAATTGAATAAAAACTAGACGTTAAGTGATATATCAGATCGAAATTGTTGATCGTTGAGGGATTGAAATTAATTCATATTTCGATATATTAAAGAAAATATAATTAATTACAAAACAAAACAAACATGAGGCTCTAGCTTACATACAAGTCAAGAAAAGTACACTTGAACGTGATCGACGAATTTCCATTCACGTACTCTAAGGAAGTGGGCGTCTCCAGAACCACTGTCTACGCCATCCTCAAGTCCGAAGTGGAAGAAGAGCTAAGTCAAAAAGTGCCTAACTGGATTCAGAAGTGTTAAAGAAAACATCCCATACCAATCCCCTCAAGTCCCTGACGGCCCATGCGAGAGATCACTAGGTTTAACACCAGAATGTCCAGAGAGTTATCCAAATAGTGGGAGGAAAGAGCCTTGTAAGGGTGGGGAGACCACTTTTGGCACCAGCATTAAAAGAAATCCATCTCCTCCGCTTCAAAATTCTTTTGAATGAGTCTTTTGACTTCTCTTGAAATATTGTTTGACACTTTTACCCCCCCCACCCTAGCTCTGATTCCCACCCCTTTCGACTACATCTTTTGGGTTCATATCTAGAGGAAGGCCTGAAGTGTCCATTATACTAACACAAAAGTCCTCAAAACCATTGTCAGTCAGCACTGGGACGCCATGTCTAAAAACTACACCCATAGCGGGTCCCAGGCCTTCCACCACCGTCTGAAAACCATAATTGTCACTAAGGGGGGGGGGGGTACATTAATCATTAAAATAGCTGAGACACACATCTATTTATAGTATTAACTTTGTTGAAATTCTAATGTTAATGAATAAATTATATCTTGTTGAAGTTTATATTTCAAAGTGTTCAGATTTTAATGAACCACTCGGTACCTGATCAATACCAAACTGAGCTTCCTTATAGGGCTGAATTAGTTTGGTCCACAAAAATTGATAACGGTCTCAGACCAGTCTTGGATTTTCAGACCGACCCCTGACATTAGTAACTACTAATTTAGTTTTGGAAGGAAAGATTGAGAGATGCAATACAGATTACTATTTGATGGATGGAGGGACAAATATGATTTCCATCCATCAGTGAGTATTGAGTGGTTGAAGAAAAATAGTTTATAAACATGATTTGGATAATGAGACTTTATTATTGTTTGTGCATTCCCTTTGTGCATAATTACATCGAAGAGTGATTGACAAAGCAGTTGTACCAAACAGCTAATTAACAATACCAAATGTATTTTCTTCAAATATAAACAGTAGGAATCAATGAGAAAAAAAAAATAAAAGAGTTACCATCAAAGTAATTGCTTTTTACATTTTAACAATCAAATTTTTTTGAAAAATGTTTTTAAAAGGGAAAAGGGGATATTTTTTGAAAACTTTATATATTTAGTAAATGGACAATATTGCTTAGTCCTGTCATCAAACAAGTATCACATATTCTAATTATTAATGACATAAAGACATGAAAGATAAAATATGATTATAGAATTTTTTAGTGCTACCTTTAATTTTTTAGATAAGGTACTCTACCATAAGGGGTTCAGTTTATTCGTTCTGTATGAGTTCGATGTCATAAGGGATTACGTACTCACTAGCTTTATGAACTTTTTGCTCTATTAAACGTGTTTCAAAAAAAGTTGATATCTTATGTTATATATATAAAGACGAAAAAGTCCTCAATATATTTGGCTCAACATTATTTTGTCCTTTTATGTAAGAAATAATCGTTTTTGAAGAAAACTTTCGCATAACTTTTGAAAGATTGTTTTTAAATCTAAAATAGCTAATTTTTATAAGTTTCTCAATTTTGATTATTTTTAGGTAAGAATACTATTTTTTCAATAAACTGTGAAATTCACAATTTCAAAAGCCTTGCTCAACCATTAGACATTGATCAATGCAGCTTTGTTGACTTTATACCACCAACACATTGGGAAAAAAATACATTTTTAAAACCAGTCTAATATTCTTAGATACATCAGTAAATATTCAACCCATGGTTTTATGACTTGCGTGGTATAATTTATGTACTAAAGCATTTTTACTTGAGGTGGAAAGGTCAATAATGACATCATTTTTTACACATTAGCAAATCAAATAAACGTTTTATGCAATTCTTATTTTTGATATAATCCAAATCAGTAGCAATATATAGATCTAACCTTTATGATGGATAACCTTTATTTTTATATACCCTCTAGATAATGAGTGTTGTGTAGGTATTTATTTACGACCCGGGACTTTATTCCAGTCCGGTTTAGTAGAGTTCCAATTTGTAGTTATTAAAAAAGTACGGGATTTATCAGTGTTCCCACCTACGGAAAGTTCCCAGGAAATATCCTATTAAACTTTTCCATAATGAATGACAAATATATTATTCAATAAACTGTTCCAAATCTGAAAAAAAGTTCCTAGTTTTTGAAGCAGTATGAAAAATAAAATAAACATAATAATTATTATACTATTAATTTAATATAATCTGACATTTTAGATGACTCATATTTTTTTTAGTAGAAAGAGTTATATGGATTTTAGTTATGCGTGAGCTGACTTTTAGACCTTACATGGAGCTGTGTATTTCACAATTATATTAAGAACTCAAAGATCCATAGAAATTATCTTTTGCATTACTTACATTCTAAACTTTTTTGCTCCAAGTCGATTCAGGCTACATAATTTAAAAAAACAGTACTTGTGTCCTCTAAAAGAACAACTTGCGAACTATAATTGATTATGAGCATAAACAGCATGAGAATTGATATTATTTGAGTAAGACTAGTTTATATTTTATCATTTCTTAAATAGTAAAATTTCACTGTATTTATTATTTACTAAAGAGATCCGCTCCAACACATCTTCCCCGGAAATTAGAATAAACCCTAGAAAGGTATGAACAGCTTATATTTAAGTAATAAGGTTTTGTTTAAAAATACATTGTTGTCCTATGACCTTCCTCTTTTATACATAGATATATATATATATATAAATGATAAAAGCATAAAGATGACCATTTGGAATTTGGCATTTCTATAGATGTGAATATCCTTTGATTTATAGAAACGATCAAATTTGACAATCCGTTTTTGTATAGGGGTATAAAATAACCCTATAAAGGTACTAGGGATCTCATTTCTCGGAAAATAGTAGTTAAGTTGGAAAACAGGAAATAACAGAATTCTGTTAATTAATAATGAATACTTTGAAGTTTATGTGTTTATTTTTATAATTAATGAAGAAATATTAAATATTTTACAATCATATTATCATTTTTTTTTTCCATTTTCATCTTTATCACTAATTATGTGTTATTTAATTGTGAAATACACAACCTGATCCTTAGAATGTAACTATATACTGCATCATTTGCAAACCATACATTGTAAAAACTTTATACCAAGTAATTCTTCATTGTCTTCAGAAGCATAAACTGAAAAAACTTTATACAGAATAATTCTTCATTGCCTACGCAACAAAGTTGAACGGATGTGTTGTTTTGTCCCTTGTGTATTTGTTCCTTTGTTAGTCACCAGGATTACGGAGAAGTTCAAGCTTAGATCAAACTTTGATCGAAGATTATATATTTGTCGCAGTAAATGGGCATGAAATTTTGAGTGGTCAAAGTGAATGTAACACAAAATGTAAAAAAATGAATAATCAATCATAACTTTGGATCAAATTGAGATAAATCACTCAATTTGATTTTAAAAGGAGGTTTGGGGCTCCATTGAGTGCCCATTTTAGTTAAGTATGTATTTGTTGTGTACAAATGGGTTCTTTTTCATTTTAAAATGTACTATTTAATTGCAACCTTGGTCATTCTAATAACCATTTATTAATTTATACTATCATTTCATTTTGATTTAATACAATTACATTGTTATTATTTATTTATTATAATATAACTGTGGGCATTTCAACTGCATAATACGCCACAGAATCAGGGACGCACGCAATTTTTTTAAGTCACAAATGAATTTTTTTATTAGAAAAGTCTACAAAAATATATTATTCGTTTTGCCATTTCAATTTTTTTCCACGATGAGATAATGTCATTTTTATCAAAATAGTCAAACATTAACATATTAATCATCCATGAAATATTTAATCATTGCATTGTCCTCATCAAAAATACTGTAAATCCTTTATTTAAAGTAATCATCACATTTTTGGGTAGTAACTAGAACAATTTACTTTGACAAGTTACAACTTGTACACAAAATATTCAACGTTAAATTAAGTGAAGCTTATATTATGAAATAATTTAATAGAGGTAGGTGTAAAACCCCAAGAAATCCCGGGAAAACGTATCCCATAAGATAGCCCCTAATGAATATACATATATTTATGTAATTAAGTAATTCTTTTTACTTTTGATAATATTTTTACATTTTATGTACATAAAAGTATATATGATATAAAAATGTACCTTTCAAGATTTAACAATTATAAGTTAAGTGGGCGAACAACCAATTCAAAAGTGCATTGTTTTTTGATACAAGATACATGTGGGTACACAAATAGTATGCACGTGAACTGCAATAAAATCTTCTTTATGTATTGTTCAATGAGTTTGTCTTCCTTGAATGTAAAGGGAACCAACTGATCCTTACATAAGTACAACCACAGGAGCGTCTGTAAGGTTATATATATATTATTATTTTTTTTTTGGGGGGGGAGGCTTGGTTTTTGGATTTTTTGTGTTTTTTAAATCCAAATTTTTTTTTTTTTTGAAAACAAATAGTGTGGTACTATGAGATGTAAGTATTTATCTGGTTAAATAGCTCATTCCAAATGTTTATGTCACACCCTTTTCATGGTAACCAATCCTCTTTATTTGTTCCCAGTTACGCATGTTTCTTTTGCGTTTATCCAGATCTCAACTCTGACCTTATCAGTGTGTGTTATATAGTGATATTATGACTATATGTACATATGTATTCATGCTTCTGGTAATACTACATTGTTATTACATAGTTGGAGTAATGATATATACATATGCATTAGTGTTGGGCCTGGGTCTAGAAACCTTGTTTCATTTTATTTCTTCTAATTCAACTTCACCAGAAAATTTATTCAATTCTTATAGTATTTTGAGTATTGCATCAAAATAAAAGTATTTAAAAATCATAGACTTCTCTGCGGCCGTTATATTTTTATTTGTAACGAACTAATTATGTCCTTAAAGGAAATTATGTCTAGATTGATCGCATTTAAAATTTGGTTGAGAGTGATATAACAAGTCGTTACCTTTATTCTATCACACAACCTTTCTCCCAAGAAGAAACAGAAAAAAGACACAAAAATAGTTGGTAGTTAGCTAATTCAGTCAATCATAACAATTGTTATTTCTCTCTTAAGCACTCCCAGACTCTTATAGTCATATTATTTATCGACAATTTTTAAAATGAGTTATGTACATTTTATAATATTATAATCCTAAATAGTATTTTATTTGATACTGTATTTTAATACTGCTTCTTAATCTCTTATTAAACGCGTATTTGTATATGTAAATTATGCTCAAAAAAAATTCATTGAAATAATCCAATGGGCAATATATATAATAGGTTGAGGAAAAAGTAACTTCGTATTTTTGCTTTAATTCAATGCTTTAAAAGAAGTTTTACAATCATCCGATTTAAGACAAGTATGCTCAGTTCTGTTTCATAACTTGTTGCCACGAGAATCCAACTTCATAATGCCCCTCTTGTAAAAGCCCTTGTCCCTATTGGAGAAACAATCGGACAACCAATTTCAACAGGCCTCTATTGAAGCCTAATGTGTACCCCCAAGTGTTATGGTCATAGACAGGAACAGGTATTAATCACTTGGTGCAAGGTCTAGACTGTAGGATGGATGCATTAGAACTTCCTATCCGAGATCTGGATTCCTTTTGACGCGTGTTTCTCTTTCAGGTAGTAAAAATGTAAAATACGGTAAATATCTTCCTTTGAGACCTCCATATTTGACGCTCGATAATTCATGACTGACCGGCCATTGCAATACTGTTCAAAAAGTGTTTTACAAAGCTTTATTGTATGCCCCGATGTGGCCAATAATGAGCAAGGCATACTTATTTTTAAAAAAAGTGTGGGAATTACGAAATAGCTTTTCCCCAAAACTAAGTAATGTATTCGACGAGGGTCAACAAGAAATTGTACTCATGTCCTTTTTGGAACGGAGCATAACTATAAAATAACTTATTTCTTCGTTTATTTAACAAAAAAATACATCATGAAATCAAGTTAGAAGAGATTATCGACACCCGACAACAAAATACATAGAGTACTTTTGTGTTTCCAATGTTCTGTTAATAGACAAATGACAATACTTTTGTAACGAGTGTTTTCAAATTGTAAGCATAGGGACCACGGAGAAAAGGGGTTTTAGAGAGAAAAAAGGGTCAATATTTTGAAGGAATTTAATATTAAATTTTGATTCCGGTTTATTATCTTACATTATTTTTATAATTAAAAGATTTTTTATGAGTTATTATTTTTTTGAATTGTCTTTTATTACCTCCGCAGCGGATTTGAACGGAGGTTATGTATTTGCTTCATTTTATTTGCTTGTTCGTTAGTTTGTTATTCACCAGGATTATGACAAAAGTTCCGTATCGATTTTGATTAAACTAGGTACCAATATTTTATATTGTAACTGTAATAGGCCCTTAAATTTTAGAGGTCAATATCAAAGGTCAAGTTAACGTAAAAAAGAAAAAAAAATACATAATTGACTATAACTTTGGAGCACATTGAGATACATAGCTCAGTTTTATTTTTGGTGTATGTTTATTACACATTCTAGTTTTATAAACGTCCTCTATTCCACGAGGTTGTCCTCTTTTTACATTCTGAAAATCGAGTTAACCCATAAAAAATTAGGCCTTTCTTGAATTTACTAAAATGTCGCCCTGACGCTCTGGACAAGATTTAAAAAGAAAACTTGTACAGACAAACAAGGATTGTTAATAACCTAACATATAGCAGCAAAATAATTACATATATTAAGGGGCCTTCCACTTTCAAATCGGTGAGTGGAAACAACAATAACGCATGGATGTATTAACTAAAGTAATGAATAATTAAGCTTCGAAAATTCCCTCTGGTATCTATGAATAATATTATACGAATTATATAGTGATTCACATATATACATCTTTGATATCAAATATCGCTGGTCACAAACTACATGTTATTGAAATTGAACCATTCTAAAACCTATGGCATACTCCTCAAATATAATTTGTTGCTATATCTATAAAAGTTATGTGTGATATCCATTTTTATTTTTCAAACCAGATCATTTTTTGCATTTAAGTAAATATATATTGATTAAGAGTAAAGTTGTATACCTATATTCATTTCATTATTTAATTATAAAATATATAACTGTTGCAGAAAATCGGTATATATATTGAGATCAAAAATATCTGTGGAAATTTCTTGCTGCAAGTTTACTTCTGGATTGCCTCTTTTTGGTCAACGATTTTGAAATCACCAGTTTGGGAACTTTGCTAAATTTTTTTTCCTTCCTTGACCCTTCTAATTTGCAAAAGTTTGTCCATCCTTCCTTTTCTTACACCTATTCTCAATGGTCCTTATAGGAATTTGTAACCTTTGAGCAACGCCTCTTTGGCTTGATCCACCCTCTATCATGCCAACAGCCTTGGCCTTGGTCTCCAAAGAGTGTTCTCTCACGATTTCGGGTGTTGAATTTCAACTAACATCCTGTGGTATGTTCTGAGCCCTTTTATACTGATGTATGATGCAATCATCGAAAATAATTGCATCAGAAAAATTCAATATTGCCTAATGATTGTATCAGCCAAATTTCACTTTATTCCTACCACAAATATTTTTTTGAACTATAAAACGGATATTTTTAATAACAACATCAATTTTTGAACATACTGTAATATGCATAACCTGGGTAGGCAGCAAAACTTGGACTCAAGAGATGGATTTATAAATACATCAATAATTTTATATTTTCAGTAATAGGCAAAAAAAATATTGTTTACAAAACATGTAAACAACGTTTTTGCACAACTTTTTTCACTCAATATGGCCACCTCCATTATCAATCACAGCCTTTACACGTCACCGGAAGTCTATGTGGGATGAAAAACTCCTCTGACAAGTTGTCCCATGCAACCACTATGGAGGACTTCAGTGAGTCCAATTTGGGTGTGAGGTTATGTTGGTTTACCTCTCCTAAGGGCTTAAATAAAAAAGTCCCGTGCGTTCAAATCTGGTAGGGAAGTGGACCATATCTCTTTGGACCGAATGTTATCTGTGCTGAACTTTCGGTACTTGGAGCACGTGAGAGAGGAAAGAACATCTTGAACCCACATGTAGTTACCCTTTGGATAGTTGGTCTTCAACCATGGCAAGATGGTGTACATTGGTTGTGGAATTGATCAACTGTGGAAATATTCCCGCCTGAGAAAATTTACACAATTGAACCATTTGCCTTAATCCATGGGAGGATTTTCTTGCACCTTTCGAACCTCCTGGCTTTCATGGCCTCAGTCAGAAGATGGAGTCTTATTGAACGAAACTAATCTCAATTAGTGCTTCAATGCCCTCCAGATGGTCCTAGGAGCCATAGACGAGTCGTAGGTGAGACGATTCATCGACTTTTTTGGGATCCTCCTTTATTTTCTTACGCAAAACAGAACAAGAACTTTGTACCCCTCGTTAAATCCTCCCCTCCACTTCCTGACGTAATATTGAGATATTCTTCATTTTTGTTTCATCCTTGTGAGCTTAAAAACCAGGCTCCTAGAACACTTAACCATGTCTGTAACCTTCATCACATCACTTTAGCATCAAGGAGATCTGACATGCGCTGCTTTTTTGGTTGTTGTATGCTTCTGATGATGAAATAACTAAATAATTATTATTGTTTGTTTATAACAAAAGGACGGTGGAAACTAAATGTCCAATAGTAATCACCAAACCTTTCCATAGTAATGAGAAAATAAACATGTATTAACTGTTCCCGTTTTGCTGCTCCATCCTGTACATTATACATGTGCCTTATTTAATACCTTGATGATTAGCGAAAGGAAGAAGTTAATTAAGTTGTTCAAGCATGTTGTTTTCATTGACAAGTTGGCTTCATTATCCACTAAAATCTATGCAGAACAAGCAATACAATTAGTATTTTTTGCCTAAATTACAATGCAATTTGCATAGGAATAGATGTACGTTTATGCCCTTTGAAAGAGTTTCCTAAATGCATCCCATTCCTTAGGTTGGTAATTTATGTACAATATAGTTATCAGATTATTTAATACTTAATATTAAGAATCTCCGAGCTAATTTGAAGCATTGTTTGTATATCCATGATATTTACAGAAAAATGGTAAGAATGTATTTACTCTATCACAGTATGTCGTAGAACATACATGGGTTGTTTACCCAATGTATACTTATATATTTTCTCTTCCTTTTCTTTCAAGGGTAAGATGGATAATTATCTCATAATATTGTTATTCCTTATTATTTCACTTAAATCCCACTCAAAAATATACATATGTATATTGATAAGAAGAAAAAAAAAGAGAAATTTATTTCTTAAAAAATAACCCTTCTATCCAATAAGTCATATGAAGACACGCATTTTTTGACTGATAATATCATTAACATGTCTGATGAAAGTCCAAATGAGGGATTATGTTGGTACCTATGTATAAATTAGGATTTTTCTCCCTGAATCCCCTTTACTTGGGATTTGGAAGTTGGACATCTAGGGGAGATTCCCGGTAAATCTCGCACTTTTTAACACTCGGTTTAAAGTTGACAATGGAGATTTCTGTCTACTATTTTTGATCAAAAGAGGTACATGGATTCTAGTGATGCGTAATTTTATCTTTTATCCCACGGTTAGGATTTCACAATTATACACCCAGCTCCAGTTGTTCAACTAGATTGTTCATCGCTTACTGTTTTAGTTTTTTCATGCAGGTTACAGAACTCCAATAAGCTGGATCCGTGGGCTCTAAAATACAACCCTCGCACTATGAGTTATAATGATGCAAATGTATAAGACAACGAGTAGTATAAATTTTAGTATTTTTTCTTAAATAAAAAAAAAAATAGTTAAATGTCACAGTATTTATTATTCACTTAGGGATCATTCCTCAAACACATTGTTCTTTCTTCACATAATTCTTATCTTGAAATTTCATTTTATGCCTTTTTTGAAAAAAAAGAAAATGGTTCGACCTTTTTTTTTAAAAAAAAAGGTCCCTCTTTTTGTGAAAAAGAAAATGATTGATCTTTTTTCTATTTTTCAAATTTTTGTCCCCTATACGACTTCATGAATGCAATATTTGCATATTATTCAGGTCTACGTTCTTTTAAGTTGACCATTCCTCCTGCAACGAGAATAAACGTTACCCCTAAGTGACCAGATACTTTGTGAATGTCCCCTAACAATATCCCGCAATTTAAATATTTATATACCGGGAAAAGATGACCATTGACTGTATGTGTTAGTGTTGGACCGAACTAATTCAGTTCTTCAAAGAAGTTTGGTCTGGAGCGATCTAATTCGGTCTAGACCGATTTTTTGGATGAACAATCGCTGATGACGTCATAAGTGTTTCTAAATTGTGAACATTGAACAAGCAAAAACTTCAATTAAAGCAAAATATCTAGCATATATTATATTTGTACATCTCATAAACTTGGAGTGTGAAGAAAAATGGTCTATAGATTGAGACCTCAAAAAGTGGTCTATATATTGAGACCAAAAAAATCAGTCCACGATTTGAATACGATTAAACTTCGGCCGATTGTCGGAGATCACAAGCTGGACTGAAATATCCGTCATAATCCGTCTAAAAAAATCACTTAAGACCGAACTGGAATAAAATATTGTTGGACCGAGTTTCAACACAAGTATGTATGGATAATGTATGTATGTATGTATAACTCATGCACTCTTATCCTTCAATAGGACTTAGATGTATCCATGTACAAAGTACAAACACTGTACATTCGTAGATATATATTTAAATTTTGTATTCAATTCAACAGATATATCTATTTTTTTTTTATGTTTAAAAATCCTCAAATCATGATTATCATTTGTGTTTAGATTTTAACTAATAAGACGATAAACAACTACCCGCCTCGTCTTCTTGCCCATTCATGTTGCTACCTATACACATTTATACTTGGTCATAAATACATTGAATGTTATAAGTCTGCGTATCATTGCCGAGCAAGTTTATTGTTTCAAGAGATAGGTACGTAGATACTCGTATTTTGTCTATCTATCTGACATATAAATGTATTTAAATAAATCTTAGACTTTTTCTTCAGGTTACAATATGTAGGATAATGTCCGGAAGTATGTAAAATCATATTTCAATTGGACGTAGTGTACGTTTCTTTGGGATATCCCAAAGCAACCACTCCTTTAAGACATATATAAAGACAATCATCTACCTTCTTAAAAAATATATATTTTTTAAATCCAGAGCCCTGAAGGAACTTGTAGTAAATGTATGCTTTGATAATTTCATGATGATAATATAAGTAAGAAAATGTATTGTTTCTTCCTAAAATGGTTCCTTTTAGATAGTCTAACTACTACAGATGCTTTTGAATATGAATATTCGATTAATTAATTAGCGCATCAGCTATCAAACGTTAGAAATAGTATTTGTAAGAGTACATGAAGAAGGCAGAAGTTAGACCTATAGCATTACCAATTTTAATATCAGCTGCTTGTTATATGATTTTGGGTGAACAAAATGAATTACTGCTATAAAGAGGAAAACAAAGATTTCGTGCAGGAAAAATAATATATTTATTTTTAAATTCATTTTTTTATCAATGTACACCAAAGT
The DNA here is from genome assembly GCF_016086655.4 of Lepeophtheirus salmonis. Lineage (NCBI taxonomy): Eukaryota > Metazoa > Arthropoda > Copepoda > Siphonostomatoida > Caligidae > Lepeophtheirus > Lepeophtheirus salmonis. The sequence continues at coordinate 34,177,807 of NC_052137.2, forward strand.
TATGTGAGAATGCTTACTTTAGAGGGATAAATACGATGACATATTAAAATAATGAGCAAAAAAGAAAAAAACGCCCACGCCACAACCATTTTTATTTTTCTAATTGCTAAACTTCCTTCTTTCTTTACAAAGATCCCTTCTTTATCAATGGTTCTCGCACATTTTGTAGTGTCCAAAACTATAAACCAAAAGCAAAATACTTAAGTTATCTTGAGTAGGTTCCTTGACTAAGTGAAATACCCCCTTCCTCAAGATGTCGCTTTGTATGATACAACAGATGACGTTCATTTAACTTCTACCTTCATGACCTCTATTATTTTTTCTTCTTTTGGCAAAATTTATTTGTTCCATTCAATTAAGATGCTGAATTCACGGAGGTTACGTTTTTAGATATAGACTTAACTTCATGGGGCCACAACGCATCTACCAGACAAAAAATGGTCACATAAACACCTACAACCTCCGTTATTAAGCTGGGACATTATACATCCCGAGGTTATACAAATCTTTAATAATCCTATAATTTAAATCAACATTTTATCCTCAATTTTTTATAGTATGCTCCTGAAACATTAAATTCAATATATTATTCATCCTGATAATAGCTTGTTATGGATTTATTTGTATATTAGACCTTTTTTAATCAAGGTTTGTCAAATTTTATTAACTTTTTTGGGTTCTAAGTTGTTCCTTTTGATTTCGTGGATTCTTCTTGTTTTCAAAATGAGGACTGAGATATACACTGGTAGTCACAAAATTATAATATTGTGCCTATTGTTTTATATAATACACAGAACTTCATCAAAAACATATTGATATTAATTCTATTGATAAAATTTGCATCAATGACAATGAACATTTTCTAGAAATTTTTTTGTTTTAACAATAAAAATTAAAAACCTCTCAACTAATGTTTTTAAGATTATTAAGAAAGAAAAAAATACTTTTTTCGATGTTTTATATTCATACAGATATTTTAAGTATTTTAATTGATATTTACGAGTATAAAATGGATGAAATGGTTAAAAAATGATACAAAATATAAAATGACATAATTATTATAATCGTTCAACTGTTTAACATGTAATTTAATTCGCTTTATTTTGGGGATTCTTTTTTACCCACTTCACTAACTGCGCTATATGACGGATGTTCACTAAATGGGAGTACTGATTACGTGGTCTATGTTTCATCATCTGGTTTAATACTTTGCAAGTGCCCGTGTGTCGTGTTTCTCAAGGAATTGACCAACTTTACATATGTACGATAAATATGTAGTTCCTGACATAAATATGTATAATTAACATAGCTCATACTTCTAGGAAATGATGGATGATTATTCGTTGGTCGAATAATTTCATTTGGTGATAAAATACTTCATGCGCTCATATAATGAGAAATGATCCCCTGGAGGAAGGTTTAAATTATCTTATTCTTCATTATTAAAATAAGGAGGGGGTTATTTTTTGTGACTGGACATTTATTTTTTTATTTAATACTACTTCCTCTCCGATAAAGTATAAATTATAAATGTAGTAACGTAATTGGATTTGCATAAAAGACCTGATGCTACAATATTATGGGTAATTAAATTATAGTTGAGCTATTCAATACAACGATGATGATAACTATTATAATCTTTATTTCCAAAAACTGGAATCTTTTTATTATTTTTCGTGCAATTATTTATAATCATCAGTGAGATTTTGATTAATAATTATTATTTCTTCCGCTGTTGTTTAAAATATCACTCGTAAAGGTACGTATGTATTAGTAGATTTGTATAAAATATATCCATAATGAGTGTGAGATTTTTTTCTAGCTGACAATCTATAGATTTTTTTAAATCTATAAAGCTGTTGTCATGATTCTTTGATTTTTGAAAAGAAAACATCTGAATATAGAGTAATTATTAACCATTAGTGTGTGTCCTTTATTGGGGATTTAATTGGGTAATCCTTGCTGGAGAGTCATAAGTGTAAGTCCTTGTTGGGCTCAAAGTGTAATTGAGGATCGATATCTCCGTCATTCCTACCTTTGTCCTTACTAGAGTGGAATATATGTTAATTTTCTTCCTAGCATAGCTGCTCACAGCTAATGGAAGGTAACATCATGACAGCTAAGCTGCTTTTCTCCCAAACATTCTTCACATTGTCAAGGTTACCACGTTATTTTTTGGTTTATTAATTATTAACATAACGGTTGTTAATGTTATTTTCATCTATGCTCATGAAAGACGTAAAGTAAAATTGAGAGTTTGCTCCTTGTAAGTTATTTGTGTAAGTTGGACTTGGAGTATAATTGAGATTGACACGGGAGTGATAAAAGCACGTAAAAGTTTGGCTTCTTATATTTTTACGTTCTGTCGGATCATATTTTATACAACTACACGTATTAGTGTTCTTCTATGTACCGGCGTAGCATTCTAAACGATACGATATTAACTGGTGTATGGTCTAAAAGCTTGTCGTCAAGCAGTGCGAAAACAATAGTTTTTGTGAATTATGTTTTGTTTTTAAAACAAGTCCTAGATATTATTAAAAGAAGGATAGTTAGAAAAAAAAAAAAAAACAAGACAAAAGGTTATTCGATCATATTTAGTGAACAAAAAAATTGAAACTCTAAATGTTATTTATTTAATTTTTGTCTTTCGTTACTTTTCTAAAATTATATTTGTCAAATTTGATATTTATAAAATCGAAATATTAAAAGAATCTGTTAGAGTTGTCATTACTTTTCCAAAAAGCCCCATAGATCAATCATAATCACGGTCATACATATACTTTATACTTGCACCACCTTTATGTCCTACAAAAAAATTCCTGTCGATGACTTAACACTTCCCATTTCTGAACCTTCCATAATACAATTGTCTTTTATTTATAATCTTTATCAAATTTCTGAGCTAGCCACTCCTTCATGACCGGGATACGTGCATTGAATGTGAATTGGGCGTTTTTTGTCTTATATTTTTAGCCGAAACAGAATTAAAATACCAATAGTAATTTTGTTTCAGGAATTGGTTCAGAAATATTGGTTCTGTGACATCACTAGTATGTATAACGGAGTAAGAAGTAAAAAGATGTTGTTGAAGTTTGATAAAAGTAGATTTGTAAACAGAGATATTTTAAGTCGGATTTTTATAGGAAAATATATACTATAATTTATTTCTCAAAATTAATTAAGGAATCCACAAATCCTTTTGTTTTTACAAGACGGTGGTATATAGTGAAGCTAAGCACTCAAACCAACCACCTCCACCTTCAACCACACTCTTCAAACTGGCTTTGATCCATGGACATACCTTGATGAGGAACTCTTTGTCCATGTTGGATACTGCCTTGAGAATTGAAGCCAACATGGACTCCAACTTTCTAATGTGCAAGTTTATAGGGCTATCTCTCCAAAACAGCCCAAACTTAATAATACAAGAGTTAGGAGGCCACGTTTCCTGTCCCCAATACATGGAAGTCTTGTTTTCAAGTTGTTTTTTTCTGGAATATATCCGGTTCCAATTACCCAATTTGAACAAACCTCGCCATTTTAAAAATCTAGCATTACAATAGATCTGTTAACATCAATTTAAGCTTTTTAGTACAATTATCTATGGATTTAGCGTCCTTGTGCTTGCACCCGGCACGTAGGCAAACAATAATGGCTGCAGGGCGTTCGTATTCGGTAGATACCTCAAAGTTTTTATATTGTTTGTTAAACATTTTTGCTAGCTAAATTTGATGAGCACACTTTCATAAACATATATTTCAAGGTTGCCAAGATATTTAGATCTAAACTTGTTCGGATCCCCCATTCTTTATATGTATATTGTAGGTATATATGTGCCAAATCCATGAGATTTTTTTACCAACACCCTTTGTAAATTCACACATATTTATGTGTGTATATACTTATTACCGAGTGAGTAAATGATTCTTTGAATAATAGTTCCATATGAAAAATAGATCATAAATCTTTCTTTGTTGCATATTTTTGATAGGTCATCTAGAATCAAAGCCTCAATATGTAAAAAAACAACATTATTATATATATCAAAGTAATTTGGTTGCATTTAATATGTACTTTGCTATTGATAAGTAAGTACGATATACATATATTTTACATGCCATAATTTATGCATTCCTCTCACACAAATATTTATCATATGTCGTTTTTTTTTTAAGTGGACAATGCCTCATCAAAAACGAATTATAATTATCAGGACTAATTATCTGTGTACATAAATTTAAATGATCAAAAATTCCTTTTTGTATACTTATTCAACCATTTGATTAATTTGTTGACAGAGAAAATTCATTATTCATTGACTCAAAAATATTTATTAAATATGTGCGATGAAAACAAGAAAAAAATGTGGGATTATTTCTCCTAAAAATAAAATAAAAATACAATTAATTGTTAATTGCCTATTGATCTCCAATTTCTAGTGGAAAAATATTTGATTTAACCATCTGTAGAAAGTGCAAATTAAGATTAATTATTTTGAAAATATCCTCAATACTACTAAATTTATTAGGAAATGCTTATAAAAATGCGAGTACTAAAACAATTTTTTCAATTTCTGAGTTGACCTAAATTAAACTTAAATTTTCAGGCACTATTATAACAATACACTGTACTACACGTTACCATTATGAACAATATATTGCAATTAATAAGTATTGCCTAATTATGATAAATAATTAAATTAAGCTCCCAAAGAAGAACATAAATTGCCTTCAAGACCTTTAAAATAGAATTAATGACAGCTGACAATTTTAAACCAATCAGCAAAAGAAGAAAAAAAACATGATCCTCTTCTATTAATTGTCCAATCTTTCCATTAAGTCCTTTAGGACAGAAGTGAGATAAACACCTCACATAATGTTAAGAGGGAATTCATTAATTACGTCATCACTTGTTTTTAGGACTATTGGGCAACAAGTCAGCATTTTCTAACTTATTGAAACCCTTCCTATCACTAGCCAAACCATAATTTGAATACCCTCTCCTATTTTTTCAAGAATAACGGCTAGAGATCGAAAAAGTATGTTATTTTTTAAGCACAATATTACATAAATACGAGGAAAAATGAGTGATTTTTCTGTAAAAACGTGAACGTTTATTTTTTTTATGAAACAATAAACAAACTCAAAACAAGAGTTTCGAAAAAATTATAAGGGTCTAAAGAAACATTCAATCCAGTTAATAATTATCCAAGTTTCATTTTGGGGGCTAAGTTCCTCAAGATTGGGTCGAGTGGGAGAATTTTTTCTTTAAATTACAGAGTGAGGCGTTAAAACACAACATTACCATTCTTTTTTTTTTTTTTTTTTGCAACCGTTCCACACAAAAATATGCAAAATTGATTGTTAGTTAGCCAATTCTTCCCATCTCTAAAATTATACTTAATTTAAAAGTAGAACATCAATCACATCTTAAAAATAAGTAATTTGAGTTCAACTAATCAGTAGTTCAAATATGTTTATGAGAAGGAGAAGTTGAAAATATCAACAGATGACAAAAAGCAAAAATGCAGTATAAATATTTTTGTTAGCGGGATAATGCGCCGTATATTGAAAAAGAAATTCAAAAATATGTGTTATTATGTGAAAAGTCTGTGAGATGGGCACTACTGTCGTGTATCGATGTTATTTTTAGTAGTATCTCTTGGACGAACATACACCAACTTTCAAGCACATTTCTTTCTGTTTGGATTCTTTTGAATCGAGAAATTGGCCAAAGAGATTATGGCGGCTGTCTTTTGGATTTGTAAGGAATAATCATCATCGACTATCTTGAACAGGTTAAAACTATTACAAGTATATATTATTAACCGTTATTGGACCATTTGAAAACCGAGGTTCAAGAAAAAAAACCACAATTAGCCAATAAAAAAATCATTTTCTATCAAGACAATGCACCAGCTCACACGACTTCAGGTGTAGTCTTAAAATTAATGGAAATAGGGATCCAACTCGAGATGCCAAAGCACAAGCAATCTCACACACCTTCCCTCTTATGTCGTTCATCAACATATTATTGATTTCTGGAGTAGTAACCTCAACAGAGGGTCCAGAACGGTCAGCGTCAATTGCACCCATATAGCAACACCGAAAATTTTGAAACCACTTATAAACTGTTCTTATCGAAGGTACAGAAAAGTGATGGGAATTCCTGATCTTTTTAGAGAACCGGCTCCTTCGGGTCCCAAACATCTAGTAATATTTAATTAACAAACAAAGTTCTTTTTCGTCCATTTTTTGAAAATCACTCCATTACTTCGATTCAAACGAATGCCAAATAGAAAGAAATTAACCAATCTCGCTGAAAGTTGGTGTGTGTTCTTCCAAGAGAGGCTACAAACTAAACATTACCTTGATACACCCATGTAGTACCATCTCTCAGACTTTGCAAGTACTTTTCAAACGACCCTCGTAGGTGATCACATATTTTTATAGACAGCAATATGATTATTATAAAATTCATTTAGATTAGTTTGCATGCACATGTTAATTTAGAAAATATATATATATATTTTTTTAATGAAAGGAATGCATTTTCATCAGGCCACAGGATAGGTGATGCAAACCTGGGATCTTGCTTCAGATAACCTTTATGCAAAAGCCATGCAAGAGTGTGTTTTTTCCAGAGCATGACTGAGTCTTCCATGATATACGTCCATAAAGATCTTGTTTTCATAATGGTATTTGTTGTTTTATTGTTGATCTCTCAACAAGTTTTCTTGCAAGTTTGGGGGACACTTTATGCATACTGCACAACAGTTGATGTTTTAATTGAGCCTAAAAAAAAAATAGAAACCGAACCTTAACGTGGGAACCCTAACAGTTCGAAGAATGTTTCAGAGAAGAGCATTCATGACGTTTTATTAAATTAGCTGTAAGCAGATACGAGTTGAAGAAAATATACATAAAGCCAACTCCTTATTACTAATTTAGTAAGACTATTAGCAGAAATTATTTCGATGTGGATCCTCAATTTTAATCCGATTCGAACAAGGCCTTTAACATACCGGTAGTTGCATAAACACGCGGACTATTTGTGGCCAATAATTAAATGTGTAATAAAATTCGTATGACGTATTTTTTGGAGAATTATATAATAGAGAATTTATTTTGGTATAAAATTTAATATGATTACTGAATATAACCGCAATCAGCTGCTATGACACCTTCTAAGTGCCCGCACACATTGATGATGTAATGGTCTTCCATGGCTGCCCATTGCTCATTTACGCTAGCCTTCAATGAGTCCGAATTTGGGTGGCGCACAGGGCTTCTTCTCAATTTGTCACCACACACTGTAGTCAAGGGGATTCAAATCAGGTGATTGCAGTGGTCAAATGTTTTTGTGAAGGCCTCCTTCACCTCATCCACATTGATTTTCTGTGGTCTGCCGGTCCGAACACTCTCCTTCAGATCTTTTCCCTCCTTGACAAGCTTCTGGACCTTGAACACAGTAGTCCTGGATAGTCCAGTGTTCTTGATTATCTACTTGACAGACCTACCGACACAGAGGAGAGTGGCAACCATATGACGTTTGGCCTCGTCATTCATCGTAAATGACTTTGTTTGATGCGAGTCAGAAAAACAATAACAATGCCAAAAGATTTACCGAGTTACTTTTTCCCCGGTCACGGAGCTTCGAGATATAAGTGTTTAAAAATTAGTCTGCGTATTTATGCAACTACCGGTATAGCTCCGCCAGAAATCCAGATTGTTACTTTTTGTCTATCACACACTAAGTATTACTATATACTTATGTGTTCTCTCTTCCAGAATATTGATAACAGTTTTGAAAAATAATAGAATATATATTCAGGGAGCAACTATTAAAAGCCTATAATATTAATATATTCACATGGAAGAACTGTTGTATGAGGGAGTAGAGGAAGACCTACAATATACATTATAATATTTTATAAAGGTTTTTAATTCATACTTTACGATTATATTTATGACTTATTAATTATGTACCTATGTAGAAAGAGAATCATGTCCCTGATTCATGTGCCTCAAGCTATTCATACTCCATTCATATATAGCTATTCACTAGTCTCCACAATCAATACCAACCACGACTCAAAACCATTTTAAAGCGTGTAAAGAGCAGTGATTTGCAAATCAAAAGACATTTGTACATTTTAATTTTCAATGAGTCGATAAAAGAGGAAATGAAATATTAGATCCAGAGATGACTCAACATTATGTTTACATAGAAATGTATTATGTGTATTACACACATATATTTTGCAAATATTCAATTCATTATTTGGAATGGTAGAAGATGGGAGAACATGAGTTCCATAATCTTGAAGTCATCATACTTTGGTACAACTTTGTTATTTTAATTCAATGCACAACTTGATCGTTTTACTTCTCGGATAATGAAATGTGTGTGAATAATATATTCAAGAGTTTAATATATAGTAGGTATTTAGAGAGGACTTAAAAGGAACTAGATTTCGCATTTTTGTCTCATAAGTCGAGATTTTGAAGATATAAGTATTTTGTGATATTTTGAGAATAATCAACTATAGCTTGTGTATCTAATCATTTATCACGTATGTGTGGTAGATATGTATACAGGGTAGGGCGGCAAAACGTGGACTGTTAATTATTGTTTATTTTCTCATTACTATGACAAGTTTTAGTGATTATTTTTTGATATTCTGTTTTAAATTTCCTTTTTAAATAAACAAACTATACTAATCATTTATTCATGTCATCATCATGAACGAACAACAAGCAAAAAGGCGGTGCGTCTCAAATCTCCTCGATGCTAGAGTTGATGTGATGTTGGATATTGTTAAGTATTAAGCCCATCAGGAGGGCTAAAAAGCAAAATTTGGGATCCCTTTCTTTCACAAAGACCCTATAACACCTTCTGACATAAGTCATGATAGCCAGGAGGCTCGAGAGGTGCAATAAAATTCTCAAATGGATTGAGGCAAATGGGTCAATAGGGAAAATTCTCTCGGACAAGCACATTTTCACAGTCAATCAATTCCACAACCACCGAAACAACCACTGGATTGCGGAAACAAATGCAGAGGTCCAAGGGGGTTACTACATCAAATATCAGGCACAAACAATGATCCTTGGGGTTGTGGCCTCTGATGGAAAGAAGATGCATCCGTTCTGCTTGAAGGTTGAACATAAAATCGGCCAGAAGGTCTACTATAAGGTGCTTAGATGCACAATCTTGCCATGGCTAAATACCAACTACCTGGAGGGTAACTATGTGTGGACTCAGGACAACGCTTTTTCTCACACATCTTTCAAGTGCCTAAAGTTTGGGGCAGATAATATGGCTTGATTCTGGCCGAAATATATATTGCCCCCTTCGTCACTAGATTGAATCCACTGGACTGTTCTATATCGGGTACATTGGAGAGAACAACAGAACCTCACACCCAAATGTGGACCCAGTGCAGTCCTCTATAGTGGATGCATGGGACAGCCCGTCAAGGAGTTTGTGATCAACTCCTGCATGGCCTTCAGGCGACATAGGGAGGATGTGATTGATAATAAAGGTGGCCATATTGAGTGAAAAAGTTTTTGTGAAAACCTTATCTATATGTTTTGTTAACATTATTTTTTGTCTATTATTGAAATTATAAAACTATTGATGTACTTCTAAATCCATCTCTTGAGTCCACGTTTTGCTGCCGTAACCTGTGTATGCATATTGTATCTACGTATACTTGTGTTGAGACTCGTCTAAACATTAGTACTCCTTGTGCCTAGTTTAGGTGGTATTAATTGTTTAAGGTTGAATCTCTCATGAAAACTTCACTTCTTTTCTAAAGGTAAAATGTCTTTTTTTAAATCTTCTCCATATCATCTAGTGTTGTCAAAGACCTAATATTTTTGTAGCGGTTCCCGTATCAAAATTAGAATCGCATTTGAATACTTTTTGACAAAAAAATGTCTTTAAAGGGGTTATAGACAATTATAATGGTATTTATTTGGGATGTAAAGTTATATGAAGAGCTGAATTTGCTCAAACAATCCTTGTTCACCCTCTTAATGTAAATAAAATTTAGAGTCCTCAACTCAGTAGTTTTTCTGTCGTATAATGTCTCTAAACGCCTAAATAATTCAATTTTCAGGTAGTAATGCAATTATTATAGTGACAGTAGTTAATTAAGGCCAGTTATTTGAGTCTAAGTCCACAGTGAATATGTGGTGGGCTTACACGGCAAATCCTTATCCTCCAACAGGCACTATAGTATACACTATCCCCCCTGATCCAAAGACTTCGTAATTACAAATTTTACAACCTGGTTTCACAAATAGTAGAAATCAGGTAACGACTTGGTATAAAGTTAAGAAATATATAGGGAATAACGTTACATTTAGCAAGTAAACATCAGAACGAATTGAATTGTTCTCATTTAAGTATTTGTTGTAAATCCTGTCAAAGAATAAAGTCAGATAATATTCTTAATTCATAATGGACGTGGGCAACGATTTTTGTACTTTAAAAAAAGAATTAATTTATAAAAATTGGCAATGTTGATTTTGTACAGGTTAGTGGGAAATTTATTTGAAAAGATTAACCTATTTTACTAAGATGAGATACATTAAACTTATTTAGGGGGTTAACACAAAGTTTTGATGACGTTATAACAACCAATTTTCTTTCTTGCTTTTTTTATAAAGGGTAATTTTTCAGAAATTAAAGGATTACGTCATCGGGGGACATTTTTTTATTTGATGTATTGGCACTGCGAGTACCAGTTTCAATATCAATTTAGTATAATACCGTTAAAAATGTCGCAGTATTCTGGTATTAGTAAAGTATAACGAACAATACTTACATAATGTTTATCTAAAAAAACATTTTAAACAAGGACCTCTAAAAAATGTCTAACGCATCAGTTTATTTTTTATAAGGCCTCCAGATATGTGACGTATTCCTGAGTATCCATATCACATACATTTCATAGAGTATTTTTATCAAATTGACGGGGTTGGATAAGAAAGATCTTATGATAAGTCCAAATCCTTTAGTTGCCTTCTTGGGGACATGTGCTTAATGATACTGTTTGATGTAACAGTTATTCAGAGCGGGGAACACAGGTCCTTCAGTAGTAGTACCTATCGCTCCTTATAATGGTGATTCATTTATATTATAGCAACAGGCCCCATCAATAACAAAACCGTGATTACGACACAGTTATTTCATGCTAAAAACATTTATACATAATATGTGTTTCAACCAATAGTAGTGAACCGTACAACACGTTTACAAGTTCATTATACTACACATTTAATCATAAATCATTTTGAGAGCATGATTTTGCTATCAGTATAATGGGAAATGAACTACCTAAAAAAATATAATGTATCTCCAAAATGGTGTGACATTATGCAGTTTAAGTGTACAACAAAAATAAATTAATAAGGCTATTTTATATTTTTCTTGTGTTCCAAATATAATTTTGAATTCAAAAATAAAAATATATTTAATAAATAGCGGCAGTACACGGCATTTCTCAAAGTAATTAGGCCTCAGCTTACATTTTTGCTTCTATAAAAATAATTCAGTGTTACCCTCTTTTTTTCATGAGCAAACTCACTATGCATTGCCTATATCGATTCATAATCAAATGTGTTATGTCCTCAAGAATGAAACAATAAGAGTTTGACAAAAAAATTAATATGTTAGGATGACCAAAGTGCTTTAGTCTTTAGAACACTCTCTAATAAAAACAAATAAAATTATTCATTTTAACATACCAGCGTTTATATTTAATTCCCACCTTATCATATCCTAAAAATGCAAATGAATTATAAATGATAAGCATAAGAGACCAATTACAAAATCAAACAGAAATTGTGCTCTTTTCATATTCACACGCCTGCAATATCTCATTAATACGACTACATTGTTATTCCTTTGATCAAAATATTTCTATGATATACATCATACACCACTATATACAGTGTTTTCATATATTCAGACATACAGACATATAAACTTTTCTTAATTAATATAGATATTAAATCAAATTATCATTCTGGAAGAAATTTGCCAAAAGACAGGGGGGGCCATTCTCAATTGTTAAGTAAATAAACTTATATAAGTAAACAATGTTCAGTTTCTATTTTGTTCTTTTTGAATTTATTTACTCACATAATATTTTTTTAAGTTGATCAAAAATGATTCGTTGTTATTATAGCTCATTAAATCCTCTATGAAGCGCATTTGATACCGCTTTTGATTATAATTTATACATTATGAGCCATGAAATAACTCATTTATTGTATTGCATTTTTATTCAAAATATTTGTTCTACTAACTAATTCAATACTTGATTGCTGTCAAGCAAGTCAATTCACTTTGCATTCACAAAATGCCCATATTCATGCACAATACACCATTATCATTATTTAATATTATTATTTGCAATTCTAGTAGGACCATAATAAGGAATGGATGTGATAGAACTTATGTTGTGTGTTACTCACAAAGATTTACTTGTATCATCCAAGTCATTCGTTTATATTGACTAAGTACATGCATAGGTTTAAGTCATTAGACCCATCTACCCATGTAATTAGGTACCTTTTCAAAATATAAAAATAAAATAGAACCTTAGTGATGGTAAGAGTTCTCTAGAGCCATAAAATCATTTCCTATGGCCCGTCTTTTTGAGATATTCATCATTATCACGTAGCCATTTTAAATGATATTAACATGGTATGAGTAAAGATCATTAATGAAATGGTAAATAGGTTAATAACAGAGGAACTAGTTAATATATGGTCGAAAAAATGGAGTTCTATTGCTATAAAAAATTGTAAAATAAAAACATATAGGCACAACAAAGCAATTTGTTATTTTTAAAAGTTTGTATATATATATATATTGTTTTAATGGGTCAGTTAAATAATAATTATAAATATGCTCCGTCTCCAAAGTAAAGACTATGTGTATTAAGTAAAGGCTCATTAACAAAAATTATATCTACTACAGCTAGAATTATTTTTCTCAAAATTGAATATCGATTAAATTTTTATTCCATGACAAATTATCGTCAATTTCTATCAACAAATTATTATTAATTACCCTTTGGGTGTGCCAAAAGATGCACTTTAAGTGGTCAAAATTGATTGTCACAATAAAAAATAATAATTTTATTTGATAAGCCATATTGGGTGTTATTATAAGTGTAATCAAAAAAATAATAGTTCTAAAATTGGAGGTATCTTAACTCAAGCAACAAATTTTAATACAAAGTCTCTAAGTTTCTCAAATATACCTATAAACTATTGGACTGTTTGTATATATGAAATTAAAAAATAAATTGGGATTTTCTTTCTCTCTTGATTTTGGTTACAAATTAATTTTTTCTTCATGCATCACGTGTTTGTTTTTTTAAATTCTCTAAAACAGATTTTGTTTGAATATTTATGTAAATAACTAAATAGTTTCATCGCATACTTTACATTTCCTGAGTCAAAACAACATTGTTTCGAAACAAAGTAAGACTGTATTGTATTAACCACCATACAGTCTTTAATTTTATACCCCCTTTGAAGTTCCCTTGGGTCAAATGGACCCATAGATATATTTATCATGCAAAACATTAAAAAAAAAGACACACAATTTTGTACGAATATCAAATTAATTTATTTTCTTTGTTAGTTTCTAATAATAATATCAATTAATAATAAATATCTAAATTAACTCTAATAACGTTAAATACAACATATATATATATATATATTACAGGCTCATATTAATGGATTATATTTGCACAGCTAATATATGAGATCCACAAATAAATTTATTACATCTTGCACAAGTACTCTGTGTTTTAGAATCTTTCAAAGGTCCACAAGCCTGGCAACGTTTCCTTTCAGTCTCCTGATATATAAATAAATATATTTATTAGTCGTTTTTTAGAATATAAAACGTTATTTACTTTAGAGTTTTGACAATGATACTGTGCTAGACTTGGATTTGGAAGTGGAGAGACGTCTAGTATTTTCTGCATACATTTTTGCGAAGCTCATTTCTTGGAGCATTTTGCCTACTCTTCACGTACGGAGATGCAATTGCTTTGCCTAAGGATTCAAGAAATATGCAACTATTGTATAGTTTCTTCTTATTCTAATCTGGATTTGTTTCCCTCAAATTGTGAAAGCGTGATATGCAGAAATATCTAGTATATTGTAAAATATAACCATAGGCCAACGTAGTGTTTTTGTTTTTTTTGGCTTGAGTAGCACGTTAGTAGTTTATCCAAATTATCAACACCTCCTTTGTTCGAGTTGAAATCAAGAATGATTTCAGGCTTACGATCTTCTCTACTAGTGATTACTCCGTCCCTATGTTGTGTACTCATAAGTACAACATTTTTACCTTTTTTTGGTGTGCAAAAAAGGAGGCTGGTTGTGTGTGTGAATAAAAAAGTCGAGTAATGTACTGTTCTTCCTTTCAAATTTAAGATTTCTTTTGGAAGGTCAGTTTTATTTTTTCAAACAGAACCAACCATCGTCAATTTTTTTTTTTTTTTTTTTTTTTTTTTTGAAGGAGTTTTTGTCCAGGGCTACAGGACGTAAAAAAATTATCACAAGTAATATTGTGACAACATAGACCAAGAAACATGTCCAGCACTACTTGCTCCCCTTGATTTTTTTCAAGATTGTCTAACTTTCTGGTGTAAATTTGCATATTCCACGCGTATGATGACACATGCAGCCAAATTTTTATCCAATATCTAGCAGGCATTGAAGGGATGTATTGTTGAAAAGGACAACAATATCTCGCTCGTACATAGTTACATTTGGTCCAGGATTGTAAGAGTACGAAACCCTCTCTACCCATTTATCCCATACTTCACGGATTGAAACCAATTTGTCTTTCTGGCGTATCTAGTTTTTAGTTTGACTATCGTCGAATCTAAGAACTCTTGAAATTTTTTGTAGTTTTTCTAAGGCATAATCGCACGAAATATTGGTCTCACTGTTTCAGAGTCCCAAATGATTTTAGTCGCCTCTCCTTTGGATCTATAAGCACCCACAAGAATAATGAACCCAAAAAAGACATTAAGTTCTAATTTGCCAATAACGGACCACTTATTGCCGAAATGCACCCCCTTTAAGATTGGTCATATCCAATATTATTTTTTGAATAGAATCAAATAAGAAGAGTTCAAACGAAGATAGTGTATGCGAAACATGACTTACTGCAAATATCGTAGGACCAGGTTTCATCTTGATGGTATCTTCTGATTTTAGAGGAGGCTGTCGTGTGGGTGTTTTCGCCCACTCCATTTTTCCATTCTTCGATATATAAATAGCTTGATTTGATTCAGGTGGATGAGGCAATAATTCTGAATCCCTGTCCATTGAAGATTCTGATGTTGATTCAAAATCCAAACTATATTCAACATTAGATAGATCAACGCTCTCATCTTCACTTTGGTCATGGCTTTCTTGAAAAATTAGTTCCAGAGCCTTTTGTACACTTATATTTTTTGAACTACTCATGTTGAATAGTATACTAAACTGCGATGCTAATGAAATATGGCAAAAAATAAAGACATATCAACACAAAATAATAATAATGAGACGCAATTTCCTGCATGGACGCCTTCATTAACAGTGCATGTGTCAAAATGACCCAAGGAGCATATATGTAACAAAAACGTTTTAATCATAAATTTCAATAACTGACATTTTAAGTAACTATTTCATTGAATTGAAATTAAATATGGATCAAAATGACCCAAAGAACGTACAAGAGCTAAGGAAGTAAAGTTGAAAAAGGACATTGAATATATATATTTGTCAAATTCGGGAGGGTGAATATATAAAAACAAATAAGCTTTTACTAATACAAAATTTGGTTGTATCTATGTCTTCTAACTTTATGTAAATCAAAATATATTCATATACTATTTAATTATTTAAAACTCATCATCTCACAATTTATTTATTCATCAAAAACTTTCCCTAGTATACTTGCAAACAAATGCTCTGAATGACATATTTAGAATATAGTTTATGTACATAATACAAAATGCGTACAAGTAAACTGGCAGATTGTACAAGTTGAAACCACAAAACGGGACGACGCATATTAAATGAAGAATTTCAATTACTAATTAACATAAGTCTAATGCAATGATTTAAATCCTTTAATTTTCGATATGTTTATCTTGTAATTTTTAATTTTACTACTGTACACTGGAAATTGTATTTACTCAAAGTTCTATCAGTTGTAAATATACAATATATGTATATGTATGTACTTAATTCAATAGATCAAAATGAAATATTTAAAAATCAAAATGGCTGGAGCTATAAATACAAATTGTAACTTGAACACTACATTATTATAGTTAAAACATATGTCCTCTATTCAATTGCCTTTTCCCGCCTTTTGAGGGTCCCTCACAGATACAGCCCATTATTTGGACTACAAAGTTTGTTTTAACGTTTTTCTTTGGAAATAGGTCTTACATTCTCTCTGGGATTGAGCATGGACTGTAAGGACTGTATCTCAAGTATGGAAAAACCTATTAATTATTTCTCGTGGAGATGGGATTCCATGTTTACTTAATAATATATGGGTTATACATAGTTTTGGCATGTTAAAAAAAAATCAACATAGTAAACCAAACAATTTGAAGAATATTTTGGAGGAGAGCAGCTACTATCAGCTGTTCAAAGGAAGGAGGGGGAGAATCAAATGAACTAGGACAGGAGCAATAATTACTGCGATGTCAATCCTCAGTTTTACTCCGAGTCCAAAATGGACTTACAATTATAACTACACAACAAATCCTATAGGTTCTTATGGACAGACACGAATGTTCAATCAAGTTTTCAATATGATTGAATGTATTAAGAAAGAAAGTTGACTACTCAAGAGTTAAATAATAATGACAACAGCTAAAGAAAAGAAACATATTCTTCAAATTACCAATTCCCAAAAATAAAAAGGACCAACTAAAAAATACAAACGATTTACATCACTTGTTCTACATATTCAGTTTGATTTGAACGAATGTTATTTTGAGTTTGAAAACTTTATTAAATTACTAAAATTTTGTTAAAATATATTAAGTGCATTACACAATAATTCCAATGCTTCATTAGTAAATACTCAACAAAGGACACTACGATTTAAAAAAAAAAAAAAGGCTTGTGAATAATATTATGTATTCTCATAATGATTATGCAAGCAAAAAAATAAACAAACTAAAGAAAACATTCTTTTAGTACTTTTAGAGGCGTTCAGGTAGTGGACCACACCTTTTGAGAAAAGTAATAATATGGGATTTAATGTTCCTTCTCAATATACTCAAAAACAGACTTATGGTCACATCTCTAAAGGGCATGCCCAACTCTAATTTATGATCATGTGAAAAGGCCATGTCAATAAATTCAAATTTTAAGAATAATTAATCAATAGAGTTATTTATAGAACAGGATAATAATGTACCTTTATACAAATGATGTAAATTGTAAAATAATCATAAAAAATTTGCAATAAAGCGCTTGATGCAGTTCCTAATGATGTGGTTATTGAGTAAAATGTTCAATTAATTATTATCATTGATTGCAAAGTAAGCAAATATAGGGAGTCATTGATAATGTTATTAGGTATTGTTTAAAGATGTGGGAAGATACTTAGAGACTGCATTAGTAGACTAATGTTTTATGTAATTTCCTTAATTTATATTAAGAAATATTCAAGCTCATCTTACAACCTGATCATTTCTTATCTTTTAAATTTTAGTTCAATTTCGGTGTTTCGTTTTATTTGTCTAATTAGAATACTCTGTTTGGAATTGAGAACATCCTACCGGATTTTATAGCTAGGAAGAAAGTATCTTGTACATAGAATCTGCATCAAAGAATTTTATTGTATTATTTTATAAATATTTATTTGGATATTTTCTTCATTATCTTATATTTGTACATATATTTTAATGACTCATTCACATTTTCAAATTTCTTTTGTAGACATTTTATTGCATTCCCTTAGACTGAGATTCTAGGGCGAGTTTAGTGGGATCTAGTGTATGGACTATCAAAACTGGATTGTACATGTTATAGTCTGTTGATATTATATAAATCTCAATAGTCATTCAATGTTAAAAATTTCTTGAATAAAGTTCCTTCATATATACCAGGTGCGACGATAAAATCTGACCACTTGATTATTTGCAAATAAAGAGGTTCCTGTGAGTTTTTCATAGACGTACATAAATAAAGTGAGGACCGTTAAACGTTTCATAATACTGTGCTCTAGAAGTTTCATTTGTTTATGTTTTTTTGAGTTATCAGGGCAATGTCGTAAGAACATAACACTCACATGAAGAACCGCACGTTTCTTGATGCAGGAAATAAAATCTGGAGGCTCACTTCTTCGCATGCGTTGGGCCTAACCTCCCAGATACTAATGTAGTGCTGCAACAAGATTGTGCTCCTTCGCACACTGCCAATGCTGCTCAAAGATTGTGGAGCAATACCATCAACTTCTGGCAAAATTAAATATGACCTCAATATTCAGCTGTGGCTAACATTTTGGATTGCACTTGTTCGCGTGTAGAGTCCATGGTCCCTTCCATTAGGACCAAAAATATAAAAGCCAGAGTCAGCGAACAATTGGGCCAATATATCTAAAGAATCCAAAATAAAGACGTAGTAAGGCTTCAAGAGTCTTTTTGTGGCCATCGTGGACGGCAGAGGGGCTAGGAGAAAGTATAGCATTACAGATGGTCTCCAATTTTTTTTGTATAGCCCAATGGCTATGGGAATATATGCTGTTAAAGGGAAAAGTATTGATTGTTCATATTACAATGTTGCACCCGGTATTCAGTAAAACAATTCAATTTTTTTTACCACTTATGCATGAGTTTGTTTGTATTGAGAATAATTGCCAAATGAGTAAGAAGGCTCGGAAAGAAGAGGTTTTATTCCCAATAAGGAAATCTTCTAATAATGTACTTTCAATTAGATATAAAAGAAGGTTTTTATAACTCCTCTTTCTTTCTTTTCTTCCTCCTTCAACCAACATGTTCCTATACTCACTATTAGATATCCATAAAAAACCTCTTAGTACGAACACGATTTTTAATTTCATATTTTGAAGACTCCCACTTTTTTTATTTATTATTAATATTCAAGGATTATTAATTATTATTATTAATAATATAAACCTCTTTGGTACGCACTTCTATGAACAACATCAATCCTAGTTCCAAAAATGGAATAAACGCTTCAAAAAATGATCGTTGCTTTTCAACTATTTACCTAATAGCTGAGGAAAGAACGTACTGTATACATCTACTTACCCAAAATACTAATACTCAGAGTGAGCAACGATGACTTTTATTTATATGGAAATGAGGAATGCTAATTTAGGAGTTTGCGGCATGTACAGAGCTCTGTATTGATTCAAATAAACTTACATACAATACAAATTGCATTTATCCATATAAAAATCCAATTAACTCTATATATTTGCTATTCATTTCGCCCCAAAGAATAGTGTGTCTACAAATATAAAAACTTGAATTTTTGTAAAACGAAAAAAAAAATCGTGATCATCTAAAGACAACACATTACATACCTACAAAAAAATAACCAGAAAAAAAGTTAATAATTATTAATTTAATTAATTAACCATCATAAAATGTAATTATACGATAAATAGGCATACAAGAATGTACATTTGAAACTCATTATAAAGATGACTTAAATTATTATCCATACCTTGATTGCAAGTACCTTTATCAAAATTTCCAAAGCCGCATTTTTCCATGTAAAAAATGTCGTTCATTTCTTTTATTCATTATCTTTTTAATAGTATAGAATTTTTTCAGAAGAAGGGATCGATGGAGTGTGTGTGTGTTTTTTTTTTATTCATATAAAATAAAAAAATTATGAGGAAAATCATTTATAGAATTTTATATTTTAAATTAAATGTCAGATTTTTTTCAAATCTTAAAAATTTAATTAAGCCTCTTTTTTATATACAAAAAAAAATGCCAATTTTTATTATGAAATATTCAAATCTGTGCGAGAGACACACAGAAACTAAGTTTATGTACAAAAAACTTTTGAAAGTCCGGGAAAGTAAATTTGATTGTCATAATTTCCCTAGGATTGGTATTTCCCACCCGTTCCCGAATGAAATCCATGATATTAGAGTTATATTTGTCCTTAATATAATACTTAAAATCCATCCTATTCCTGTTATCTACCGTTTCAAAACTTTACATAATTTAAAGTGTACTCTACAGGGGATCATTTTCAACAATAAATAGTAAACTATTTTCGTTTCCAATTGAATTAATTTAATAAACTTAAAGTAACTTTCAAGCTCAAGTATAGTTTCTAATTATTCTCAACTTAGGTCTAATTAAAATACTTTTGAATAGACAATGGATCCATGATGGTCGATATGTATTGATGATGACGTCAATGGGTGATATCTATGACAACATCATTTTATTGTATAATTTTTACGTCCGATTAATCAAATTTTACCGTAGAGCAAAAAAGGTATAAGAATTTGTATCAATCCAATTTTTATTGAGGGTTGAAGATCAAACTTTTTTTATTTTTATAACGGCGGGGTCTGGGGTATGGCTCAGATAATCTCCAATAAAGGAGTGTTTATACTCATAGTATTACGTGGGAGATTAAAACTAGTGGGTAGAGAACTATTTAGAATTATTATTATTATGAAAAATATTTTGCAAAATGATTGAACTACTCAAGAATATCTAATTTATGCCAAAAACTGAATTCTGCAAATTTTGTTGATACAGTGTTTTGCCAGAGTAGGACAGTATAGCTTTATTATTAGAGTTGATCTGTTTGTAAAGTAAAAAAAAAAGACTAAGAAAAGAGGGCACGAACAAGACATGGGGTACTACTGAATTAAGACCCTTCTTAATATCAGCTGTCTGATATATTATTTTTGGGGGGGGGAGAAAATAAATTACTGCTATGAAGAGGAGAATCTTCTGTATTTAAAATAAAAATTAGTGTAGGGAAATTGTTATAATTATTTTTAAATTTATATTCATATATATTATAATGCATTAAAAAAAAAGTTATTACAAAGGTAGGCAAGAATGCTTACTTTAGACCAGGGTCCGGTAACTTTTTTTAGTGGTACCCCAAAATAACTTTTAGAAAAATAAATTTACCCTAAATTAGTGCTATGATAATCATTTGTTTATTTCATTTAATATTAGGAACCAGAGGTGAGCAAGTTAACTCATCGTTTTAAGTAATTAATTTAAAGATAATTATTGTCTTATATTTCAATAACTGGTTGAGCTAAATTTAATTTCAAATTTTATAAAAATTTATTAGTTAGTCTATTTTGATTTAATTTTTTTAAACTAGTTAAGTTTAAGTTAATTTACTTTAGAGTAATTTAAGTTAAATTAAGTTTAATGGACCTTGGTTAAGTTAATATTAATTTTGATGTTAAATATAACAAATTAAAATCAAGTCAATTGCGAAATTTATCAAGGCTACATAATAAAGATTATTCTGTTAGTCTGTCTGGCTTGGATTTATTCTATTTCCAATTGAACGACTAAGAAAAAAATACAGATTCAGACTCCCAAAAACTTCTGTTTTGAACCAAAAAAGCAATTGAAGGGAAGCTTGCTTCGTATAATAACAACCAGAGGAGGCAAATGGGAAATGAAAGAAATTTAATGACGTATCTGTTGATTCTCACTTAAACTTAAACGTAATCAAGTTTATTTAAAGTTAAAATAATGTTGTTTCAATAATAAACTAGTTAAAATAAAAGGTAATTAACTTAACTCAGCAAAGTTAAGCTAAGTTCCATTAACTTGCCCTACTCTGCCAGGAACTCACTTATATTTTTCTAAATTACCCCATTTAGGATAATTTAAAACTTTTCCCCGACCACTCCTTTAGAGGACGATTTATTAAATTATGAACAAAAAAGAGTAAAGAGCATACGCAAAAACCGTTTTTCCTTTTCTAATTTTTAAAAGTAGTTTTTTTTCATTACAAAAATTTATAATATACTATTGGTAGTAACCGGCATTGCTCGGAGTTTAATAGGATCAACAAACATACCAACTTTATTTCAATCAAATAGAAGATAACTCTCTAATAAATGCTTAATGGTAATCTGGTTTTTTTTTTAATAAACAAACATACTAGTGTTCATACTTTATACAAAAATGTTATCTCCTCAATTTCAAAAAATGCTGATAGTTGATAACAAGTTTAGAAAATAAAAATAAAACACTGGCATGCATGCTAGCAACAACAAAACTCACATGCAAGAAATGCTTAAGATTAACAATCCTAGATTTGTAATCCATCTTTTTTAATATTGGGTGCTAAGCTTTATCTACGCACTTTTGTTGCTACATTATTATTTTTTAGATCAATTAGTAAAACTTAAAAATGATGTACGGTCAAACATCTTAATATCCAATAAAACTTTGTTTTATTAATCAAAGTATACTTAAATGCTACATATTATTAGTATCAAATTAGACAAACGTAATTTAATTCCATTTGTGTCGAGGACCTTAAAATCCTCAAGTACACCACTGAGCAACATTGCTTGATCAACAGAACAAAGACTCAATTTATGTATTACTCCATTACATTATATAAGCAATCTTCTTAATTAATGGAAATCATGACCATAATACTTCGTCCTGGATAGATTGCTATCTGAGTGTTAATGATATGCAAATAGTGATTGATGCAACTTCATTATAAAAGCAGTTACTAAACTAATGATAATGATCATTTATTTTTCCCTATGGACTCTGAATGCACTTTTGTAAAACCCTGGAATATTATGTAATAGGCCGTTTTTTTGGTGGAGATACGGCAAAGTAAAACCCTTTTACATTGCTCTCATGTCCATATGGTTTTTTTCTGTGGAGTAGGATTTCAAAGTTCTACTTTTCCTCTTGCTCCACCAAAAATTGACCTATTAACAAACATTGTATTCCTTTGAACTTGAATGCCCTTCAAAGTACAGATATGTACATATATAGTAAGGTAATTGGATTAAAATGATATGAAACGGAGGGATTTTGCTTCGTATATGAAATCATCTGCTCCTTCTTCCTAGTTCATTAGGATTTGCATCACTAGGAACTTGGATAGAGTAAGATAATTATGTTTTTGAAAAAAATGTCTAATAAAATAGATTAACAAAATATTATTTTTTTTTTTTCCTGCTGGAAAATCTTTTCAAAAACACATAGCATATAAATAGTATTAATATCTTTTATAGTTAAATGTATAATTAAGTTAATGTAGGAGGGAAGAGAGAAGGGGGAACAACGCCCAGGTGCGGAATTCGATTCTTGTAACAATTAAGAAGATTTTATTTTTAAGAATCAAACCAAAAAATCCAAATCATCCCCAGTCATTATTTCTATACTAAATACTTACATAGGTACTTATAGGCAGTAGTTAAATGATAAGAATAATTCAAAAAGTATGATTTGCATAATGGATGTGGTGCATCAACATAAAAACAATCTTGTACAAAAATAGAGGAAGAATACATTTTTATATAATTGTAGCTATATGTAGTTAAAAACCTTAATTTGACATATAAGACTTCCATTGGAGTCAATAAAAGTATCTTAACCCAAATACCAATTAACATAAAATGTCTAAGAAATATTGGGATGGATGTATTTATAAAGGAAGTAAAGAAAATAATTATGATTTGGAACTCCTCTTCTTGATTTTTGTGGAAGATTGTTTCCATGTTCACGAATAGAAAATTTTCTTTTATAACGAGAGGTTACGTGACTCATGTATAACATTTGTAGATTTTGCTCAACAGGATTTCATGAATAACATTCAATGCGATGCATCTCCTTCTTCCGGTTATTTATTAATTTAAAAACTCAATTTCCCTCGTCTATTGTGTTGGTTGAGAATTTCAAACTTTTTTTTCTTCCAAAAGACGTATTAAAGACAGACTAATTATCTGGAAAAAAAACAACTTTATATGAGTATGAGTTATATCTTTGTAATTAATAATAATTATCTGCAAATAGCTTAAGCATAAGCATATTTTATATTAACATATCCTCAAATAATTATGCAAAATTAGTGATGCGGTCATAATTTGAGATAGTCTTGATGATATGTGGATAATTTGTCTATAAAGTATTTACCCATGTGTTATTTTATACATATGTATACACTAAAAATTCCTAATTTATATGCATAAAATCCGCAAACTACTACAAATGGTTCAAATAGTCATGCAGGCATTGCTTTTAAATGCAATAATTAAACGTTTATATAATGTTTTAAAATTTGTAACTCAAGGGTAAAAACTAAGAAGTGATTATTTAGGTCCTTAACCATTACATTTCCACGTGTTTATGTCTGATTGCCTCACAATCTACTGCCACTAAATATTGACTACCCATGTTACTCAAAATAATTTGATAATAAGAGTTCATTCTAACTCTTGGCAAATGAACACAAATAATTTGTCTAATTGAATTTGAAATATATGTTTTATTCATATATCATGCCATGAACGAGTTATAACTTGTATAATCAAATTGTACAAGTTGTAGAGTGTGGAGAATTCGTTCTTCTTTCTATTGGCATGATTTGATATTCATACTGCTGTTGGGACGTGTACCCTACGACTCATTTCTCTAATGTTAAAGTTAGTTCAAGAGATGAAAAAATATTTATAATTTACATTTATGCAAAAGGGCGTCAAGCATACACGTACAAAATTAAATCACTTAAATTATTGTCTTGGTATGGCTTTTTTTTTCAAGAAAAAAATTACATATTTACAGATATATCTATGACCTTGTAAGATTTTAGTTCTCTATTTCTTTCTGTCATTTAATATAATGAGATTATACTTACACATTCCTACAAGAAAAGATTGAATATAGTTATATATAAATACGCTACACCTGTTGCTCAGAATCTATGTGATTGTATATACTATTAACTGGTTTTAGGACTATAGAGTTAACATAAAATAACCAGGGATCCCACTCTGAATTTTACATTCAATATCCCTAGATTCTCCACTCCATATCCCAGGAATCAATACTGAAATCCCACTGAAATTTAATATTTTACAGAATATCAATAAAGTTTGACACTCAATTTGAATCACATATATTTAATATTCTTCTACAACATCAATAATAAATGCCGGTGGTGGTTGTCAAATGAGGGTACGCGTACCCCTTGGGGGTACTTGGGATTCTGATATAATACTTTACAAGTGGTGCATAACTTAAGGGCGTCCACAGGGGATGGACTAGAGGGGCTATTTTGTTTTTACTTGAAAATGTAATACTTAAAATTTCATTTAATTTTTTGTGAATAGCTGAGAATTTTCAAAAAAAAATAGATTCTTTAAATTTTTTGAAAAAAAAGTTTATTGGTCATCGGCTGCAAGTTTAAATTTATTTCCCAAAAATAATTAAATTTTTGAGAATAAATATGAAATTTTGAAATTTCTTTTCAAAAAAATTTTTTTTGAGAATAGCTATGGATTTGGACTTTTTTTTCGAAAAATTTAATTTTAAAATTTTTCCCTAAAAATTGCAATTTTTGGATTTTTTTTTTTCAAAAAAAAAAATCAAGCCCCCTCCTTTCCAAAATATAGTCCTGCGGACGCCCCTGTCACTGAAGCTAAAAACGCTTTATGCTGGAAAGGGGTTACTTGCCCTAATAAATATTTTACAAGGTTGGAAATCCCTGATATATGCTGATAAGTGTATACAATCATTTTCAGCCTATTTTTGTATCTTTGTTCAACATTACCCGGTTCAATATTCATTAAAAAAGCTAATGGAGGCGCTCCCATAGATCAGGTTGGACAAAAAGTGATTTCGTATTTATTTCAATGCTATATAAGAAGTATTACAATCATCGAATTTAAGAGAAACATGCTCTATTCTGTTCAATAACTTCTTGTCAACGATAATTCAACTTCATAATTCCCTTTTTCGTAGAAGCTCTTGTCTCCATTGGATAAAAAATTGGACAACAAATTTACACAAGCATCTATTGAGACCATATGTGTATCCCCAAGTGCATTAGACATAGCCAGGAACCGGTGGTAGTCACTTTGTGGCATGTCCTGAATGCAGGGTGGATCCATAAGAACTTCCCCTCCGAGCCCCCCAAAGCTTTTAGCGCGTCATCAAAGATATGTGCGGCCTGGTGTCGTCTCGATTATGCCTTCTTGTTGTCTCCTATACAACAATAATGGCACTTCTGTTCGATCGCCGGCTTCAAACGGCCGAGTTGTTCAAAGTAGAGGACAGAATTGAGCGGGAAAAAATCACTTGAACCACTGCTGGGCAATACGCATCGGAAGAGGTTTGGCTTCGTATATATCACAAATTTTTTGGGTCACTTTCGACGCGTTTTTCCTATTCAAATAGTAAAAATGTGCAATATGGCAAATTTCTTTCTTTGAGACCTCCACACTTGACGTACGATACTACACGACTGAGTTTGTAGTATACACTCACAATCCTTTACGACGATGTATTGTATGATCCAATGTGACCAATAATGAACAAGATCTACTTAGTTTTTTTAAAAAGGGCGGGAAATACGAAATTACTTTTTCTTCAGCATAATATAATCAAATAAAAGTAATCAATTATTGTTACATGCATAAAATCCCAAGATTTCGACATTTTGATACAAATTGTGCCTGACGTAAAGTCAATATCCCAAATCTTGGGATAAATCCCTAGGGGTGGCATCTCTGAACACAACCATCCTTTGGATTAGAACCATCTACATTATTATTTTTCTTTTGAATGAATAAACTCCTCAAAGTATTTTGTAGTTACTGAAAATGTCAGTTCTGTAAAATAAATTTAAAAAACATTTTCGATTAGCAGCTACAGGAAATAAAAAACTAAAGAAGTGTAAAGTTGTAAAATCAAAAAATTCATTTGAAGGCTAATTGAAGCCACATCCTCTTCCCTAAATAACATATATTTTGCTTTACTAAATGAAATAAAGTTATAAGAGAGATGAATTGAAATTGTACTCATGAAAAAAAATAAATAGGGAGATACTCGAATACCCTTAGTTCTTCTCCCATTTTACATGCCTGGGCTGGTTACATTTTTGTTTATTATGGAGGTTTTTAATAAATTTGGGTATCTTATTTTTCTATAAATTTATATCTATAAATGAAATATTTGTCTAGTTTATATTTGCAATGTCCTACTCTACTAATTTCATTTCTTGCTTGTCATCACTGCCACTAAAGTAATATTAAAAAATAGATTTGCTGATGTTTTTCAAAAAAGTATGGCTATCATTTAATTCATCTTTCGCCAGTATTAAAATATAAGTGATGTATAATTATATTAGATACAAACAGGGCGTCATATACTTAATACGCAGACTGCATAGTGCCCCAAGTTCCATAAGAAATCTCGAAATCTAAGGTTTCTGAAGACAATGGTTTTCAAAGTGGGGTCTAGAGGGGATGCTTGGGAGTGGGATCGCAGAAAGGTTCAGAATTGAGGATTGTTTTCAGTCTACGCACACATATAACACATGTTTTGTGCAAAGGGGCTCAGCTAAAAATGGATAAGTCTAAAGGATTTTGGCTTGGTAAAGTTTGGGAAACCCTGGCTTAAGAAATATCATAGTTATCATATTAGAGCCACTGACATGCTAAGTAGTGTACCTGGATCCAAAATATATCCCTTCCTTCTTTAATTTACACCGTCTGGTGCCTAAAACGACTTTTACAGATCCATGAGAAGCCCTTAGCTATTGGGAACTCGGATATAACTGTATGACACTAGTGATATAAAAAAATCCTTGGAAAACGCAGCAATTACACACATAAAAAAAAATTGACTTATTGATTAGAGCTAATTTATTCTTTCTAGTACATATATATTGTATTTTCTTTATATATTCTATATAGGAACAAAAGCAAAAGAACCGAGACCGATAATAAATATATTGTAGTCTCAGTTCCGGTTCTAGCGGTTCAAGAGCCAAAACTGAAAAACACATTACATAATAGTAAATGGGTCAAATGGACATTTATTTTGTAACACTTAAATCTATTATATAATGATAAAAGTTGCCAAATTTAAAAAGAATATTAGACTAATGAATCAAACTTTTGGTCAATAAGCTTCAAAGGCTAATTTTAATGTTGCTTCTCCCATAGCTTCTAACAGGAAAGAAAGAAATATTATATTATAGCGCAGTTTCTTTGTTTTTTTGGATATAAATCGTTTAATCTATATATATGGATATATAATTGACTTTATTATGGATCATGCTTTGATGAGGAAGATACTTTGTAATAAAGCCGATATTTCGTGATATAGACTTTAAAATATGCCAACGAGTAAATAAAAGACAAATGGTCCAAATACGTGCAGTAAATTATCTTGTATTTTAAGGATTAAGGAGATTACTAATCATGAGTTTGTAAATAAATATTGTACTATCAAAGCGTATGTAAAAAAGAGGGTTGTACAGAAAAATATTGAGATATTAATAAGGAAGAGTTCCTTTTTACTAACTCTATTCTTAGGAAAACATCAATATATTTAGTGATATCATAAATATTTATATCCTGTAGTCAATAGTTTGATGATAGCAAATAAATAAATTCGGATATTGATACAAACATTTGGTGGATTTATTTTTTACTTTATATATGTATACATCCATATAAAATTGACATATTTATGTCAATTATAGGCTTTGTATTCAAGCTTGTGGATAAGTTGAGATACCCAAGTGTTGTAGCTATAGTTTAAAACCTTTAGTTGATTTAAGAGACTTAAATATTGGTTCCAATATAATATTTTAAATAAATCTGTCTACTTCTCATTATAGCCAAGAGTTCTAGCAATAGTTTAAAACCTTTAGTTGATTTAAGAGACTTAAATATTGGTTCCAATATAATATTTTAAATAAATCTGTCTACTTCTCATTTCTTTATTGTGACAATTAATTTCACTATTTTTTTAGTATAATTTGCGGTGAATCAGAATAATTTATTAGTAGAAATGGAGATTAATTCGTCAAAGAATACAAATAATTGTTGTATCATAAATAAATTCATTATTCTAACAGATTTATGTCTGAAATTTCTTAATTTTTTTTGTATTAATGTTAATCTCCTTGTCAATCAAAATCATGCTGACATGCCGGTAGGACTCGATGGTATCTATTATTTTACCCACATTTTCGATAATTGGCTTCCAGAGCGTGGTGCCTCTTTGACATCAACATTACTCTAACAGAATCGACCAAACCAAAATTGTGCGTGATTTATTGTTACAGAATCAGGAATAGTGTTGTGTCGGTCCTTACTCATTTGGTTTAGTCCAGTCTTAGGATCTTAGGTCTTGGTCCTTAGGACTGTCGATTATTGGGACAGGTCCTTGGAATTTTTCATATAAATATCGATGGTTTATTAAGCCAAATAAGACATATGAAATATGTATTAAGATTATTGCACATATCTTGCACAAAATATATTTTTTCATTATATTACGAACATATTTTTTTTTCTATTCTTACCCCTGGCGCATATGGGACAACAAAGCCGCCCCAAGGTTACGGAAACTCCAATTTAATACAGCGACCCGTGCGTATAGCATATATCCTAGAAGTTGAGGTATATTTCATATCAAAATGCAATCATCACATTGTTAGAAATAAAATAAAATCCCAAAGGGAACACTTATATAAAAGACTTGAAACAAATACCACTTCCAAACTAAAACATAAACACAAACAAACCACCATGAAAATAAGATCCTCTCTTAGAGTAAAAATCAACACACTTAATGTTATTTCACGACAGTTTGTGATTACTGCCAAAATCACGAACTTCTAAAAAAAAATCTCCAAAAAGACCAGTGGCAATAATTCTATCAATAAAAAATAAACTATCATTCTTGTTCCATTGCAAATCTCGACTAAACCCCCATATATTTCACCTCACGCTTTCTAGGGAATTACATCTCGTTATAAGATGTTCAGAAGAGTCTGGTTCATCTCCACACAATCAACATGAGTCATCCTCCACCAAGCTCATCCTCTTTAGATGTTTCTTCAAGGGAATATGACAAGTTACAAAACTTAAAACCTTTTTAGTTGATGTTCTTCTCACTTTCTATATTTTCCATCCTTCACAAGGACGGGGAAAAAAATACTTTGTTTGCCGACAACTTGGATCACCACGCCACTCGTTCAGACAGACATAATTAATTTTGTTATCTTATTTCAGTTTTTACTGTGACCAGTGAGACTTCCCATGTAGATCTTTTGGTCATTTTACATCCAATTTTAGCTGGTGCATCCACATTTTCATTACCCGTATTATTGTTATGGGCCTTTACCCATGACATGTTTAGAACCTTTCAATCTGCCTATTTCAGCCAATATCTTTAATAGCTGAATATATTATATTGGTACTTAGTTATATAATTCATTTTATCAAATAACATAATCATTAAAAAAGGAGAAACACTCCCATTGACGTCACGAGAAATTGATTTTACATTTTTTAAGGACCGACTGATGGTGCGGTCCTCAGACCCAAATAAGGACAAACACAACACTAATCAGGATCATACACCCTATTCCCATTTGCAGCCGTCTAGCTTGGATATTCGGTTTTATTGACTAAAAAATGTAAAATAAGGGATATTTTCTTTTTGATGGTGTTTAACTTGACGCCCATTTACACAATTTTGACTTAAACAATCACAAAACTATTTTAAAAGTTTTTTAGTACGATATTTTAATTTTATAACATCATCTAATGTATTCCAATATCACTTATTCAATGTGAGATACACATTACTAAAGCCCTCTATTGGAAAAATTATGGATTTGTCATATTAAAACTATGATATTCTACAATCAAATTGACAAAAATCATTATTGTTTGCTTTTGTGTTGACAGACCACAATTGTACTAATAAGTATAACAAAATTGAAATGAAATAAAATAATGACTTTATATAAGGTGTGTCAATTAGAAACTTGCAACACAGTCTGGTTGACGCTAGCTTAGAAATTTTTTGATGACGTCACAGTGGAGCTGAGGTCAGTGTTACTCCC
The DNA here is from genome assembly GCF_016086655.4 of Lepeophtheirus salmonis. Taxonomy (NCBI): domain Eukaryota; kingdom Metazoa; phylum Arthropoda; class Copepoda; order Siphonostomatoida; family Caligidae; genus Lepeophtheirus; species Lepeophtheirus salmonis. The sequence goes on from NC_052137.2 coordinate 34,208,973, forward strand.
TACAGATAAGGTTTAATTATAGATAATTACTATTAGCCCAAGGAGAAAAAAAAAAGTTGTGAACTGCATGTTAATATATTTAATTCATTGTGATTTGGATGGATCTTTTGTACGAAGGATTCGGATATATTAATCTCCATCCATCAATCCTTTCCGTTCCTAGGAATTCATATTTTTCCCCAATTGGACATCCAATACATCTTCTGATCCTCTCTTCAACTTCATTTTAAAGAGATCTCGCCTTTTTGTGTCTTACTCGCTGGATATCCTCTCCTTTAATTGGAGGATCATTTATTGTACAGGTGCCTCTTCATATGAAGGTCTGTGATAGTGACTAATGACCTCGTGAATCAATGCCTCTTTGCCCTAGAATACATTAGTTCCTACAGATCATTTCTGAGATCATCGTATACTTGAACATATAAGATCTATGGAGTTCCATTAAACGACAGAATAATCGACTGAACGATCCAGTAAAGAATAGAGAGAGTTCTCATCCTCCATCCCCTGCTCTTTAATTGAAGTTCTTGAGCCATTTTCTCCTTAAGTCAACTCTGCTTCGTCTCCTACTCTAAGAAAACTATTTCATTGATAAGTGTCTTTGATATTTATAACCTAGAAATATATGGTCTATATGGATAATTATATAACTAGGACACTTTAAGCATCAACCTAGATTAGTCATTTCTTTATTACTTGTGACTTGATTTTGTGATTGGAAAACAAGTGGAAGAATATTCCAGACTTTAAAGATAATGTACCTCTCTTAGTTTTGTCTGCAAAGTAAATTCTATTCTGCTATTGCATATACATAGTTATTGGGAACCATTAAGTGATATGTGCTAAAAAATATAAGTTACTTCTTAACTTTTGTAGATTTATATTTGAATGTGTTTGTATTATTGACGTGGGAGTCATTTACAAAACAGCTAGTTTATCTTTACAAAAATAGATAAATTACTAAATGTGTGCCATACATTTATAATTTATTTTATTGAAGACAATAGTTAAAATGTATCAAAATAATAAAAAGTACTAATTGAACAAATAAAAATATCAATAACATCAATGATTTCTAAATTTAAACTCCTTATCCATGAGTTTTCCATTATTATTATTTTTTCATCTTATTGATTCATTCGGTTTCATTTTGAAGATGCAAATTCTTTTTTGTTATTGAGATTCTTGTCAGGCGAATAGAGATATCAAAATCCTTTCTTTAATTAGTTGAAGATCTATTATGGGTCTGTATTACGAACTATTACAAGCCATATGAAAGCGTACATGCTATTTTCCTATTATTACTAAAAAATATATTAGGATAGAATAGTCAAAATCAAAAGAGGGTTATTCAAGATGAAATGAAGATCGTATGAAGTTTCTGTTTTTCTCATGATCATTTCATATTTAGTGCATAATATTCACTTATTCTTAATAAATTTTATTGATTTCAATGCAATACTATATTTATTTTAAAATGTTTCTGCCTATTTTTCTTATTACAAACATCTTTTTTTTTTAAATAATAATTTTAGTTCCGTAATCGTCAGAGGGTAAAAATTTACAATAAATAGTATTTTCTAATAAGAAATTAAACTACTATTATATGGTGTATTAATATAATTTGTTTTATAAATTTGAAGTTCCCCATTTAAACTAAATCCACTGTGATGTCACTAAAATAGCCAGTACGATTGTAAACAAAAAATAGAAATCTCTTATAGACACACCTTATATATAAGTCACCCTGTAAAATGACATACATTCTGCGTATTTCCCAATTTTCCTTTTAGAAATTACAAGGAGTCTATTAATGGTGGACGGATTCATTATCAATTAGGGGAGCAGCTGATATAGGTAGCATGTCATGGCTCCTACACATTCCTTACGGTTTCTTTTTTCTTTAACTAACGATGATAAAATCTTTATAAACCATCTTACTCATTAGAAAGTAACCATTGAAACTAACATGGATGCTCATGATGAATCCCCCTTTAAGGACTTAATTAGTAAGTGATGGAACAAAGGTGAACAATGAAGTAGTGGACTCTTCTATGTAATCTTATATTTATCTAGGATTTTGCCTTTACTTTATTCCATGGAATAAATTTCTTACTTTATGTACCTATGTGTGCATGTATCAAGAAAAGTAGTAATTTGAAGCAAGGGGAGGGGAATTATGAACACCATTTCTTATCTACTACTACAACCAACTACAAATCTCATGTAAAAGTGAACATCCCTCACGATTAAAGTGGTTTTAATGTTCTGAATAACTTAAGGGGAAAAGTTTCATGAATATTCATTACTTTTTCCCTTCGTAATGTGTACCTATAATGAAATGAAATTAGAGCAATTTATTAATTAATAATTCCTCATGAACGGCTTAATTGATTCATTTCTTTGAAGGCCGGCCGAAATGAGGATGATTCATTTCATGATGAGCCAAGAAATCCTTGTTTTTTTAAAGGTATGTATATATCTAAACCTTTTCACCTCATTACAAAATATATATGTACACAATGTATTGTAGACGTATACAACATAATATATAAAAACATATTTTGTGAATGATTTAAGCTAATTTGAAGAAACGTATAACATTGAAAAAATATCTCTGAATATACATACTTACGTCTTCATTTTTTCACTGAAAGTACTTATAAGCTAGAATTGATTATTTCCGAGAAAATTGTTTTCGAGTGAGATTCTGGGAAATGTTTCATACCCTCGGTAATAAAGAAATACAGTGAAATTTTGAGATTTCTTTTTAATCTTTTATGTCAGAAATAATACGTTTTAACCTGTTTTTATTCATATATTCTTAGCTCTGATTTACTTCATTTCATCATTATCAGTAATGGTGTACTACAAAGATGCCCAACCCGTGGCCTGCGGACGACATTTCGACCCGTCTAATTTTTAGGCGCAGTCCACTACTCATTCTCCCTTCAAGTAGTATTTCATGTTAAAGTTCTTAACATATCACAAAAACGTGTAGAACGCACATATCTAATTGAAAAATACTTAACGTCATCTCATATTTTCTGAAACTCTAACAGGGTTCTCAAATACGATTTTATATATTTGCCCTAAAGTTGAAATAAACTTGTATTTAATAGTTTTGTTCTATGAAGGCATTTTTATGAAATTTAATTTAATAGGTTCTGCCACCTATTATAATATTTAAGTGGCAATGCAGCCTATTATATTAAAAGGTTGGATATTCTTGGTATAGAAGATGACTTTTAGGGCCTATGGGTCCCGTTTTTTATTTGAAATAGCTGGGGCTGTATAATTGTGAAATACATAACTTGAACTGCAACCTAAGAATTAATTCGCCCATCACTAAAATCTATGTAACTCCTTTTTTTTTAGTATAACTTTTAATTCATATATGTTTTGAAATACATTCAAAACATCTGAATTAACTCATCTCATAATTATTATGCAGATACGGAACAATATTAATGAAAAATATACAGGTTGGGGCAACATAACTTTCTTTTTCCAAAAGGCAATAAAACAAGTTTTATACATCAGATAAGTTTTAACGTACACAGTTAGGAAAATCATATTACGTCCCCCATTGTCCATATACTGAATACACCCAACTTCAGTAATTAAAATACTTGGTAATTTTTAACATTTTTTCTGTTTCTTTGAAACAGTTTTCATTGAAAGGTTAACTAGGAATACGTTTTTATACAAAAAGTTGGAAAATTTAATAAAAAAAAATATATGCATTAATTATTGTAGACAACTATTTGATTAAGAATTTACTCTTTTGCGAGTATGTACAATTCTTCAAAATGTTAATTTGTATGGAATTAACCTGGTTTTAGTTACTTGCAATAATTTAAAATTCTTGTATAAAATCAAATCTGATGGTATTAATTTTAGCTCTTTAGCAGTATTATCCGTGGAGTTATACGCAATCAGAAAAAATTGCAAACTTTAAATTATTAAAATATATTGAAAAAATTATTTAATGTACATATATTAAAAATTGAGGGAATTAAATTTTTTATAAATCTCAACAAATATTCTTTAAATCTCGATTCAAATTAGTTTAATTTTATAAAAATATTATGTCAAACCATTTTTGCCAATGTTTTCTTTTCAAAGGCAAACGCACGTTCCTCCCTACTCCAACGCATGATTGCTACTAACAGTATTCTAAAGAAAAATTTAGAATTTTGCCTCTACAACTAACTCCACATTAAAATAAAATTCAATTTTAGCCCTAATTTTTGGATGCAAGTGTATCCTTTATGCAATCTGGAAAAAACAACAGTTTAATTTCACCACAAACTTTTGTTTGGCTACAATTGGTCTATTTTTCTCAGAATGAAAAATAAGGAATAAATTCTTATGGATCATTTGAGAAAAGGAACTTTATTAAACTTTTGATATTCAACAACATAACTTTAACATTGAAACTTCTGAATTCCTTTACAAATAGAGAATGTTGGTGAAAACTTTCTTTTTCCATTGGCTATAGAGGTCAAAAAACGCCCTTTCATTAAAATACAACAGGATATAAGATCATCAGGATAACCTAAAAGTTGGACAAATTGAGACTTTTGACCTTTTGTATGACTTTAAAACTTTACTTTATTTACATATATGGAATGTATGTAACTATTGCTTTAGGCATAAAAAGTCATTGATGATCATGACATTCGCAGGCTTTTTCTTATTACTGTGAAAATACATTAAAAACTACGTATTAATGGATGAAAAAGTAATTTTCAGGGGTTGGGGGTATGTTGGCCGATTTTAGTTTTTGTTCTTCACAAAATACTTTCAAGTTATTAATCACTAGAGAAGTTGAGCTAAAATTGAATTTGCTCATTTCATCCCCCCTCCTACTGAATGAAACCCCTCAGACCCCCTTAAAATTCCTACAGCTGGATTGTCATGCATTATAAAAGGTAGTTATATTGACACACCTGATATAATTAAATGGAAAGTGTATTGTAAAATAATTAAATAAAGGAATTTTTCTCAAGTGAAAGTCCCAAAAATCATCGAAAAAATTGAATCCTGAGATCCCAAAGGTGAAAACCTCAAATAAACCAACCAATTTTCATCATAGGCTTAGAAAATAATAAATGATGTATATAAAAATATATTAATTAATTATTTTTGACAGGTATAATACAATTTTTATAACAGTGTATAATAATTTTACGTTTTTTAACAATAGTGTAAAAAGAATCATTTACAATAAATTAAGAGAACCATTATTTTTTCAATAAAAGATAATTTTAATCTATATTCATATTGGTGTTTAAAAATATGATAAATAATTAAATTTGATCTATAGTTATATTAAATTTCTATATTTTATGTATTGATGTGCCTTAAATTCAAATATTCTATTTTTGTATATTTAATTTCATTTTTTTTAAAAATGAAACTATTGATGCTTCCTTATTACTTCTTTAGAATAAAAATGTATTATCCAGACATGTAAAAAATGTTGAGAATAAGCAAAATGAATATTTTACTCTCCAAAATGTATGTGACGAGTGTAATAAAATAGAATATTATTACATTCATTATCGCCAGAATAATGAGAGTATTGAAAAAAAGTTTTTAACATACTCTTCAAGATAAAGTGAACAAATTTTAGAAATTGAGATGTTTATTCTAAAGCAGTGATATGTAATCATGAACTACATAAAAGAAGTCTTGTCGTTGTTGAATTAACTATTAAATGACAAAAAGTTTTTTAAATTCATTTTCTAAAAATGAAAAGCGTAGAATTTTGTTTATTGATGAATTTATTAGCCTTTCAAATTGTAGGGAGCAAAATTTTTAGGGGGTTAGCTTTAACGATTTTGAAATCATGGAGGAAAAGGTAAGGGCTGCCAGAAATAGATCATTACAATGGCGTACACAAAATTCGAACGGAGAAGGACTTTACTAAAGGGATTGTATCCAATAAACAAGTAATCCATATTTGAGTTCATCATACTTTAATTCTTCTACACCAGATAATAAGTTGTGTGATCGTTGCACGACATTTTTTGTTCTTCTGCTGAATTGATATGAAACAGCCCAATTTTCAGTTATTTCTTTTAATAATAATTCTAAAAATTACGCATACAACAATAAAACAACATCAAAATTCTTAGCATTCTACTGATTTTATTTATATCAGTTTAATCCATTAATGTAGATTACTATTGTGCAGGATGTTTATATGATATATACTTTAAAACAGATTAACAAGGATAGATGTATTACATTAATTAACTCAAATAGAAATTCTATTGGCAAAAGCCAAAAATACTGTTTAGTAACTATAATTAGTAATTACACATCAGATTTGACAGAACAAAATAACTTCCAATATTATGTGTTTAAAAGAATTAAATATTCTTTTGTATGATCCTTGTATCAAACAACTTTGCTCCTTAAAATTGAAAGACATATTTTATTACATTGGAAGAGCGCAACCTAAAAAGTATTGTTGTTTTTTAACTTTCCTAAGCTGCTATCCTTATTCTTTTAACCTTAAGGTTTGAACATACCTATAAGTATAAAGTAATCGCTATTGCAAGAAAGATTAAGGGTAACACAGAGGATTTGTTGATCAGTTATAAGTGTAACTCCTTGTTGGCCTCAGATTAGACTTGAGGATCGATATTGGGATAATTCCTATCATTGTCCTTCAAAGATAAACAGTTGGATTAGTTTTTATTTCCTTAATCTTCTTGCTGCTCGCAAGGCATTCTTCAAAATGTCAGAATTACAAAAAATTGATTTCTGGTTTCTTTTTATTTTGGCATTCCTGCGGGTTTATTTGTTGTTGGCAACTTGAACATTGCATTTTTTCTACAGTTTTAATCATTATTCTTTAATAAATAAGGGCGGATAATCAAAGTGTCTTTTCTTAATACACTTAATACAGTGTGGAACTTGTACTTCGTTCATCTCATAGCTGATTGCAGCTATGAGAGGAAACGTCAAGGCATCAAATCAGCTCTTTTCCTAAACATTATTTAGATTGTTAGTGTTACCATATTGATTTTTTTTTTTTTACAAACCAAAAATGCTTGTGTTTTACAGCCTTAAATATAACTATAGCTACTACTCGGCAGAAATGAATTAATACATTTGAAAATTCAAAGGCTTAGCGTTGTAAAAAATAAAGACTAATGGTAAAAAAAAAAGTGGATCTACTAAAAATTCAAAGAAGGAACTAAGAAACAGATAATATTATTTGAGTGCCTACTACACATACATACATACTTTGCAAGGATAAATCCATCTATATTTTCTTAATGAGTGTACATTTATGGCATATATTTGCTTACGCAAAAAAAATCATAATGGCTCATCTTCTGTCTTTTACCCTTTGTTAAAGAGTATGCAAAATGAGAACATTCTAAAGCAATGTTCGCTCTGTTTTATTTTTTTTAAACCAAAACGTGAGCTGAATGAGTTATCAATCAATTTTCTATGCTGGTGGCTGAAATTCAATTAGTATGCCATAGAGTCATATATTATTTATATGTACAACCAGGACAAGGCTCTTTCAAAGAAAATGATATCATTGTTTCCTCTTCATTAGAACCAATTTTGTCAAAACATTAATTGCAGAAGCCTTGTTTCGATTGAAGGGGGAAAATGATATCCTTGTGAAAATTCAATTTTATTCAATCAATATGTATGTATGTATTATATTGACATTTCTATTGTCTCATTAAATAATGTTTTTGACCTTGAGATATTAATCAATATATAAAATTGAAAATTAGAGATCTCATTTCGAAGAAATAGTCGCTTTGAATATTAGGAAAGATGTGTGTATATTAGTAATTAATCAATGCACAAAAATTAGCTTGATTATTCTCTTCTATATTATGAAAAGAAAGTTTTTATGTATGTTTGTTAGTCTGCCAGGGGACTCACTTTAGATTTTGCGTTCAAAATATTATAACCACGTTAACATTTAATCAAGGAAATAACAACGTAGCAACTAGTATGTGCAGCTCTATGGTAAATGATCTAACATCAAGAGGCGAACTGAAAAGTCACAAGAAACATTACTGGTTGGATTTTTCGTGTAGGGGCAATTTCCTCTACTCTTGTTACTAATATCCTACCACAAAGCTTGCCAGTCTCCTTCTTTATAGGAATTGGTTTAGTGGGAAAAAAAATACTAAAAATCAACACCAAGTTTTGTTTATTGAAAAACACTGGAAGCGCCTAAATATGGAGAAAGAAGCTATCAACCCAAGAATAACACACTAAAATTCCTTGAATACATGATCATACTAATTTAAAGCAATCAGTCAAATAATACGTTCAAATTTAATTTAGTAGCATTTCTTAAGACGCAAGACTCCTTGGTACAATCTCATATAAATTTAATGCATATATAACCTGTATTGATTTTTAGATCATGTTTTGATACATTGTACGTTGAGTGGCAATGCACAGAATATTAAGAGAAAAATACAAAAACTTATCATTAATCTTATTTGACAAAAGGTCTTGTAATTGATTTTTGTTATTTTTATTAAGATTATTGTCATTTGATGAAATGCACATCCCCAGAAAAAGTGCATCATTATCTGTCATTTATGTATTCATGGGGAAAATATAGGAACAAGGGAAAATTAAATATTGAAGCTTCTTCGAAATGTTTGTATTTATTTATAAATTACACTATGCAACAAAGTAAAGATCTTGGAGCGCCTACAGGCTGAACCCCACATTTATTATTGGTATTTAAACCGTAGAACATGAATATACCTATAAATACTTTTAAAAAGAATCAAGTTTTTAGAGTATAACTACAATTTAGTGGTATATTTTGATATGAAATAACTATATAGATTAAAATAAAAGTAAATATAAATTGATACAAACATTTCAGCATTTGAAAAATGAATTATTCATTACTTTATTTTGATTGCAATGAATACAAAATGTATATAACCACCAAAAGATCGAGTAAAATGAAGTATTTTACTTAGAAGCAAGATAAAGCAATGAAAACTTCATTTTTCAAATGCTGAAATGTGTATTGTATCAATTTATATTCATCTATATAGTTCTTCCATATCGAAATACCTTAAAAACTTGATTTAAAAAAAAGGCATTAAAGGCCAAACCGATATCTGTTGGAAGTATAAAATGTCATATTCGCATTTTACGCCTTAAATATTAATAATAAATATGGGTTTCAGCCCGCCAGCTAAAATGCTATAGTATGGTGTTACTCGTAGTACCTGGCATTGACCCGAGTAATTAGGTTTTAGGTAAAAGACAAAATTTTCTTAAATAATATAACAACAAACTTCATTATTACGCTCCTCTATTCATGAGCACGCTAAAACAGAACTACACTATACTTATATCAATTCAAATTTCATGAATGAAAGAATTATAATATGAGTTTGAGGGAGACCAAAAATATGATGGGGATGACTGATGAGTACTTTAGTATCTAGAGCAGTGGTTCCCAACCGATTTTAACCCATGCCCAACCAATGTATTTCTGAAATGTTGATGCTCCGGTATATTTAATTTACGGTATCTAAAAATTAACTGTTATTCACGGTAAAAAAACCATTAACTTGTCTCTAAAGAAAATTCCAAAGAACATGGGATCCATAAAGAGAAAAATATAAAACAAAAGAACAGTTAAATAAATAAATATTCCCAACATATAATAAAGAACTGAAATCAGAAGTAGAAATATTTGACTGAAATTTATTCTGTAATACATTGATCATTTTAATTATTGAACTAATAAAATATAAAAATTGAGTCCATCTATAGATGTAGGTTAGTGAGATCCTTGTGCATCATAACTCCGACAGAGAGATTTTATATCCGGCTACAATTTTGTCAACTTAATTCTCAAGTCTCCGCTTTTGGGGATATCCAGTTGATTTATTCTTTTCTATAGAAAATGATTGACTGCACTAAAGCCACATTCAGCTAAATATGAAGATGGAAAAGATAACAACAATTTTCTTTCAATGTGGTTGAATGTGGGTATTTCGTTTCTGTCTCATCACAAAGCCATGTCATCTCTCCTTTTATATTAAATAAAGATTTAACTGACTCGTCATTCTGTATTTCCGAGAGTTTTTCTGGGTACTGCATCGAAACATCAGATATATTCACTAGCATTGGCTGCATCACCCATGTTGGAAATTCAATTTGTTGTTAATCAGAAAATCGTTCTTTAAAATAAGAGGCAATTATTTTCAAATGATCCACAATGACAAGTACAACATTATCAGTCACCTCACATTTTTTTTACCCAATGAAATTGGTCAAAAAGTTTGTGATAAATATTTTCTTGGCATACCTCAATAAATGTAACAAAATCAAATATATTTTTCTTTGCATCCACAAGAGTTCTATTTGATCCTTGAAGATGTTTATTCAACGTATTCAATTTCTCAAAAATATCTGTCAAATAACTCACAAAACCTTTACCATCAACGGTTAGCAGATGGTTCATTTCAGGCTTGTCACTTAAAAAGACACTAAGAATATCATATAAAACCATGAATCCTTTTAAGCAATTCCCTTTTGAAAACCACCTTACATCAGTGTGAAGTAAAAGTCTCATATAGTCTGTATTTTCATTTGCACAAAATTGCTTGAATAGACGCTCAAATTTTGCATTAACTTTGATAGCATTAATACCTTTTATAACTGAGCGTAGTACCTTACTAAAAGGAGGAGTAATATTTTTGCCCACTAAGTTCTCTCTATGAATAACACAGTGTACAAGAATTATTTCTCGATTCTCATCTTTCATCAATTTAAGGCAGCCTTTTTTCTTGCCCAAAATAATGGAAGCACCATCTGCCGCACAAGATATTATGTATTCCATAGGTATATTAGTGACGTGTAAGTAATTAGTTAGTTTACCATATATATCAGTAGCAAAAGTGGTGGTTTCTAATGATTTGCAGAATAACATTTCTTCAGCAAAGTCGCCTTTATCAATATATCTTGAATACGCTAACAAAACAGCTTCACTGTTTCTCAGAGTAGATTCGTCCATTTGATTTTCTCCATATAACACAAATTGAAAATTAGATTTGTAATTTATTTAAATACGTGGTTTGAACACTTTTTCAATGAGGCAATGTGTTTTTTTATTGAATGCTCTATTGATTGTATATTTGTAATTGCATCCATCTAGCTTTTGAGTGAAGAAATTATCAAGCACCTCAAATGGATGATTTCAATACGTCCTATATTTGGTTAAATATTGTTTCAAATACACTTTGGATAATATCGACATTTTAGTTCAAATCATGATGCAGCTTTTATCCATATATTGTAATATTGGGTCAGTAAATCACCTTTTAATCATTCAAATACATTAATTGTACGTAAACAAAGCATTTCCTACTGCTCATTAAGTACATCGAATGCCAGGTTGATATTTTGTGTTTCACAAGGAATTATCCTGAAATATCAAAAAAGTAGGTATATCTATGTTACTACATATGATCATTACTTTATGATGATTGAGAACACATCCAAGTATTTCCTTATCTAGTACACATATTATGTATCCCATATTGGTTAGTACAAATCAAATTATAATATTCTATTATTTGTCCTCTTAAAATTATAGGAGCAGGTATTACATCGTGATGTGTTACGCCCAAAGCTCGTCAATTGGTTCTCGAGTTTTATTGAGTAAATAAAAATGAATAAACCAAAAACTTGGCTCGTGTTCCTAAATTTGGAATTTCCTTTTTTTCTTTTTCAAGCACATTATGGCAGTTAAATCTTTCAAACCCGACTTCCTTTCTTTGTGAAATTTGGAATGCATGTTTTCCCACAAGCAACACTATGTAAACTGTACGACAAAATGCTGTGCAATTAGTAGAGTTGACATTTTTGTAAGGAAAAAAGAGCGCAAGGGGAAGATGGAGAGAGATATAGGGAATTACTGAATTAAAAGCAATGTTAATATCGGCTTCTTGTTATATGACTTTTTAGTGATAGGAAAATATTGTAATTATATTTATTTTATGATCAGTTTTTAAAACAATTTATATTAAAGATAGCAATTAATGCACACCTTAGAGAGATAAATTAACACCATGACGACCTATTAAATAATGAACAAAAAAAATAAAAGGAGCACACGCCTTTTTCCTTTTTTAATTTTTAATAGTAGTTTTTTATTAGAAATATGTCTTCTCTAGCAATGAGGAACGTTTTCAAAATGGATTTAAAAATTTTTGTGCTCCTACGAAGAAGAAAATCTGAATAATTCGATCCGGTTAAGAATGGGATGTCTCTAATCTGAATCTATATAATTACCTTACAAAATCTCTAAAATATCTAATAGTTTCTAAAATCAATTTTTCCTATAAGGGCTGAATATTTTAAAAAATGTAATCGATTAAAAAATATTTTTTTCTTCAATCATTATTAATTCATATCATGTAATAAGTATTAGTACAAGCAAAAATATTTTGGTTATTTACTAAAGTATAGCTCAACTATAGTAAAAAATTAATGTGTTGACTAAATAAACTATTAATTTACGCTTATGACCTAGATTCAAATATGTTAAACTAATTTTTAACTAAATATGTCAAACATAAATTACGAAAAAATGATTTGAATGACAGGGTTTCAATAATTCTTTTAAAAAATATGATTTTTTCAAGTTGACGAATTTGTTAGCAAGAAGACAGTGTTAGGGCGAGTAACGAGTAATTATATTTTTTAAACCTGAAAATACTCGAGCAGCAGATCACTTGTATTAGATATTGATTTTTCATATTTATGTTTATTCTTACTTATTGCATCCAATACCAAATTTCGAGCTCATATTGAACAAAACAACTTTTTATATTTATGCACACGAAAAGTTGAGGGTAAAAAAAATATACTTTTGGATTTTTATACATAGAATGTACATATTTATTTATGGCATTGTTACAAGTTTTCCTTTGAAATATTTTGTTCACTATTTTGCAACCTCTAAAAAAAATTAATGTATGTATATTATTTATTAAAATAAATGTATCCTTTGGATTACGAAATAATATTACTATTCCGAATCATAGAAAATTACTTAAATTGATCAAAGTATGCAACTCTTCAAGTAAAGAATTATACTATGTAATAATAATCATAGTCAAGAAATTATGGGAACTCTTTTTTCTTTTTTGTGCAAAGTTTGACTCCTTTATATTACATAATATAATTTAAAAGAATATACGTTAATGAATAATATTTATTTAGGTATTGAATTAGGAGCATATGAACCCATTTCAACACTATAGGTCCTACATATAGGAGATGAAGGGAAAATCCCATACTGCAAGTCCAAATAGAGGCTCTAAAAGTCTTTGCTCTAAAGTTCAAATCTTTGAATATTTTTATCGTGTTCGATTCGAATCTTTAATTTTCCATTGAGTTCACTTAAAGTCCGTAAAAAAAATATAAGATATATTATATAATCTTTCTTGAGTTCCGTATATGTATACTTCGAATCGTAAAAAATATGATCTAATGGCTGTTTAGATAAACAAAACCGAAAATCAACATGATCCCCCTGACAGTTTGAAGAGTGTTTATAAGGCAAGCAGCTTAGCTGACCTGATTTTATATTAAATCAGCTGCAAGCTACTATGAGGAGAAGAAAATAAACACAAATCCCACTCCGTATCTGGAGTGATATTAGATATGTATGGAGTTAGTTTAGCCAAGATGTATTATGTTCATGTAAATATAAAGGACTTTGTGTGATATACATATGTTTGAATCTAGAATAAAGTTAGTTGTATAAGAGAAGCTCTTGGGATCAACTCATTGTAGGTGATCGGAACATAACAGTATCTAGAGTGAAAATATTTCGGTGTCAATCCTCAATTCGACTTCAAGTTCTACAAAGATTTACATTTAATTAGTCTCTGTCATTCATGAGCACACTTTGTACTTGGATGTTCCCTCCTCAAGAGTGCAGTAATAACTAGAATGGACACTCCGTAGACTGCAAAAGCTTCACTTAAAACCAAATTGAGAGGTGTATCTCAATTTGTTTCAAATTTATGCTCGATAATGCATTTTGTACGTTTTGTTTTATCTTGATCTCTCAAAATTTAATGGCTTCTTACTGTAAACATATATAATATTCATACCAAGTTTGATCAAATTCTATTAGAAAATTTTGGCTTAATCCTTGTGACTAACTAATAAAGAAACAAACGGAGGCAAAAACATATGTGACCAGTAATTTCGCCGTAAACATTTTTGCCACTGTTAATTTTGCCTCGAGAAAATTTTGTTTCACGACATATTCACCACTTTTCTATGTTTTTATACTATCGGTTCGAACTTTACTGATGTATCTCAATCAGAACAATTACGTACATATCTGGGAAAAGAAGAAAAGAGGAAAATATTCAATAATCGATAAATAATAATAAAAATGGAATAGTCAATGAGTTATAATTCTATCTGGAGGAGTACAAGACCCAATCACTCATCTTGTTGTGATGAAAAGCATTATTTATGATGAGAAATTCCCGTCAAATTATTTGAACTTTGCACAATTATAAAGCTCTAATATTTGTCGTAGGTTTAATTTTATTTCTACATTTCTCTTTCATTTTGTGATAATATTTGAAATCCCAAAAAATGATGGATCGACTGAATGTATACAATATAAAATATATACCATAATTTTTTATTTATTCAATGCTTAATCTGACAACAGATGCTTACAACAGGAAAGTTTGAACTGATAAGATAAAAACATAAAAGGTGGCGTATATGTCATGTAGAAAAATCTCCTCAAGGCAAAGTTACCAGCAGAAAACGTGTAGGGTGCAAAATAACCCCCGGCAAAAATGTTCACGGCAAAATTACTGAGAACTAAAAACATATTCAACTTCGTTGGCAGAGATAAAACTAACAGCCTTGAAAAATAATAAACAGTGTTCCCATTGCAACTACAAATAGGGTAGTGCTCGTCCCAGATCATTTTTGTATAACTCTATGCAAACCAGCATTCAATTTGTAGTCGATTCACAGTGCTTTGATTTTGAGATCAATTTGAGTTGCAAGTCTTCAAAATATAGACTCATGTCCCAGTCGTTCCAATTTTTAATCTCTGCGGCATACCTATAAACTAAAAAGTAACTTATGGTTATTGCATTCTTTCGGAACGATATGAGGGTTTGAATAGTAAAAATATAGAAATAAACCATTGGGATTTTTTTTTTTTTGTATTTATTGCTTATAGCATTTTTGAGATCAATTCTTAGTAAGAAAAGTCTTTCAAGAAGTTAATTGTATATCAGACTTGTTAGCCCAACAAACATGAATAGCTCACATGTATACAAACATATACATACTTACCTACAAAAAAACTGTAGAATAATGTTATAATTGATCAGTGGCCCTGTGGATATCTAATTAATTGAATAATTATCATCCTATTAGCCTTGATGATGATGCTACATAATAATGTCTTTAAAAAAGATTCCCTTATAATTAATTTGACCCTTTAATTGTACATATATGGCTCGTCAACACAAAAGCAAGCAGAAAGATTGTTTTTTTAAATTATTCTGATTAACCAGCTGAGTGTGCCGAAAATTGCACTTAGAGTAATCCATATAAGAATAATTGATAGATTTTATTTGAAAAGCATCTTGGCTAATATATATCCATATTAAATATAAAGTTTGTCTTTCTGTCTGAATGTCCGAATATATGGAAACGAGTCACCGGGTGCACTGTATATAGTCCTCCATAATGTATATCGTAAACATATTTTGATCAAAACAAACACAATATACAGGGTACGTGGACAAAATCTGCCACATTTAAAGAACATTTATCCATCAGCTGATGTCTGATCCGTCTGGTTTTAGTGTTAAAATTTTTTCCGTGTCATAGGCTTCAGTTATAGTTTACCACTTGCAGCGATTGTATCATTTTAAGTGCCCAAGAAAAGTCATTATGTTCAATGAGAGAGATTGTAGGTGCGCTGCTATTCAGATTATGCTAAGTGATCAATGCTGACATCTCTGGCCTTCTGTCAATGCCAGTTAGAACGGTCAGAAGTCTCAGGAAGCAGCTGAAGGAGTCATCGGCCCCGATGGACGTTGTTGACAGGAAGAAGAAGGAGGAGAAGAGCACCAGGATTGTCCGGGACGTCCCCAGGGTCATGAAGACCAAGTTTCCGGCCACTGTCATGGTCTTTGGGGTTCAGTGACATAGAAGCAGCTCAGATCCAAAATGCTTGTTCTCGGTTTCGTAACCACATTGAGCGAGGTTTGGCCGCAGACAGCGGCTACATTGAATAGATAGCTGCTCTATATCCTAATAAAGATATTCGGTTTTATTTTATCAATAAATATTATAAAATAAGCTTGTAGTTGTTTTTTTTGAAGCGGCAGATTTTGTCCACACACCCTGGAGTTATATTAATAAAATTTGCAAGCGTGTGCATAAAGCATTGAACGTGTATACAGGGTGTACTGTATATTGTGCTCCCTGATGTAAATCATACACATATTTTTGGTATAAGAAATAATAATGTAGTCGTAGTAATTAAAATTCCCTTGGGTGTTCAAGTATAACAAAAGGACTGTTTCAGTTTGTTTTTATTACTGCTCTCTTATGAATATCATTTATAATTCATCTGTATTCTTGGTATATGTTCAGATTTGTGTCAAATAGAAACGCTGATATGTTAAAATGAATTCAGTTTGTTTTTATTAGTGAGTGCTCTAAATACTAAAGTATTCATCAGTCATCACAACATATTAACAAAAATCTTAATCTTTTATTATTATTATTTCATTCTTGAGGAGAGAACGAAAATACATTGGTATAAGTATTGAGTAGTCACCTATGAGTGCGTTCATGATTGAAGGAGAGTAACACAAAGGATTTTTTGGGGACTTATCTTCTATATTATTAGATCAAAGTTTGTCTTTTAGACATACCCTAATTACTCATGGCAATACCAGGTATTGCCGTCAACTTGTCGAAACATTTATGTTAAAGGTTCTTAACGAAGTTTATAATTCGTAAGTATCGCATCTCATTTGACTACAAAGCCAACTCAAATATTTCTATGAAGTATTGGTCTATATTTATACTGTATGTATAAAGTAAAAATTATTTGGGATTTATTCCTTTTCTTCATAGTTTTTTGTAGATAGTTTTTATGTTGACGTATTATATACCTCAATCTAACATGTAAATTGAATTATATTCATCGTATATTAATTAAAAACATAATAAGTCATTTGTTGCAAACTGATCCGATCGTCAATGGATTGGTTAAAATTTATTTATAACGTAAATAGAAGGATTACACAGATTAGAATAATCATTTGTCGAGCAATTAAGTAGTTGTTTGGTTTATCATACAGTGAGGTCATTTGTACTATTACAGGGATTCAAGGGCAAACTGGAATTACTATACAGTATTTAAAAAAAGTTTAATAATTGCATTGTCGAGCGGTAGGGATTTCAACCTATTTCAAAATTAATTCATCATCACAATTTTTATAACATATATTAATTGCATATGTGGTGCGTCAATATAAAACCAATCTTGAACAAAAATCCAAAAGAAGGAGAAAGTGTCAAATTGATTTATGTTACATCATATCTACCCACTATTTCCTAGACAAATTAGTGTCATTTATAACCTTTGATTTCAAATTTATAGGATGGATTAATATACTCAAGAGTTTTATCTATAGTTTAACACCTTTATTTGATTGAAAGGACTTATATTGTCCCCAATATAGGCCTTCAAATCAAATCTATCAATTTGTAAATTTTTATTGTGATGATCAACTTACTTCTAGTGGAATTTGCAGCACGCCCAAAGGGTTAATGAGAATAATTTGTTAATTGAAATTGACAATAGTATATCGATGAAAACAAAGGTAATCAATCCACACTCAACTTTAAGAAAAATCATTTAGTTTGCTTTTGTGTTAACAGGTCATGGATAGAGATTAGAAATCATCAAATACTCAAATATGTATCTTCAGATGATCTGTATTTTAGTAATATTTGTTTCCACGACTAAATTCAGGAATTCTTTAACTTTCATAATATGGCATAGTGTGTGCTATGAATAAAGTATAGAATTTCAAAACTACAGAATTTATTGCAAATATTTTGAAAAACTGGAAACATGTTGCAGTATGTTACTATAAGATAATAAAAAAATTTAAACATACATACATATTAAAAAAATATTTAAGAGCAAAGCCTAACTGTGTTTTATAATTTTAATATAGTTTTTTTTTAAATATTTAGCACGCACCTGTCAAGCTTGGAGCTGCATACCTACATGGAAAACATTGGGTTTTGACGATCAATTTATGATGATATAAATACTTTTTCCTTGGAAGCTACTGTAAAAAGTCCGTTAAAGTTAACTGAGTCTCCGATGTGTTCCTTTACCAGCTCTCCATGAGCGGAGTAAACAGATTTTAAGACTGTACATTCCCACAGTCATAACTTGATACGCAAACCATTTCTTAGATGGTGTGAGGAAAATTTTAAATATAATAAAAATGTAAATAATGACTTTTGCGTCAAAATAAGTGAAAAAGTTGTTATCCTGTCTAAAAAAATTTAACAAATCTTTATTAATATTATTATTTGTTGTTTGGTTCTATGAAAAGTTCCTTCGCTCAAATGTCGTTTTAAAAAAAAAAAATATATATATTATATTCTGGAAATCAAAAAAAAGCTTTTTTCTTTGTCAAGGTATTTGACAAATAAAGTCTGAAGTCAAATTTCTAAAATTTTATTTGTAAAAAAAAAAACAATCCTAGTCACGGCCTGACCACAAATCAAACTCCTTATGATAAAAGTTTATACACCAACTGATATTTGGTTGTCTTTTCCAAGTTGTCCAAACATGGCTCTTGGAATTAGAAACTGTGTTATTAACGAATCAAATTAGAAATTGTAAATAAACCCTTAAATTAGAAGAAGTCGAATTATTCGAAGTAAATGATTATGTTTTTTGTTTCGCAATAAAATCAAAGAATTAATATAACCATTAAGGTATATTTGTAGACTTATAAATATTTTACAAAATATAAACTTTTTAGGTATGTATCATTTAAAGTTTATGATAGCGGAAATCTATGGTCAGGGACTAAGTGGACGAGAGGCTGAACATAGCATCAATATTGATTATCGTACGTCCCTCGATTTCAAGCTTATGAATCAATAAAAATAAGTATTTCTCCCTTTACTTTACAATGTCTCTGGGCTATTTTTAAAGGGCAGATAGACTCTGAAGCAACAAATTAAATTAGAATTTATGAGTTATAAATACAAATAAATAATATATAATAACAATTTGTATAGGCGGGGTTAGGCTGAAGGTGTAAGAAAATAATTAAGGTCGTATGTTTATAGGTAAATACAAATGGGTTATGTTTACAGAATTTTAATTATAGGATATGTTGTGGTTGTTCGTTATTTTTGTTTGTTTCCATGTGTTTATTTTGCACTTGGTAAGTGAACTGGGATGGTATGTACCCAAAATTTGACAAGGTTGATGCAAATCTGTTTAAGATAGATTTTATTAGCATAAGTTTAGTATCCCAATTTATTTTTTTTTACACAAAAAAAATGCCACTTTTTGTTGTCTTAAAAATTTTTTTCATGGATTTATTTACAATTTTTTATAAAAGTTTGGTAAATTTGATTAATGTGCTCGCTTTTAAGTCATTATTTTGCTTTAACTATTATTCTATATTCAATTTAAGACATACACGTCACTACTAATGCAATATTAGCTGTTATTTAATGTATCACACTCAGCCTTATCAAAATTAATTTGGGATCTGATGATACCAAATTTTCAGCCAATTCCAATTCGGATAGTATCTTTATGTGCGATTCCTTATTATATATAAAAGAATTTTATAAGCAAATAACAAAATTGTTTACCTGTTTTCATGTTTAACTTTTTATTAATTACGGATAGGAAATAAAATATCCGAAAATTTTTAATCAAAGTTAGTTGTTAATAAATTTAAATTTTGAAAAATTAATTACTCTTCGTACTCTGGAGTCGATTAATTTCTGGTTGGCTCATATTAAGTAGTTTGACGCCTTTCCTTTGTTAGATAATTAAAGTCAACCACATCGTCCTTCGGCCTCGGATCAAATTTTAACTGATTCACCACTAAAATATAAGAAAACATTTGAGAGACTAAGAAAGGGCTATTTTTTTTATTATTTTAAAGGTTCTGCCCAAATGCGATCAAATGGTCTAAACTGTCTCCAGTTCCTAACTGATTTTTACATACTTTCCCTATGTATAACCCAATGCTTAAGTCCGGACTCATGTCTTTTTTAACGGATACTGATCACTCAAACTTGACTCTGAAAATATGGACTTGACTTCAGTTTGGTTATAAACAATATTATTCAACAAAAACACAAAAAAGAAATATTTTGTTTAAAAGTTACTTAATGGTTTCAAAGTAAACCGCTCAACCCAACTTGTGTCATTACTGACTTTTTGAACGTCTCAGGACACAATTCAAATTTATGAGATTTGGTTATTTCTAAATTGTTACTTCCAAATAAATTCCCTCGTCAAACTTGCAAATTTGTATAATCTTTCTAATTACTTCCCTACCCCCCCTCTTTTCTTTGTTTGAATTTGTCTGAACAACGTCGTTTAGTCTAGCCATTTTATTGAATTGTAACCATAATTTTGTCTCCAAAAATGAGCTCATATGAGTCATATTATCTATATAAGTAATTGGGGGAATCGGCATTATTGAGCCGATTTCGATAACCAATTTGGATCATTTACAAAGGCTGATTCTTGCCAATTACAATTTATCCGTACACCCCTAATAATAATATTGACTTTTTTTGGTATCTAAAATTTGTTAAAACTGATTTATATTCCATTAAAGTTTTATTATCAAAAGTGAAATTGTACTGTATATCATGTAATGAAACTCGGGTGATATATGGAGTAACATTTAACCCCAGTTTACTAACTACGTAAAAACGGATGTTCACTAACGGAAGGTTAAAAAATGAAGTATCCAATCCATAAACCACCGTTGTCTTATTCCTTTCAAAAACTCCTCCTAAAGAAGAAAACCTTGAAGGATTATTTTATCCATTACTAAACGATACATCACATTCTACCTATTTGCACTGATTTGGTTTTTATGTACATATAAGGAAATGTACATGTAGCTTAATTGGGACAAGACAAAGTACAGCTGATTGATTACTTTGATTGTACTTAGATGTATGATACAAATTTTCAAAGGACTCACTTGGTCTTGAGAGAGGGAGTGATTAATCAAATTGTGTCTATAATAGTTCATACTGCATTTAAAGACATTTTTGGTCTGTCAACACAAAAGCAAGCTTGAAACATTTTTCTCAAAATTGAATGTAGATTACAATTGACAAATTATCGTCATTTTCTATGAACAATTTATTCTTATTAAACCTTTAGAAGACCTGCAAATTGCACTTAAAGTGAGCAAAATGTATCATGCAAATAAAAGAATGAACAACTGGTATACATAGTTTATTCGAAAGGGGCCACATTGGGTATAATATAAGTCTCTTAAATCAAACGAAGGTTCGAAACTATATCTTAAATTATAAGATATCTTAACTTATCCAACAAATTTGAAATAAAAAAACTATTATTCACTCAAATATGTATATGAAAAATTCATTTACATATATAAATGCAAGAACGATTCCATAAGTACCCGACACAACAACTAAAGTACAAAAAAATTAGGGGAAGAAATAGTTTTTTTAACAAAATTCCCATTCTACTCTGTTTACATTTCGAAGCGATTTTCAAAAAGTGTGATGCCCTTTTCTTAATACGAAATGTTTTGCTCCTCACAATAGCCTTTAGGTACCAAAATCACTTCTTAATTGTAAATAAGGTAGCAATTATAACTTTAATTAATTTATTTTGACCATTGTAATACCGCAGTTGTAAACTGGTGCATTGTCTTCATGAAATAACACATTCTTCTTGGCCAAATGTGGCCATTTTTGCTTAATTTCTCCCATCAAACATTGCAATAAATTCGCATAATACTTGTTAGTTTGATAGTTTTTAAAATAATCAATGAAAATTATCCTACCTGCATCCCAAAAAATTGACGCCATTACCTTGTTTCAAAAATGAAACGGTATTTCCCTTCTTTGAAGCTGGTTCTCCCTTTTAAGTCTATTAATTTAATTTTTTTTTGTCTGAGGTTAGAAGTGATGTATCTATCTTTCGTCCATTGTTTTGTAACGGTGCAAAAAATAATTGTTTTATTCGTGTAAAACTGCGATAAACACTCAACCAGGATTGCGGAGTCATGTAATAAAATGACCGACTCCGACACAAACTTTGAATCAAGCACACAATTTTTTAATAATATATTTTATACCCTACATATGTACTATTGAGTCATTTGAGCCTAGAGAGTATATATATATATATATATTTAATTTATCACTACTAGTATTTATTAGTTAAATGTATTAAATAATTGTGATAAAGAAAATATTTAGAATATAAGATATTTAACAAGATAAACAACAAATGAAATGGATCAAAATCTAGCATTGCTAATATATACATAAGTTTTTGAACATAATTTATTTACTTGTAAACGAGAAACAGAAAGTAGAAAAAAAATTATCACGTCAACGTTACATTTTACACTGATGAGATGTACTATTCACAAGACTAAGTAATGAACTAGCATGGCTAATGGCATCTCTACGTAACATAATAATTTAGACTTTAAAGATGTTCAGAAATTGGGATTGCATGGACCATAAAGAAGGTTGGAAATTTGTGAAGTAAACTTATATATGAGTTAAATTTCAAGTTTCCTAAATTAATAGTACTTTATACATATAATTTATCACCATTTTGCAAAAAAAGCTTTACAAACACTCAATGTAAGCCTTAGATTATAAATAAGTTTTATTTGCATAATTATTACTAATTTTTGTTGTCGGAGTCGGTACAAATTTTGCAACTTTTGACTCCGATTCTACCAAAAAAGGCACTGAATCCGACTCTGCAACCCTGATTGAAACTTTCTTACGAGACTGTATGTAATTAAAAAATTAATTGTTTTTCTCATCTTTTTGATTTTTGTTTAAGATTCCTTATTGATGCACCACATATATTAGTTTGTACACAAATAAACATCCCTGAAAGTGAGGCAAACCAACTTTGCAAAAAAATAAAAAAATGATTTACTAAATGTTGATAAATTCATAGATAGGTGTAAGATTTAGCGCTTTGACTCCATCGTTTAAGTGAAGGGTTTTAATTAGTATTCTTGAAGAGCATTAGACGAAAAAAATGGACAAATAACAATATAGAATTAATTAGTGTCTCTCCAACCTATAAATGCACATTTATTTTAATTTTTATTAATATGTATTTAGTATTTGATGAGTAATTTGATCATCCAAGGTATTTTTTTTGCTAATTGTAAAAATAATCATTTTGAGGATTTGATATGAATAGTACAATTATCAACTTAAAATTTTTTTTTATATAATATCATGTTTTTTTATTTTTGTATCCATGTTAATCGAATTCCATGGGAACAATGTAAGTCACTGCAAATCTGGAATAATATTTGCTTTGATCGTAGAAAACTTTGATTAAAATTATCGATAATTGCCTACTCATGCATGTTATTGAAATGTGATCCACGCCAGATATTGCAACATCATCCAATCAATAACATGATATAAACTAATGGAGGCTTTTGATTGAGTCCATCAGCAACATTTACCTACTCTTTCAAAAAAAAACTTTCATGCTGATTTTTCAAAAAGTAGCCAATGTGTAATTAAAACTCATTATGGTTAACATTACTAAGTTCCTAAACCCCATTCATATCCGTCATATCGATGTTTTTGTAGTTGATTGTCTGGTATGAATTGAGCCAAGGGCGTGGCCATAGTTCAAGGCTTTCCACGTGTACCTAGATGGGATATTATATTCCTATATATGTATGTTTATTGGCATGCATCTAGATAAACGCACACCACATGCAGACAGACTATAGCTTTCCCCCTTACCCCAAAGTAGTGTCCAAGTATGAGCATATTGCAAAAATAAATAAATATATGAAGTCATCAACATGCGGAGTTTTATTCACATTTTTATTTTTTTGAGCATTTTTAAATGTATTTAGTCTGAAGCTTTGTGTTAAATTACAAGGCCTCGCATCTGATTAAGTTAAGATAATTTATAATCACGACTCCCGTCTCTATTTTTGAATTTGAGCGTAGAAAGAGAAAAGACACAGACATATATAGAGGCCCGCATATTTGTATGTATGAAGCTTACATTCCCAACCTTGATCTCTCAGATCCTTAATTGGTGTAAGCCAAATATTGTTTTTAAATACCAATTAGTATATGATGTGCGTACCCTAGAGATATAATGGGAATTATCAAGTTCTATTCATGATAAATTGGAATAAGTAATATATTTTTAAATTTCTATCATTTTTTGAATTTCAGAAAATGTATACATACCTATTTAGTAAGATACAGGAATTTGTAGACTATTGAATAAAAAATAATGACTTTTTGCAATACGCAATTACAAGTGTAAGCGTGCATTTTTTTTTCTCTCTCGTATAAATGAACTTCTATGAAGTAAATAGATCCCATAATTCATGCAATTCATCCAAATTTCAAACGATATTTGGTTTGATAAACGGGAATATCAAAATAATTACATTTATTTCATTGTATAAATAAACATTTTTTTTCCCCTTCATTGTTTTTTTAATACTTTTTAAACTTGGGGAGTGAATATGTTATCATTTATAGGGGGCACTTTATGTAATTCTGCCTTAAGTAGGTACAGACGCATAGACTATGGAAAAGGTCCAACGTTTTATTTTAATGGGTATTTATGTTGTTTTGTAAGGCAGGATTTCTGCTTTTAAAAAGAAATACAAATATGGTTGGTTTATGGTTTGGCTGCCTGGTTTGTTGACTCTTTAAAATCTTCGTAGGCGTGCAAAAAAGATAAAACTTCCATCTTATTCTTTGTGTGACAACACATTTGTATGTACTGCAACAAAAGGAGTCATAGACACATATGTATGTAACAACACTCAAATTGAATTGATTTTAGCGTGTATCTACAGAGTGGGGACCCAAAACTTGCAATAAGATTTAGTTAGGATTTAATAATTTGGCAATGCGCATCTAAGTGACAGTTGAAACAAAATAACCCAGTTTTCTTTTTATCCAATGATATAAGCGTAAAAATGTCGGAGTAACAACAAAGCAGGGTACCTGTGTGTGATCTTCTCTGTGCCAATGTCAGAGCTGAGAAGAGCATCTCCTTTTGGACTACCTACAACTTCTAAAAGTCCATAACAGCCCCACACCATTAAGAAACAAAACTTCTACAGCAGCAATATTACTTACTTCTGGCCTCCCTCCGTGTGACCCTCCTCCAACCCTGACCTCCCCTCCCTGGACTTTGGAATTAGGGGCGTCTTAGAGAAGAATGTCTTTTATGCTTCTGAAGGAGGATTTATTGAATACAAATATGCTAAATACAGTATTTAACCATACCACAAATTGATTTTGAGTTCTCTTTTCTTCATTTCATAAAAATAACCTTTTTCCTAATTCATAAATGCTACTGTAAATTTATTTATTCGTCTACAGTGTTCTTAAATACCAAAAATATTATGGAACTATGTATCTCAATGGACAACACTTATTCTCATGAACATTATGTGTGTAGATTTGCGCCCCAGTCGTTCCTAAAAAAGTAAATATACATTATGTACACTTACTTATTCAATAATTGATGAAAGTTGAGTGATTTAAATTAATTCATATTTCCATATATTAAAGCATAAACCATTAATTATAACACGAAACAAACCTGAGCTGTTTAGCTTATGTGCACCTCGAGAAAATGATACTTGAAGATGATCGACGAATTTCCCTACGCGCACTCCAAGCAGTAGGGTGTCTCTTGGAACACCACCTACGACGTTATAAGAGGAATAGAGGATTTTTAAAAAGGCCAAACTGGACCCGGAAGACTTAAACAAAAGACCCAGTCCATCTTACTCAAATTTATGGGGGTCCATGCAAGGGATCTCTGGGTTTCACACTAGACTGAAGAGAAGGCTATCAAAAAAGTAGATGAAAAGAGCCTTGTGAGGGTGTAAACGCCACTTTTGACACCATCAATGAAAGAACCCCATGTCTTCGGTTGCAAGACTTCTTTGAATGAGTATTGAAGAAGTCTTTTGATTTCTTTTGAACTCTTTTTCAACACTTTTAGCCCCCTAAAGCTCTGATGCTAACCCCTTCGACTACAGATTTTGAGTGCATGTCGAGAAGAAGGATTATAATGTCTTTATTCCAAACCCCGAGTCCCTAAAATCCACTGTCAGCCAGCATTGGGACGCCATGACAGAGGACTACTCCGACCAAGTTATCAGGCCTTCTTCCACCACCTGGAAGCCATCATTGCTGCTAAGGATGGCTACATTAATTATTAAGGCGGCCCAGACGAACATCTTTTTTTAGTATTCATTTTGTTGAATTTTTATTGCTAATTAATAAATTTTACTTTGTTGAAGTATAAAATTCAAAGAGTTTAGATTTTAATGGACCACTCGGTATATAGACCTTAAAGAAGATTCCAATGTCCAATAAAGTAAATAGTACTATAATGTTTACTTATACTTAATCAGTGTAACTCCATCTAATGAATTAAAGGAATCTTTAAAAAAATAGAATTATTATTATATAAATAATATTTGAAATGTTAAGATTCTATCCAAGTTTTTCATTTAGAGTGTTATCATACGAAAACCCTCTGAAAAAAGCTCTTAAATAAAGGCTCGAGAAGACATTTTTCTCATATACGTCCGTTCTATATTATCAGAAAAGTCTTTCATCCTATAAATTGAATTGCAAACGAAATATTTTCACATTATTTCCAATTGTATTAAAACCCTGTTTTATCACATTTACAAAGTCTTAACGATGGGGTCCCTCTTTCTCAGGGATGAAAAGTATTTTCTACTTTAAAATTAACAGCACAAGTTACTGTGAATCCGAGAAAAAAAATTGAAAGAATATAAATGCTACCGAAATTTGAGGAATCAAGAAAAGTTTATTTCTAAGTCCCCCCTGCACAAAAATGTTTTCTGTTAAAAAGGCAAAATATTTATCCAATTTGGGTTTACAGTCACACATGGAATAATCACGCATTCAGTTTAGCTTTTTTCCCCTCTTGAAGGAATGGAGTAAAAATGAGATTGAAATATTGATTCAAAGAAATAAGAAATATTTTTATAAATCATGGTATGTAAAATATCGCAGTTTACTAAATCTGCATTAAAAAAGTCTTAAACTATTTTTCTTCAGGACATTTTCCCTTAACCATATCGCCATTTTACCTCAAGGATTTTTTCACCCTGATGTATAAATACATGAGATAATACGTCATTATTCTTTATTTTTGTTTGAAATTCATGATCCCTTTGAATTATTAAATCAAAATATCTAATGTGGATTACTACAAAACACACCAGATAGTTTTTTTTTTTGGAATAATGATAAAATCATGTTTTTTTCTAATATTATGCTTGTTCGTAAATCCATGAGTATTTTCCAATACCCCATAATGTCTAATGATAACTTATTGATTACGGAGAAGAAGTGATATGCACTTCTTCTCATAGAATCATATATTATTATACTAACTTGGTTACTTATTTTGTCTTTGGTTCGAATTCCATACATAGTGAGATTTCGATAATATGTATGCATTGAAATTTGGTGGCATTATTCCAACAGAAAGCAAAGATTCAATGCATTTTACTTTAATAAATATAAAATACTTTGATTTATTAAATTCAAAAGGAACATCAATTTCAAACAAAAATAAAATATAACGACGTTTGATCCTCATATGTTCATATATTAAGGCTAAATATCTTTGAGGCAAAATTTTATGAGTCAAAATATTTTATTGCGAAAGTTGTTTTGAATTATTAACAAAATAGAAATAAAAAACAGAAAAATGAAAGAATTTACTAAAAAATGTATACAATTATTAACCAAATTAAACATTCAAAAGCTTTAAACTCGTTTAAATCCCAATAAAATGTGTTAAAAACTGTAAATATATGTTACACCACGCAATGAAGGATTAAGTAAATTGATAAGGTCTAGAGAATAAACATTGATATACATATTCGTATATGTATGTACATTGTGCATGCTATATACCAAATCCACGTGAAAATCCTCATATTGTTTCATAATTTTAGAAATAAATGTATCGGTATAATTTTTGTTAATTTAATGTGCGTAGAAAAATTTAATTATTTTGAAACATGGATTTATCTTGATGAGTTTGATATCTAAAAAATAATATTCTTCAGAGCAAACACCGACACTTGATTTTTAGAAAATTACATAAATTTATCATTTAATTTATGCATGAATTTTTAATTAGTAAATGCATCGTCGTTGCATCATAATCCTTAACATCATGGATCAAGTCTATTATTCTTATAAATAATATAAATAACGGTTGGAGACCTCCTTTATATTTTCCTTTGTTTAAAATCTGAAGGCTACAAATATATGAAAAATAATGTATCTATAATATACATACATATATAAATATATTGATTTCAGAATGAGAAATGCAAAATAGTATTAAATCATGATTTAATACTAATTAAAGCCTTTTTCCACACATTTATTATAGAAAATAATTCAGATAATATGAGTTTAGATTTGTATAAAAAAAAGGAATTTTCATTCATTACAATATTAATTTTCCCAAGTAGAGGAACTAAATACAGAGTGCGACAAAAAACTTGAAGTAACATGTCTAAATTATTTAAAAAAATGTTTTTTATGGAATCAAGTAAAGAAAAATTAAAACCAATTTGTGATAAATGAAATACCATTCACTCATAAGCAATTAAAGCTTCGACACGCCGGCGAACAGATTGACAGCTCTTGAGGATGGAGGCTG
Organism: Lepeophtheirus salmonis; assembly: GCF_016086655.4. Classification (NCBI taxonomy): domain Eukaryota; kingdom Metazoa; phylum Arthropoda; class Copepoda; order Siphonostomatoida; family Caligidae; genus Lepeophtheirus; species Lepeophtheirus salmonis. The sequence goes on from NC_052137.2 coordinate 34,238,074, forward strand.
TGTCCATGGAGTACTACTATTAGGATATGGATTAATCAAATAGCCTTTCAATATTTACTTTTGGAGTTGTTATAGATCCATACCATTTCGACAATAATTACACAAACTTGTAAGGTTTTATGATGGCAGCTCGTAGTGAATCCAAATTTGAATGAGGGGTGTTTCTCCATGACGTTTTAAACTAAAAAGTCCAGGAAGTTGAGGTAAGGGCTGGAGTAGGGCCACATTGAGGAAGGCAAAAGTCATCCATGTTGTTGCTACATAATTTTTGGTTCTTATGGGCTGTGTGGGGTTTTAATGGACTTTTGATGTTGTGTTGAGTGTAGATGAAGATGCCAACGATGTTTTCTCGGCATTGACACAGGGGTTGAGGAATTAGCATATTTTTGATAGTTGCCCTGAAATTTTTACACTTAGAGACATGGGATAAAAACAAAAGTCATGAAACCTCGTAATTAAAAATAGCTTTAAACTCTCCATCAGTCCTTTGTATTGCTCAGCCCTTATTTGCAAGCACACAGCACTACTGATTAATTTTATTTTGATGGACTCTTGTCAAGAATAAAAAAATTATTGACAATTGCTTTGGAAAATAAATTATTACCATGTCACTTTTCGTTGTTGTTTTTTACACACAAAAAAGTCATATTCTCCACAAAGATATGGATATGTATGAGTTTTTGAATTCTGTTAAGACAATCTAGCAATTTTCGAGTTCGGTCGAGTTTTTGAGAATTTCTACATAATTTGTATTGAAAAATGCGGGGTTTTCTTTTAAATACATTAACAACTCTTCTTCTAAAAAGAGATGACCATTTTTGTGTGTATTTTTTTACTTTCAAATCAAATCTGTAACACTAAATAATAGGTTGTGGAAAAAGTAGTTTCGTATTTTTCTCTATATTTCAATGCTTTATAAGATTTTGTACAATGATCCAATTTATGGCAAGTATAAACCGTTCTTTTTGATAAGTTGTTGCCAACGAGAATCCAACTTCGTAACGCCCTTCTAGTAGAAGCCCTTGTCCCTGTTAGCAAAAACTGGGACAACCAATTTTCACAGGCCTCTATTGAAGCCAAATTTGTACCTCCAAGCGCGTTGGCCATAGACAGAACCAGGTGGTAGTCAGTTGGTGCCAGTCCCAGACTGTAGAGTGGATATGTAAGAACTTCCCATTTGAGCATCTGTAGCTTCTGGCGCGTTATCAAATATATGTGTGGCCTGGTGTTGTCTAGATTATGTATTGTTGTCTCCATTCACCAAGCTGGCCGCTTCTGTTAGATAATCAGCTGCCCTCTATTGTGAAAAGTAGTTCACAATAGAGGACAGAATTGAGCGTTTGGCCATAGGCGAGAAGCTCAAAGAAGATTGTTCCCTGCCAATCCCATCAATTCACATCAACACCTTCCTGGCAGTAAATCCTGGCTCAGCCACTATCTGGGCCGCTTTGTTGGCTTTCCACCACAATCTCTGTAGCTTGACGTACACGTAAGTGACTCATTTTTTATCGAGAGTCCCAACCTGTTTCAGAAATTCTGTGTTTTTCACTTTCAAATAGTAAAAATGTAAAATATTGCGAATTTATTACTTTGAGACTTTCATATGTTGCCGCACGATAATTCACGTCTGAGCTAACCAAGCGCAATACTATACAAAAAACTTTTTTATTTTACATTCACACTTTTACAACACTTTATTGTATGATCCGATTTGACCAAAAATGAACAAGATATACCTAGTTAAAAAAAGAAAAACAAAATTAAATTTTCCCCGATCTAATCTTTGACAAGTCATTGCTCGATTGTTTTAAGTTATGATCATCTGTGCTTGAGTAATATTGAGACAGTCGTCAGCCTTAGTAAAGTCAAGTTTTTTTGTTTTTTTTGTTTTTTGAGTTTGAGTATAATTGGAATCCAACACTACAATATACAAGCATATAAGGTGTATGCAATTATAATATTTTGTTCAAATAGACAATATAAGTAATAAGAATTGACCAATAACATAAATATATCATATAATTATAGGTACATTGTTCTTTGGACATTACTACGATAAGAAATATTTATCATGCATTAGATCAATAGTTCTCAAGCTTTCTACATTGAGAACCATTTAAGAAAATAACAATATCTATAGTCTAGTGGAACCCGCTTATATTGATATTGTGGTAAAAAATACAGGTCCTGATTTTTTTTATAAATCATACATCAACGACAAAAAACTTGGATTTTTTGACAGTTATTCATTTAATAAATATATAAGAACTTTGCAATTTTTCCAAGAAGAATTTTGCAGTTTTTGAAATTATTCATTTAGACGAGGAAATTGTGCATTATTTCATATTTTCTATTTTAAATTTTGTAGAGTATTACGTTAGCCCTATAGAGATAAAAAAATATGGAGTGATGATGTGAAGAAGAAGTTAAACCATCATAGTTTAACATGAAAATAGTAGTTATTATAAATACGTATGTTTACAATATAAAGGGCGCTTTAAATATTTTTATATTCGATCCTCACAGTATTTTACATTTTTATATATTTTTCTTTATGGAACTTTTTAAGCATTAGATGATTACATTTAATAGATGGAATGATTGATGCATAAATAACAATATTTCTATTGTCTTGGTCAACTAACTAGCGGCTTCAAAAAAAAAAAATACTTTTACTCAGAGTAAGCACTCTATGTATTTTGTCTCGATGATTATGTTTCAACCCAATTTCAACCGGCGCTTCTCCTCCTGTTTATTGTTTTGACTATGACAGCTGCTGATTAGTGAGGTAGATGCATAATTTTATAGCTGTATATTGATGTCTTTGTCTACTAAAAATGTGTACATAACTATAAATCCCGACATTTTCACAATCGGCTTATGCTGATAATTATGCTCCAGCCTGATGTTTTCATTGTAAGTGGGGTCCACAATACCCCCATTTTTTAATGCTCCTTTAATTAGTCGGATAGAGATGCAATGATTAAGTATAAGTAAACATAATTGTATTACAATTACTTTATCAGACAAACCAATTGTCTTTAAAGTCCATATCCATTAAGTATATCTATGAACGACCGGGTATTGAACCTACGCATATGTAGTTCCAGGGAATAATTTCTCCCAAGTGTATTGTCCATTGAGCTACGTTGTTCCATTCGTTTTTTAAAAACATTAAACATTTGACAGAAGGTTACTCATAATTTGGGTTAAATAAAAGATTTTTTTTATGAAGATATATTTATTGGCCATAAAAACTAATTTTTTTAGTGACTTTTTTTAAATAAACCCACCCCACTCCTATTCAAGTCTCTATATACCCCTAAAGAGGAGTTTACGGACCAGTGTTTGAGAACCGCTTATTATAAATAACGACATAATATATTTATGGTGTGCGTGTCAGAATGAAACAATGTTCTTTATTGTAGATGCATAGGAATATGTATTGAAATGTAGGCTTCAGCATGGTTTGATGATATGACTTTTATCAAATTATCCTATGCTTATTTGCAGACACGAGTATATCCCAAATATGTACGTCAAGAGAGAAAAAAAGAGTCTCTATACATGGATAGCAATATCTACACACAAAACATGAAGAAACAACAAATAGGTAGTAATTACTTAACAATTACTCTCATTATTTTGAATTTGCGGGAATATTACAATTTGATAATTGCTATTTTAAATCAAAGGCCTTTGTATGTATTCTAAATATATAATATGTTCCATGCCTGAGAATGCCAAATCAATGTAGTTTCCTTCTTTGCCTTAGAAGGAAACAAAATGGAGACACGTATTTGAACTTTTTCAGGGAAAATGAATTAGAACAAGGTTCTACGTACTTACTCTAATTATATGTATAGACTAATAAAAAGTCATCTATACACCCTTTGACCCTCATGATAAAGGATGAGTTTGGTTAATCTTTATTGCATGTTTGTTGGTTGGTTTTCCATTAAGGTAGCCCAGAACAAGGAATAATCTTGGTATGTACTTACACATGCAAATACATACGGCATATGGATGTTTCCATACTATAAAACTTCTTGAATTGAAATTTGTGGTACTTGTAACGTGAAATTTTACTCCAAATGAATGATAATTAGGGTTGAGATTTAGTCCAAGGCTGAATGTTAATTATAGTTCTGTCTTTCATGATTTTTTCCAGACCCATATTTCTGTCCAGATCGCAATCTCAGATCGTAAATCAAAATCTAGGGGCCTCTTTTCTCCACTATCTTGAGTGTTACTTCATATGATTGTTATGTCCCGAGTTTCACAATTTTGAAACACACAAGTCGTCATGAACCATTCATCTTTAGAGGCGGTTTAAACTGAGTTTTAAATGAACCCGATCGATACCGTTTTTCTTTGAAACGGATTCGGAACGAACTTCTTTAAAGTTCCAAATTAGCTCGGTCCACTAAAAACCCTAACGGTCTCCGATCAAAACCCATCAATAATTATAATCAGATTTATTCAATTGATTAACAAAATTGTACTCCCAACCTTTTTTTCAACTTGAAAAAAATCCTAACAACAGCTTATTCGAGTTCAACCAATCAATGTTTCAATTAAAATTAAGTGGCAAAGTAGTAAAAAATGAACGACTGACAAAATATTATAGATTTGTATATTAGTGGGTTATTTGATTTCCGATCCCGATTCTTTTTTTTATTATTTATTGTATTTAACTATTTATTACTTTTCAAAGTTATTAAAAAATATAATAAAATATATCCGTCAAGATACAATAAACGCCCATGTGAATTTATGATTTGAGTCTTGTAATTATTTAAAATATCGTAATAAAATAATTTTTGATTTTTAATGCTCAAAAACTGGGAAGAAACAAATTGAGCACAAACTGAACGCGACCGTATGTGTTTTAAACGCATGCGGTCGGTGCAGCAATTGTTATTTTAGGGAATAAGTTATTGTAAATGTAATGCATGTTATCATAGGATCAAGGAAAGGTCGTCTTTGGAAAGTTTGCCGTGGGACTACTAGCCCTGACATAAATTTGACTTAGAAAAAGCACGCCGGGCAGAGGAATCTCCTTCCTTTCTTTAATTTAAAAGACGATTTATTAATTGTAATTCCTTGAAATTTATAGCAAAATTGTATTTGTTAACTTTTACTTATAAAAAGAAAAATTGGGGGCAAGAGCCCCTCTAGTCTACCCCTGCGGATACACCTGAAAGTATTCATATTACTTAAGGCATTTAGAGTGTGGTTTTTTACTTTCTACAAATTGCAGGGATATAAAAAAAATTCTTCAAACGATTACTCGCTAACATTTTTCTTCTAAATATATTTCGAGTAATTAATTTGGGAACGACAATGTTTCATTTTCTTAAATTTTGTTTAAATTAAAAAAATATGTATGTCTTAATATCGTTAATGCATCGATTAATCAATTATTACCGTTGGGTTTTAATTGACAGGAGATCACCCAAGATAGGTTATAGTATTAAATAATTGAATATTGTAGTGAATATATATTTATGTGTTCATAAATATGATATATATCAGTCACGTTTCAGCAGCTCTAAAAAGATAAGTGTGGGGGGGGGGGAAGAATTATTTCCCCATACTTAAAATAAAGTTCAAAAAATCTATTGATTAGAATCAGGGACTTTGTCCAAATTCCTAATCATGTTAAAGCGACTAATAAAAAGATAGGGATATATAATTATCCACATATTATTCGCTTATTATCTACTGGAATGACAAAAGTTTGTAATTGGGTTGTGCAAAATATATTTTATTTTGCTATTTATTTTTCTAAACACGTGAAAATCTGTAAAATATTGAAAAAAATGATTTTTTCATATTGTTTCTTTTCAATTATTGAGTTGAATTGAGATAAAGAATTCATAAGAAATTAAGTATTTTAGATTAGAAATATATCTATCATTATTATTCAAACAAAGTTTCTTTAATTTTTATCCTACCATAAGTATTTTAACCTAGATATGTCGGAAGAAAATAAATATACTCATTTGGTACTGTGTATTACGCGCAAATATTTTGATTTATTTCTGCATTTTTTTCATTCAAACTTCGTTTTTGATACCAAATAATAATATTTCATTATCAAATATAATTCTAGAGCTCATTTATGCCAAATAAGAAACATTATTAAATCTTTACACAATTTTGTACATGAAAAACCTCCTTGTAGATGTAAAAAAAATATAGAAATTTAGGGTCTATTTCACATTGACGCCAGTTTTTAGATCAATGTTTATGATAATTTATGCATTTGAATATAATTTGGAAAGAAGAAGAATTCTTACGTCATATCTGAAATGTGGTGTGAATGCTTGTATGTCTAATAAGGGTAACTGAACCAAATAGGCCACTGGCAACCCATTAACAATTTACTACATCCTTTTTTTTTAGTACTGGGGTATTCCACGTTAAATCGATCACTCGTCAGACAGCACCATCTCCGAGTTTTTTGAAATTTTGCATATAGCTTAATATGGAATAGAAAATTTAAAATCCAAAATTTTAGTCTTTTTGTACCTCTATATCAGGAGTAAGAGGCTCTTGAAGTTCCAGCATCGGGTCCAGAACCCATGTTTTTAAACAGCTATATCTCGTTTGTTTTTTAATGATATCAATCTACTGTAAACGTGATTGGACATATATTTAGACATTGATTATTCTATATCTTATACTTTTACGCAATAAAATGTCTATTTGACCTTGAGGTCACGAGGTCAAACCTTTGGCCTAAAAAATTTCAAACATGCTATACTTCAATTTTTATCAAATTTTCATTGAATGGCCATCAACATATATTTATTAATTTCAAAAAAGTTTTGAGGCTGCTTTCAAACTTGGGTCAATGCTATAAGCGAAATACTAAGAATGGGATGAACAAAACTTAGGTACAATCTTAAAAAATATAATGAATTTAGAATTGTGGCGAGACAAATTTACACTCATTTGTATATTTTATTATATGTTATATAGATTTAGTAAAATACAATGGTCTTAATTGTATAAGTGATAAGTCTATCAATCAGGAGGTAACATTTGGGATTGATTAGATCAAACGGCAATTCTGCCAAATATTCAAATATCGAGGTACTGGCCTCGAGGTTGGAACTTTAGAAGCCTCTAACTCACGATATGGATGTTAAAGAAGACTAAAGTTTTATATTTTTAAGTATTTATTCAATATTAAACCAGATGTAAAATTTCAAAAATATTTGAGATGGTGCCGTAAAAAATGCCCTTTTTTTGATCGATTTGGCGTGGAATGCCCCAATGGCGAAAGATACTCTTGTTAAGAATAAAAAAGAAACCATTTCACATGAATATTCCCACAGAGAGGTTCTTACATCTGCAATCTTTCAACCTATGGAAAAGATGATTAATCAACGACTAATTGTATATTTTCATTTGATTAAAAATAAAACAGATGAAATGTATATAGGACAAGAATCGGTTGTTGTTCACGACCTATAATTTGATGTTACATTACGAAAAATGCTACTTTTATCAAGCATACTCAACGCTACTGAGCCTCTTATCACGGCAGCCATCCCCAAAAAGTAAACTTTGTCGTTTTTACTTCCCAACCTTTCATGTCGTACACAAAGTTGTGAGTGGTAAAAGAAGTAACGAAAGCCTCATCTAAGTTTATGAGTAAAAAAGAGGAGAAGGTTGTATCAGACATAAATTTAAATCCTTATAAACAAGGAAGCAAGTTAACTATTCATCCGTAATTCTTTTTTGACAGATTAAAATTAAAAAATAAATGTTATGTTCAACACATCAAACCTACAAAAAAAGGGAAACTTCATACAATTTTGTATTTTTAAGAATTTGACACATAACTTTTGTAGTCCAAAATGATAATAGGATATTTTATTTGTAATAAATGTTAAAATAATATGTAACACACTTGATATAAAAAAGTGTAATTAGAGTAGTAGAAATTAAGAAACAAATCAAATTATATGCACGTAATACGCGGTACACATAGAATATATTTATAACTTTGTACATATTTGGGACTAAAATACTCATAGTGCAGTTTAGAGCAATGTTATGTAACATTGTTAAAAGATATACTTTTTTTCTACAATACTTATTTTTCTTTAAATCCTGAATCTCGACTCAACTAGATCCTTTTAAAGGAATAACAATATAATTTTTTTCAATATTTTAAGCGTCCATGAAATAACTTTTGAGGATTGAAAGTAACTTTATCATATTTTCAATACCAACTCCAAACATTTGTCATGTAGGTACACTATAACGTACATACTATAAAAATGCAAGTTTGGACACTGTAAGCATGTAAGGAAAGGAATTAAAGGTATAAGTGACCTCTTCATATTAATCATAGAACGTGGGTGTAAATTTTGCAGAAAAAATATACTAATATTTTACATTAATAAAATACTTTTCCTATATATAATATAAACATCTGTAAAGGTAGGAATAGGTAATCTTGGGAACGCTAAGTCATGACGAACATAAAAATAGTGCTTCTAGAATAGCATTGATTTGTTTTAAAGTATATTTATACATATAATCAAAGACTAAAAAGCTGAAAATAAATTAATACCTACATTTACTTAGTGATGTGTTGGTCCTTATTTAGGAGGAAGGCTGTAGTTCCTTCCATTTCAGTCTCCGTCTAGTACAGTTCAGTCTTGGGTGTCCATCCTAAAAATTATTAAGTTTGGTACTTAAAGTCATCACTCAACTTTATTTATTTATTTTTTTTATCAGTTTTTGTACTGACAGAACTGAATAAATCTGTACTGACACAACACTACGGATACTGTAGTTGTCCATCAGTGATTCCCAACCTTTTAATTATGTGGAACCCCCATGTGTATTTTTTTTATAGGAGTATTTAATTTTATCCGAATATTTAACAACTACTTTTTCTTCGAAAGGAGATCTCTTGATGACCGTGATAACTACGCGGAGATGTAAACGATGTACCATGGAACTTCCGGTTGAAAATCAATGTTGAAAGGTTCTTAAGTATTGAAATAAATTCAGCGTGAAATTCATCAGTGTTAAACAATTGACTTGTTTTGAGAAATTTATGGTGGAAATAGATAGCTCCGCTCTCGATACTATCTATGAAAATTGTAAACCTTCACTCATAATTAATCTGGATGCTATCTGAAAAGTAAATTTATACATAACTACATCAATCCAAAAATATCCAAAATATTTATAAAAAAATACTCGTTATGATATTTGTATGAAAGTTTGATATCCTTCAGCAATGATCGGTTTGTTCAAATATGTATAAATTTGATTGTGACACTCCACATAACAGTATTTTCTATTACTTCATCCCCTTGCAATAAAATTTAGACCTCAGCTCTCATACGTATTTGATTCAAGTTAGAGATCCGTAGATCTTTTCCGATCATATAAACATTCAAAGTTGTTCCTTGCCCTACAATTTTAAATTTCTTCAAAATGAAAAATCAGGATTATATTTTTCTATATCACTTGAGAAAAGTAACTTGATTGAAATTTAGCAACATAACATCAAAATTGAAACCTGGCTGTAGTTACATGTCACAAAAATGACTATCAAATCTTAATGTTTTCATCAATATACAACAGCAAATTGAATTAACAAATCAGCTTAAGAACATATACACGATATAATAAAAATTTGGAGGAAGTTGACATTTTTGTCACCATTGACATTTAGTATATAACCTTAAAACTATACATAATTAATTTAAAATATTATAATGCTATTACTTCAAGTATAAAATGACTTTTATGAAGACAACATTCGCGAGTTTTTCTTCACTTTGAAAATAGATTACATAAACTACATCTTCGGTGTTAAAAAAATAATTACTGGTGAAGGTGGGGGGCTGGAGGGAGGCAATTTATACTACCAAGATAAGATATGTGGTCATTAGAAAAGTTGAGCTACAATTGAATTTGTTTATTTTCATAAATTAACAAATCCTTACCCAGCTGCTTGCAGCTACTCTAATGAAACCTCATGACAGCTCAACTGTTCTCTTCCCAACCATTCTTCAAACAGTGACAAGTAAATTTTTGGGTTCTTTTATATTTAACCATATACCGTGAAGAACATATTTTATGTATTACTCTGATTTGCTAATGGAGTGCTAGGCTCTAAAAGCTAATGAAAATGCAATAATATCTCTTTATTTTACTATAAAATGGAAGTACTTTAACCTTGAAAGCCATTTCGTTGCATCAATGATCAAGAAACAAGTTATATGTACATTTTTCTAAAAGTATTTCCCTTTTAGAACCATATTAAATACTCATAATAAAGCCATCTGTTTCCCAATCTAGTCAGGTATGGGTTCGTTATGCACAATATGGGCGTTTTAGTAGTATATACTTAACTCTGGGCAATAAGAAATATGTAAATTAAGCCTCCAAGGAGGTGTGAATTTAGAGCTAGGTCAACTATGGCACATGTAAATCAACATAATGTTTATTTCAAATACATGAATAAGTCCCCATTTTCCCAATATCATTAAAATTGGTGATGCATTTCCCGTTTACTAAAGATTTTAAAATATATATATACTCCTATAATTGGGTAGATGGAGCTGCGCTGATTAAGTATAAGGGCACATTATAGTATTACAAATAATCCATCAACCTAGGAATCTTCTTTGAAGTCCATATACATAAAGTATATTTCTTTCTTTCTCTAGGAATGCCCAGGGCGCGAAGCTACGGACATTGAGTGCCAGAGAATAATTTCTTCGTAGCTCGTTGTTATTTGATCTACGTAGTTCCTCAAAACTGTTGATTTTTATATCTGAAACGTGAATCAGCTGAAAGCGAAATTATATTTTGGTTAACTGTCAATTTCCAAACCATAAATTCGGAATAGTACAATCATTGGAGGGAACTTGATTCCGTTTTATTCTTCTTAGAGGAAATGTTAAGAAATACATATAATGTAAATCAATTTGTGGTATATATGAAATGAAACATGATGACGTCACATGTTTATATGTTTACTCATTGTCAAGCAAGAGGGAATTAGGAATGCATACAGGTCCATACAAACCCAACAACATCAATCAAAAGCTCCTGCTATTTTGAAATATATTTATATAGTTTTTGGAGTGATTATGGCATTGAGCACAATTGACTTGCTTATTTGCATTTAAAAAATGAGATTTATATATAAAGGCAGATGAGTTTTGTCTGCTATTTCTACATTCAAAGGGCTTTGAGGTCAATTTTATTGCAGTGCAATAAAAACATGTTGGCAATGTTTTTCAACGTAATAATGTTTTATTTGAAAGATGCAAATGCCTTAATTAAGCCTTATTTGAAGGAAATTAGATGTTTACAACCATTTATATTAATAAAAATAACATTAATAGTAACACAGTTTTTTGCAGAGCTTGAGATGTGCATTTAATTAAGATTGAAGGCTTGATTCTGGAGGAGCCTCATTTCTTTTGTAAATGTGTGTAAAACTAAGCTGTTTTAAATTGAATTGGGATCAATGCAACTACTATTCTTAACACGAAGCTACTTGTTGATCATTCCTGAAGTTGTTGTCGGAAACGTCAGCATTTCTCATCATAAACAAATGCATCATAACTTGAAGGGTCCTATATTTTGTTTTATTTGCTATATTAGAAGGGATCATGCGATGTAAATCATTTAGATAAATAAATGCAAATATGAGATGCATGTTATATTGTTTTTTATACAAATTGGAATGACGTTGGGTCGTGAATGTGTAGTATTTACTGTGTCACCTCCTCCCCTCACAAACAGAACAACAAATGCCATTTGTATCGTAACCCTGCTCAGTCTATATATAATTTGACTTTTCTGAATATTCATACATGGTATTGTCTAAAAAAGAATGCTCTTTCTGTAAAAACATTTGATATTTTTACAAACTAAAAACTACAATCAAATTCTATGTAGATTGTAGATAATAGGTGTTACGAAAAGAATCTATTATTTTTACAATAGATGGAGTTAGTATTATGTATCTCGAGTAGTTTACGTGCGATAAGTTTATACTGGATGGCGTTAGAAAGATAAGATTTCGTAATAAAAAATTGTTATGTGATTGTTTGAATCAATATTGTTTGAGCAGTCGTCAAAGATGGACACAAACAAAGAGAAAATACGACATATTTTACAGGTTTTCTTTGATAAAGGGTAAAATGTGATCCAGGTAGCTGAAAATGTAAATAATGTTTATGATTTTGGTACTTTAACAGCCAATCATGCTGTGTTTTGGTTTCCTTGAATCCTTCATCTAATTTTGTTGTCAAAGATGCAAGGCCAATTGTCGAAAATGTGGATAAAAAAATGTAAATTGTCATGTCACCGATTTACATGACGTAAGCACTTTTATTAATCCCAAGGAGATAAACAGAAATGAAATATATATAGACATCCAATATATACATCTATTAAAAATAATCGATTTCTTATTACTGCACATTGTTTGTACAAAACTACTAAGGTTGAATATGTACTCTTAAAGATAGACGTATGAAATGAAGGCAGGGCAAAACAAACATTATTCGAAAAATCAATATTTTTCTACTATTTCAAAAAGACCAGAAAAGAAATAAATGAATGCAAAATTAATAATCAACATAAATATCATCAAAGAAACGTCTTTAAAAATAAAGATAACGCAAAAAATATCCTTATAAAGAAAGGTTATAAAAAAAATTGTCTTTTATTTTAAAATAAGTCATACACAAAACGTATTTTTAAACGACATCAAATGAAAAAGGTTTGAAAATTTCAAAAACTTTATTTTAAATGTTTATAGGATTAGTGATTAATATTCGCGAAAAATTGAAGCTGTTCCCCTTTAAATTATCGTATATGCTCCTATAACATAATAAGTCGGGAAAAGTAATTTCATACTTTTTTCGTATTATTTCAATGCCTTGTAAGAAGTGTTACGTTCATTGGATCAAAGCTCAGGATACCCCATTCTGTTGATAATTTGTTGCCTACTCCACAATACCCTTTTCGTAGAAGTCCTGTCCCTATTGGTAAAAAACTCGGACAACCAATTTTCACAGACCTCTATTTAGGCTAAATTTGTACCACAAGTGCGTTGGCCATAAACAGGAAAAGGTTGCATTTACTTGATGCCAGGTCCGGACTGTAGGATGGATACATAAGAACTTCTCATCCGAGCTCCTGGAGCTTCTGGAGCGCCATCAAAGCGGCCTAGCATTGTCTTGACGACGTTTTGTTGTCTCCTATTCACCAATACTGGCAGTTCAATCTCCAGCTTCAAACGGTGGAGTTGTTCACAGTAGAGGGTGGAATTAAGTATGAAAAAACAAACAAACATCGCCTGAACCACTATTGTGCAGCTCGAACCGAAAGAGTATAGGCTCCATATATTTCTTGGTCGCTTTCGACCCGTTTTTCTCTTTCAAGTAGTAAAAATGTAAAATATGGCAAATTTCTTCCTTTGAGACCTCCATATTCGACGCATAATTCAAGACCGCGTAGTGGTATACGCTATAACTTTTACAGCCCCTTATCGTATGATCTGATGTGACCAATAATTAACAAGGTATACTTAGTTTTTAAAAAAGGGCGGTAAATATGAAATTACTTTCTCACCAACCTGATATTCAAGTACTTAAAACAAAGTGGTAAATAACCTATCAAAATGCTGCTTAAAAAGGAATATTAGAATACATCTGCAAAAAACTATGATACATAATTTCATTTATAAATAATTATTTAGCATGAAATTAATTGAAACTATCCAAAAATATTAAAAAAAAATTATTTATTTGCAGACTAAGTAGTAGTAATCGAAGGAATGATGATATAAAACGTACGACTCCATATTCGGAAGTAATTACGTGAGCTCAATTATTATGATCATTAGTCATTTATTGATAAATGTTTATAAATAATTTCACAACCGCAACATACTGTTTCAAGTAACACATTTTGTTATGATTATAATTGTTTTTAGACTATAATAGTGATTATGGTTTGATCTACATAAACACATATTATGTGTAAATATTGGAGAGTATCGAACTTTTAGTTATGGATGAATGAATTTTTCAATTGATAATGTATCATGGCGTCCTTGTTGTATGTATGTATATTGTATACGATAGCAATTTTAACAAATTCCGTATTTATATGTATAAACAATTTTCATACTAGCAATATTACTTCCGTAAAATCCAAACGTATTTTAAATGAGATAATTGATTTTCTTGTCTAAATGTTCCTTCTTTTAAACAGAATAAGATTAACTAATAAAGTTTATTTCTTCATTTACATATGGATCCGATGGATATATAAATATAAATAGGATGCTTTTTCAGTATGTAAAAAAAAAGAAAACGAAAATTAAACTGGTAAACCTGACAATTGAATTAACGATAGAGAGAAGAGAAGAGGGACATCTGCAAGATTATATTTTGGAGGTGGGGGAAACATGTTTTTTGGATTTTTTTTTTCTTTTAATCCAAAGGAAAATTATTTTTTAGAAATTTGAAAAATTAAATTATTTATATATATTTCATAGAATAGTTTTTTTGAAAAAAAAAATTAAATATTACATTTTTGGACTATTTTTTTCAAAAATCTACAGCTGTTCACAAAAAAATTCCATCTTTTAGAAAAAAATTCAAAATTAAAATTTTTGGTGAATTCAATGCTATTGACAAAAAAATTAAATTTTTTGTAAAAAATTTGAAAAAATTTGAAAAATTATTATTATTTTTTTTTTTAAATTTGAAAAATTAAATTTTTTGTAAAAAAGTTGACAAATTAAATTCTTTGGAAAATAAGTTGACAAATTAAATTATTTGGAAAAAAAAATTGACAAATTAAATTAAATTTCAAATATAAAATTTCCAAGTAAAGACCCATCATTCCATAATCAAGGGTGGGCTACAACCCTGGAGACGCTTAGCTGTCATGATTTGTCATTAAATTATCTGCGAGAAGCGGTGAAATATAGAAAATATACACAAGTCTTATTCCATATCTAGCAAGAACATGGGCATGAATTCTAATGTTGGTCCTCAATGATAACGTACAACTCTAAATATTTTATATTGCTAAAGTTGTAGAAAATATTACCAGCTGGTATGCTAAGCAAAAAATAGTGAAAAATGATGTTGTAACCCTGACAATTAGAATAATTTTAGAGAGGAGAGCAGTTTACCCGGCATGATGTTTCATTTAATTAGCTGCAAGCAGGGGTGAGATAAAGAAAATAAACACAAATTCCACTCTGTTTTTGATCCTCCTTCTTGCTTTTGTCCAACAAGGACATCTTTATAAATTTATCATTAAGCTCCGTCATTCATGAGTACACACACTCGTTTTTACGCTTTATACTTATACAGTCTCACTTCAAGATTTAAATAATCATGATAACAGCTTAAGAAAATAAAAAAATATATTTGCTGTCACCAACAACAACAAAAACTCGAACACTAAAAAATGCTTAAGATTTACATCCCTGGATGTATCACTTATTTGTGATTTGTAGAAAATATGATCAGCCGGTAGGCTAAAAAAAGATACCGAAAAATGACGTGGTAACGACTACAGTTTGAAAAATATTTGGGAGACAAGCAGATTGGCTGACATGACGTTTTCTTGGATTACCTAAAAGCAGCTATAAGAGGAAGAAAATAAATTCAAATCCCTCACTATTACATCTAGCATGGACATAGATTAGAATTACTCGGATGTTGATCCTCAGTTATCTTCTGAGTCCAACAAGGACTCCCAAACATCAGTTTGAATATACGTCGCTCATGAACAATCGCACTTGTGATAACTTTAAACTAAATTTTTACTGTGTCACTTTTCGTTGTCTCTTTTAGCATACCAGTAGATTATATTTTCTACTACTACTTTATGTGTTGGTACTTATGATTGGACATAAAACCTATCTGGTCTCTTAATGATTGGTCCTTGATAAAAGTAGCTAATTAAAAGTACCCTCTTTAATTTTTAGCAGACTGTAAAATTCTAAGTATGTTTCATTATTATACCTCAATGCCTTAAAGTAGTATATATTTTTTTTCAATTAGATTATATTCAGATACTTAAGTTTACCAATTGAATTCGTTCTATTAAACTTTAAGTATGTATAACATATTTCATTGTTATGAGTATTTGGAAAGACGAATGTACGATCATCATTCTTCAATGTTCTTAGTTAAGACTTCATTAATATTATTGATCATCGATATCAAAATTATTACTTATATAACGACTTTGTGTACTATTTTGAGGGAGTTTATTTAAATCACACAACATGTTGTTGTGAAAAATATACATCATTCTATATTACTAATTATTATTAGTAAGCATATATTACTTTTATACAGATATCTACAATAGTTATACCACTTTGCACGTAGTGCTTCAATCAATCCTCCTATTTTGCGGTAATATTTGAAATCAGTAGATATTGTTCTTAAGCAAATAATAGTACAGTCACTAAATATTTATTAAAATCTATATCAATGGTTCTGAGCCTTTCAATTATAGCGACCCGTTTTAGAACACACAATCAGGAAACAACATCAATTCTTAAAATATGTTATTTAAACATTCATTTTGTGTTAAAGAAACTCCCATTTATTGCAATTATGCATATATGTGTTTAATATAATATAGATATTTGACTCAAATTCGATTAACGACCCCATTTGGGACCAAGGTTCTAAACTAAATCTGTTTTATAAAATTATTGAATCACTTATCTAAACAAAAAATTTTGCCCTTCAAAATTAAGTATCAAAACTTTCGTGTTTTTACACGATTATCCAGTATCTTTTCTATAATAGATGTTGTTGGATTGTTTCTATGTTGGGCATCAAACTAGAACGAATAGGAAACTTTCTTGCATCTATTTTCGCTTATACGTTAGCTATTGGTACTTTATACATATAGAATATTGTTATATTTGTAAAGGATTTTTTCATTTTTTGTGGATCTATTATTTAAAAAAATGATTCCAAGTATTTTATTATTAGAATTAGTATTTTACTCCTAAAAACTAATTATTCAAGGCAATATGATTATTGCATATCTTTAAGTGTAAATATGCAGCGTCTATTTCAAGGAATTAATTTATCCAACATTAAAAACAAAAAAACAAAAAAGTCAATCAACCGTTTGAATAAAGAAAGAATTAGACCAAAACGAGAGGATATCGTTCATTAAGTCAATATGATTAACACAAAACCCAATCAAGAGGCAAGGAAGTAGATCCATTAATCATAAGTAATAATGAAACATATGTTTGAACAAACTCAATTTTTTCTTAGCCTTGAACCATTTCATTTTTTAAAAGGATATCAAAATAACTACTGGATATACCCAAGTATACTTTTATTGCATATTATAGCTTTTGTACATAGATATCACATAAACACCCTCAAATGGTTATTTGTTCTCAGGAAATTATATGATATAACCTTCTCTACATAAATAGTGGTGTGTGTTCCATTAAATATGAAGAAAAATAAATGATTGATTTTAGTTTCCTGCTATTTTGTAATTAAAACATGGGCAAATTTGTAATATATATACACTTCATTTTTGTGTGAGATTAATGAAAAGTAAAATTGATAGTAATCCCAATGAGTTTACAAAATTTTGGAACATATTATTTCTGTAGTGCTGCGTTTCGATTTGAAAATCATAGTCTGGATTGAGAATGTTATGACCGAACTAATTGGTTCTTAGAAGAAGTTTGGTCTAGATCAGGTCTTTCGAAAACTTTTTGAGGCTGGCGCCTCCTTGACTTTAATGTAAACTTCTAACACCCCCCACATATAAGTTTTTCTTTCAAATCGAACAAAGTTGGTTGGTGTAGGAATAGAAATATTAGTTCCTCCATATCTGGTTTACATTTACTCAAAATAAGACGTAGATCCCCACGTTTGGTAATTCTATGCTTGCTTATTTGATTGGAAAAAAGGAGGACAATAACACTGAAGGTCCGTTCTATCAAATAAGATTATGGAAAAGCAACAAAGTATATGTTAACCTTATTTCATAATACTGGATAAAGGTCACATAATTTTTTTTGAAGTCAAAAATCTTAGTATTATATCTTGAACTTTAAGCTTAGCTCAATGTAGTTTTTGGGTACATTGTAACAGTTTGACTGCACGGCATATTCTCTTTCTATCTCGAGAATCAGAGACATCAACAGCTGATAGTCGAAAATCAAATTAATTTTCTGTTAAAGGAGTTATTGGATTTAATGACATTGAAGTTCCTCTTCATGATACCAATTACATTCATCCATTAATTATTCATGGAAAATACAAGAAAAAGTTGAAGTGATTTACTTGGTTAAATATAAACTCCGGGCTGCCTCATCCCTCAGTCTACGGATAACCTCCTCCACATAATGTAACCTTCCATTTACTTTCATGATCCCCCAAAGTGCTAATTGTTCGAATATCTAGAAAAATTTGTGGTCCCTATTTTCCTAATCCAAAAATATATTCTTCACCTTGCGAAATTACTTCCTTATTATTGAAAGGTGGCAATAATTGAATTTCAAATATCCATAGTCGTTTAATCCAATTTTAAGAAAAAAAGATAAAGTCTGACGTGCGGGCAAACTTATACAATATATCCATCGTTCTTAATTCTACCTTTCTTATTTCATCACCGCTGACTTCTAAGAATGGATTGACAACCGAGTCTGTCTATTAACTATAAAAGATCCTGATTTCGTTGCGACATTTATTTTGCAACTCTTCTAGGAGAGCACAATACACTAGATGGTAATAATCGGATATGTTATTTTCTTCATCCAATTCACAGCGGCTTGGAAACTGGTAAAGTTCATGGCGGGCTAAATTTCGTTTAAATAACTTACACTTACATAAGAAGGAGATCATTGATCTAACTTAGAACTGATTTGTATAATTTCCTTGCAACAGCAAATTAATTTCATTGAATTTTATTAATATATCTGACAATAAGCAATGTCATCTTTGATGTTTTTTAGATCATCACAAAGTTGAAAAAAGAATAAAAAAGTTTCAAGAAGTTTCCTTTTGCTAGCCATGTAATTTTTGTATGTAGGAATAAATATTATAATCATTATACTCTTCATCATTATTAATGCCAAGCTGTGCAATGCGAGGATAAGATAAAATATAAAGATACCAATAATGAAGCACAATAATACACTCTAGATATAACGTACTTCTATCCTATCAAATGGATAATATTCAACACATTCATTGCTGCTATCTTGTAATCACATTTTTTTAATTTTGCAGATCAATTTGTTGGGTTTATGTAATCATATTTAATCACAACTTTTTTGCTCTAACGCCCACTAATTCCCCCTTCTCGCATTACTGCCCCCTACATCAAAGCACTGCTCCCAGGGGGGCGTTTTCTCCGAATTTGGGAAATGTTGGTCAAGATCCTTACCAAAGAAAAATGGTTCTATAAATTATTCTTTTTCTCTGTTCCTATGTAAAACATTGTTCAACTTTTCTTAATTATGAAAAAAAAAACTTTGATGTTCAACTACAATTTTAATTTTTTTTTTCAACATGGAACTGTATATTTAATTCACATCACAAATCTTACATGCGAATTCTAAAATATCACCTGGTCAGAGAGTGCTCATACTTATAAATTTACAAAGTATTTTTATTCAGATGAAGTTAATATCCTTTTGATGGGGGTCAATAAATATAAAACGAACATAATTTGCTTTTAATGTAACTCTGTACCTCTCTTACAATATCTCTCACAATCGACTTCTTATCTATTCCGTATGCTTACATTTTGATAAAATCTTCACGGGTCTTTTTTTCAATTTTATATAAAAACCATTGTCTCTCCTACCGTATTTTTCCATACATGTTTCAATAGGGTAGATAATTTTTATGGCTCCGTAGATGAACCAATGGATGGAAATGTCAATAGATTCCCGTTTGTTGTTTACTGATCTCATATATTGTGTTTTCGTAGATTCGAGGACCGTTAATCTCGGAATCAGTCGATTCCTCAGTCCTCTTATTAAATAAATTAAACCTCTGTCCAATCTCCCTTCCACATACTTTTATGTTTGTAAAACTCTCTTAATCTCCAATTCCTCGAGGTAGGTCGAATTAAGTTTATGATTGAATTTTCTCAACAACATAATTAAATTTCTTTTGTATTGGCATCGATAACACAAAGTCTAGTAGAGGATTTTTTTAATAAAAGGTTTCATCCATCCCATTGTTTCAATTATCTCCGAAAACGTCTCCCCCAGAATTGTGGATGTTATTCTCCAAAAGTTATTAATTCGTCCAATGGCTCCAAAATAATTTGACGGGGTCTTGGATCTGAATTTCTCGTATGAAAAAACTGCAAACAGCAGCTAGTCCAATAAGGGGTATTCCCAATCAGTTCGAATCATAACGTGATATCCAAAAATATTATTTTTGTCAGCTGTCGATTTTCTGCTTCTCTCCCCCTAATCAGTACTCTGAACATTGATTGGTTGAAATGTGTTATGCTGGGAACACTTTTCAATTGTTATAGAGTAATAATGACATAGTTAGGAAGAATTGGCATATAATTTGCTAACTACCAACTGATTTTGAGCCTTCCCCCCTCCGTTTTTTTGTATAAAAGGTTTCGTGATAAAATAAAGTTAATGAGGTGAATGATGTTTATTGTGTTGCATAAACCACATTTTCACAACTAATAAATTAGAAGTGTGGATAATATCATACATGAAAAAATCATCGAAGACCAAACCGGATAAAAAAATTCGATCTTGGACCAAGTCTCAACACTAATAGCAGTATTAAAACAATATTTTGTTCAGTAGGCACTTATAGATTGAATATATATTTGCTACTAATACGTAGAATTTGTTTTCTCAATAATATACAATATATAGGATTACTTAGAAACTAGAACCATGATTTGTTTAAATATTATGTATTTATTTTAAGAGGTATTCACTTGCGTTACTCAATCCCTTATTTATCATATCTGACCTTATTTCAATGTTACATAATCAATAAAATATTTAAATAATTGTCCTTCAAATAATTGCGTGCAGTAATGTTTAAAAAATGTCATCTATGCCTTTATAAAGTCCTTTGCTTTTTTGGAATTACAAAGGAGGAAGGTACGTTTTTGCATCCATCCTTGGCAAAAAAGATCTTGGCCAATGCTTCAAGACAAGGACTGCTATATCTTGATCAAATCATTATAGATCTGTGCAAAGAAATGCAAGAACCATGTTTGGATTATATTTAACTATCAATTATATACGTTAGTACAGAAATGAAAATACTTGTGCTTCTTTACATTAGACCACTTGTTTGCACAATTTTTATAAAAAGAAGTTGTGTTATTATAGTTTAATGTTAGTATATTATAAGTTTTTCAAAAACTTTATATCATTTAATTTCCTTAAGCCGTGGGAATTGTTAGTATGAGGTTATCTACATACTTATAACAGACTAAACGTCATGATCCCGCTAGTTCTGGGACAAAATCCCAAGACAAAATCTCTTGAGTTAAAAACGCCGATGGAGAAAACATAGGCAACTTTACTTTAATATTTTTGTTACTCTTTTGATAAAATTAAACCTTTTTTTTAGCCTTATTTATAATAGCCATTTGAAAATGGTTTTTTTGAACGATATTCTCCATTCGTAAAGAGATTCAGAAGTTACAATTTTAAAATTATGTTACTGAATTTCAGAAGTTATATAAGAATTTAATCCTTGTTTTTCATTTTGAAATAAAACAAATTGTAGACAAACAAAATATGTGAGATACTCAAAGATCTAAACTACTGTACTGAGCTCCAAATTGTAGACAAAAATTCAATATTGTTTGAAGGTAACAAACTTCCATGCAAATACCATATCCAGTATTTTTAATATGAGTTTCATTGGTCGGGGAATTAAAATATATTTTTTTAGACTGCTTAAAAAATGTTCTTGTATCCGAAAAGTTGGCAAAAGTTAAATTTGATTTTAACCCCCGTTTACGCCCATAGAAGCCGTCTACATTTCTTGTACCCATTCCCTTAAATTGTGATGGATATTTACTCCTAATTTGAGATCCGAGTAGTTTTGGTTCGTTTTCAAAAATTATTGAAATAATTTGAATTTTTTTTTTTCTTATCGGTGCCAGAAACGAGAAAAATGATTATTTTACTATTATTTTGCAGTATATTCTTAGGTTTCCTTATAAAATTGTTATATATAAACAAATCGACTAGGAATGGACTTGAGATTGTATTTTATGACTCATCACTTGCAATGTGGGAACTTCACACTGACTCCCGACTTGATACATTTTTTTTAACAGAGTACTTAGCATTATTTCTGTCAAATGTGAATATATCGGCTAAAAAAAGCGGGTTCTGTCTTTGTATGGTTAATTTATCAGGGTGCAGCAAATTACCGCCTTTTCTTATAATGTAAGGCAATCAGGCTATCGAAGTAGTAGTGGGGTGGGCGGGGTATCATTTTAAAAACGAAATTTTAAAGTTTTCTTGACAATACAGTTAGATTATATTTTATGTTGAAGTAGTGAAGAATGTTCGTTAGTCATCGAAACTAAATAATACCAAAAAATGATTTGATATAATATTAAAAAAAAAAAAATATTGTAAGTTAGCTCTTGATTTTTTTTTGTGCAATTTATGAGAATTTTGTCATTTATAGAAACAATTTTTTCCGATTTATTTTCATTATTTAAAATTTGCAATAAACGCAAATAAATCCATGCATAATCACTCCAATATATTTAAAAATTATACTATTCAATCTCCTGTTTAACAAAAACTCTTAATTGGTGCAATTTGTTCAAATTGGTTCATTGGAATGTTAAAACAATTTAAAAAAAGGCAAAAAATAATTAATACCATATAATATTTTATAGCTGTGAATGAATATGTTTTGGCAATTCTGCAAATATTCTAAAAATGTTCGTTTTTTCAAAATAAATCCGATTCCAATGAACCGATTTGAAACAAAAAAAAATCACTGAGTATTAAAGTAAAGAAGTTCAATGTATGGACAACGGGGGACGTCACCTGTTTGATATGATTTTCAAAACTGTAAAAAAACTAAACTTTAAATATGTACTATAATTTCGTAACAAAAATGAAACTTTTTTGATATATATAAATTTTTGTTTTATTAGCTATTAGAAAAAGGAAACTATCTTGCCGCTACCCTATATAAATTCGGAACAGAGTTTTTGATTCTGTAATATACCTGACATCTATTTGTATAGTTTCAAATAGCATATATTATTACTCAAAAATTATAATTACTTAATTATTAATTTTTATACTTGTTATAAATAATTATGCATTTCCTAACTAGGTAACTGTATTTCTACATGGATTAATAATAATAAAATGAGAATTATAAAATTGATTGGAAGAAGAAACAAAATTTATAGGAATTGGACTTAATATGCGGCTTTTGATTATAGAATTATTACATACAAAGTCTAGAGTTGGTAGATTTACTATTTTTTTTAAATTTCGGGGGAAAGGAAATTAATGTCCTGTCCATTTTGTCAGTCAATGATTTTTTGTCTTATATGCCAATCCTACAGTGTAGAAAACCCAATTACTTTAGGATATGACAATTAATGTTTTAAAATAATGTTCCATAGCAAAACTACCTTTAAAAAATTAGGAAAGTATATATAAACTAAATAATTTTTACCACTTGAAAATACATCTATGCTCCAGGCTATAAATAATTAAGGAAGTATCTAAAAATCTCTGAATATTCCAAATATTTTGTAAGTATGTACATATTTATTTAGAAAAAAATTAAATCTCTTTATTTTATACTTGTCTGCTTACCTATGGTCCGAGAACAAAGACAAATTTACTTTTAAAATATGATGGATATTAATTATTGTACTAGGGTTTTTTAAACATTTATGTAGATAGGTAACATATAATCAAATATTCGGTTCATTTCATTAAATTTTTTAGATTGAAATAACTCATTTTTAACCAATGGTTAATGAATAGATAAATTTTTAATAGTGTTTTATAAGAAATAGAAATGGAAGAACTACGGAACCCGATTTTTAATTCAGTAGGAACTCTACATATTTCAATGTTCCCATTGCAGGGTTTCTCACATCATAGAAAATTGTCTTTGAGCGGGATCCCGGGAAACAAATTTTTATTTATCGGTATAATAAATATTATTAACTGTGAAATTTAAGAAACTATTTCTTTATATATTTTAATACAAAATAATACATTTTAACTGGATAGCCTTACCCATATAAGTAACCTTTCATATCATAATCAATAATCAGGACTGCAATCACAACAGTAGTATTTATCGTCTAATTAATGACTTGTCACTCCAAACAGCCCAAATCGTTATAATAGCACTGCTAATCGAACATGGGTTGTTTTGTGAAATTATGTATCCTGATCCGATCTGCAAAGAAAGTAATTAAATACTAAGTGATGAAAAAACTAATTTTTGGTAGGTTATAAGTAATTAAATTGATCTTACATTCTGAAATAACTAAATGTGGGATTTTCCTGGAATTTATCGTTCTTGTAAAACTCTGAATAATCTCTGGAAACCCGAATCCTAAGAGATAAATCTTTTATTGAATAGAGAAAGGCCAGTAACTATGGATTGAGCCGGAGGTGTACAAAATATGTCCTAGAAATCGGGAGCGGTTTTGTCTAGTAGGCTGTCACAGTATTATTTTCTAAAATGGTTATCATTATTATTTAATTCTTCAAGACAAAACATCTTAGTATCGAATAGTAACTAGTGAGTGTGCTCATGAAAGGCAGAGATTATGTACCAGGGTTTAGTTTCTGGAGTTATAAGCGCAAGTCCTAGTAGAATTCAGAGTAGAATTTAGGGTAGGCATCGTACTAGATCCAGCCTATATCCCCTTGCAATATACGGAGTGGGATTTGAATTAATATTTATAGATAAAAATAATATTATAAGGAACAATAGTTTTTTGTAGTTTCTACCTCAATATACTTCTTTTTTTTTCTCAAGCTGTTCTTATAATTCTTGAGGAGAGAACATATACTTATAAAGTGTAACAAAAAGTAGGTTTGATCTTGACTGATGGAGAGTAACGCTGAGGAGCTGTAAGGGTAGGTTACTCTTGGACTCATAGTAGAATTGAGGATCGCCATCTGAGTCATTCCTACACATATAATTGCGAGATACGGAGTGGGCTTTGTGTTTATTTCCTTAATCTTGAAGCTGCTCATAGGTAATTTAATTAAACGTCATAATAGCTAAGCTACTCTCCTCCAGGGTACCACGTTAATTTTCGGTTTCTTTATGTCAACATAACAGTGAACAGTATGTATTAGCTTGATATATGTTTATTCTACTGCTGAAAGTCGTTTGTATTTGGGACAAGTTAAAAAAAGAACCCAAAAATCAACGTCGTAACCCTAACAATTTGAAGAATATTTTAGAAGAGAGGAGCTTCTCTGATATGACGATTCATTAATTTCTCTACACTCAGCCGTGACAAGGGAGTAGGGGACAAAGGAGATATAAATAATTACTCCGATGTCAATCCTCAATTAATTATATTATGAGTCCAACAAGGACTAGGAATTATAACTCAGCAAAAAATCCTCAGGGTTACTCTCTATCTTTTATGAGCACGCTCGAATGTTCAATCAGGCTTTGAATATAGTAGGAAAGGAAGTTCACTTATCAGTAAATAAATAATAATGACAACAGTTTGACTTATTAAAAAAATGGTAAGCAAAAAATTACATACGATTTACATCACAATATATTTAATTCCTTCCACAGCCGCTTGAAGCTGATCGAAATATGAGTAATGTAAATCAAATGTAATTTTTTGTTTACCATTTTTTGATTTTATTTTTGTATACTAGGTGTGCATGTTTTATGCACCACTGAGCTGGGGTGCTGCACCCTCTCGACTAAAATCTTGTTGTAAAATTTGTCAAACGAAACATCCTTATAATAGGCCGCCATGGAACTTAGCAAAAATATATAAGCTTAGTTACAAACATTCTGATAATAAAACCGATTCTTTCAAATCTTTTTCATTGGATTTAAGATGTATTTACAGTAACTTAACAATTGAAAATAAATTGTTTATGAGATTTTAATTTAGGACAATAAAGTTAGTTTTAGAAACTATCTACGTATTTTATTAATAAAAGTATTATTATTAAAGACTATTAAAAGTAGGGTGTTTCGATTTATTATTATCTAAATAATAAATTATTTAAATAACATTGTGCCTCGTTTACGAAATGAAGGTTTTATGCTTGAATTTGATGTAGCAGTAAAAACAATTTGCACTACTTTAATTACATATATCTTTTGCTTTCTTCTACCATTACCAACGAGGCATTTAAGGCGTGGAATTTCTAGGATTTAATCCTACTTTTATTCATCTATTTATAGTGATTTATTTATTGCTACTTACATATAATGTGTACCTTGCCACATAAACTATATAGACTATAGCATTGTGAATTAAAGCCTCATTCAAACGATTTATTCCTATCAGTAAATGGATACAGGAGTCTTACGGAAGATAGTAATGTACTGTTTTATGAGCTTTTGAAATATATTTAATGATATGATAATTGGTCTTTATTTGAATATATTTATGCATTTATTTATTATTTAAAATAAAGCCCCTCATAAATAATAATTCATGACGAAAGAATAAAGTTAGGAGTCGTGAGTCTAATGCTTATTCCGATTGATGTTATCATTTAAATGTCTAGATTTTCTTTCAAATAATTATCTAATCACTTCCTTCTATTACATTTCAATCTTGGAGTTTTCCTTGACCACTTTGATCTTACTATTACAATATATGTTATCAAAAAAGTAGGTATTAATCATTTTGATATGTACTTGGAATTTTATAACATGTGCATACTTTGATATTAAAACGTCTGTTTGAGTCTCTGCCAAAACAGCGTAAGCTATATTGATAATTACCTACTTACCTTAGTATATTTGTGTAAATATACATGGTGAGGATTTTATATCCGGCTTAGATCTCAATATCTTGCAAGACCTAAAATCTATGTTTATACAAGTGTACTCATCAGATTTAACAGACAAAATTGTATAAGAAAAAATACAAAATCCTTGGGATGGTATCCGAATACGAACGCAGTGAAGGCATAATGGTAAGGGGCGTCTGCAGTGTGTGGGCTGGAGAGGCCAATTTAATATTTAAAATTATTGTGAATAACTGTGGATTTTTGATTTTTTCTTTCGAAAAAATGTAATATTTGAAGTATAATTTTTGAAATATTTTTCTAAATATTAAAAATTTTGGTTGAATAGCTGTAGAATTTTGAAATTTTTTGGGTTTTTTTTTCAAAAATATTCCAAAAACAAAACAATCCCTCCCCCCCGCCCCCACCCCCAAAATATATATATATTATCCGGTGGATTCCCCTAATGGTATACCAGATATTGAGTAAACAAAGCTCCCAAATAAATTATTTACTATTTTGCCAAGGTTTTCATTGAGTATGTTGGGTCCGACATATTACAGGGAAGACTCATGATCTTTTTGGGCTAATAACTAATAATAAGTTTTTGGAATACACCATTAAAATGCAGGGATATGTGGCCTCTTGGCTACCCAAATCTGAAACCCTTGAACTACTATATGATGTACATCTTGGAGTGTGAGTCCAAATAACGTGAACATAATGCTATTGACTCTTAATTGCGGGCTTCCATTCTCAAGGCATTACCCAACATGGACGAGAAATTCATCAAGGTGTGTACCAAGTTGGAGACTGTGGTTGAAAATGGAGGGGGTTGGTTTGAGTGATTGACTTCGCTATGGACTCTTCTCATGTAAGAGAAAAAGATTGGTGAATTGCTGAATTAATTTAGGGAAATAAATTGTAATATACATTAGTATTGCCCGTTACATAAAATATATGCAAAAATGTCTTTAACGTTGTCAAATATTATAATTAAATCTGAAAAATGTTACAACTATGTATCATTTCACGCATTAGAATATGATACTTATTTGTATGATAACGAACTTTCATTATCATACAAACAAAGAAATGATAAAGGGGAGAAAAATTAAAAAATGTTTCATGGTCGTTTGAATCATTTGAAGTCAACCTTCATATTCCATAGGAAGCGATGATATTAATGATCAAAATAGAAAAATGTTTGAATTTTTTTAGGATACTTTTAAAAGATTGCAATAGATATATATGCAGGTACATTTAGGACATATATGGAGCATCAGCATAAAAGCAATTTTAAACAAAAATCTACAAAGGAAACAATCCCAATTTGACTCAATTATACTTCCACTTCAAATTTGGGGGATGAGATAAGATATCCAATAATTTTAGCTTTAGTAAAGAACTTTTATTTGAATTCAGAGACTTATATATTGGAAATAAAATCTGTCAACTTTGCATTTTATATTGTGATTTTGGGTACTTTATTAATGCAGTTTGCGGAGAACACAAAGGATTTATGAGAATAATTTGTTAATAGCAATGGACGATAGTTAGTCGAACAATACAAATATAATCCACACTCAATTTTGAGAAAAATAATTATATTTCGCTTTTGTGTTGAAATTTGTCCATGGGTTTTCTCATTTACTTGGAAATTGTCTTTGAATGGGTTACCAGAAAATATTTGTATTTTGTTAATAAATAATGAATATTGTAACATTTGAATATTTCGCTTTATATTTTAGGAAGAATATAAAATGTACATTATCAGCTACCCCATCAAAAGACAGCTGTTTCATGTGTGTCACTCCACTGATCAGCCATATTTAGTTTTAAAAGTAAAGATTTTTCCAAAAACAGAAACTTGGTTAAGACAGTTACTTCCACTAAGTGACTACTTTTACAGTTTCCCCTGGCTTGACCCCTTAATACATTAATTACCATTTGCTTGGCTTTTATCATTATCACTATTAGTATGTGGAGTTCCGTAATCTGGTTTGATCCGCAAAAAGAATATATCGAAATAGGAAGTGACGAACAAGCATATTTTCGGGGGAAATATATATGAATATAATGGGCACTCAGTAGTGTGCAAACCTCTGCCAATGATACTTTTTCCTGATATCAGATTTTTGCTATATGAATCACCTTCATTAAACCTACGCACGGACAACCATTTTAGCTCCTTTCCTCAATATAATTTGTTCATATGTTTTGCTTGATTATGTGGTTTTAATGTTTTGTTCTACCTAGACCACTCAAATTTTTATAGCCTCACACTGTGATCATATATATCTTCGTACAGCAAGGGAGTCCGTAGAAGGCGGGCTGGAGGGTTGCTGTAGCCCCACCCAAATTAAAGAAAAAATTTCGTTTTTTCTAGAACATTTCATATTCGTAATTTTTTTTAAACAGCTGTATTTTTTTCCCAAAAAATTAATTATTTAAAAATAATTGTGAATTTTGTAAAAATTTTTTTCGAAAAATTAAATATTTGAATTGTTTTTCCAAAAACAATTTATTATTTGAGAATAGATATGGATTTTTGACTTTTTTCCAAAAAAAAAAATTTTTTACATAGCTGTGTATTTTATAAATTTCTTTAGAAGGAATTTAATATTTAAAATTTATTTATACAAAATTAATATTTCTCTTTTTTTTCCAAAAGTTTTAACTATTTTATAAAAAAAATGTAAACAGCTCTAGATTTTTGAGATTTCTTTCGAAAAAAACCTAATTTTTTTCACTGTTTTTGTTAAGTTTTTATGAAAAATTGTAGATTTTTGAAATTTTCTGTAAAAAAGTTAATATTTGAAATTAAATATATATATATTGGATTTACCGTAAGTTTCAAACTCCTGGATATCTTATGATCCCGAAAGAGAAGCCCTAATTTTTACCTCTATGTTAATGTGTAAAATATTATTTAGTGTAACAAAGAAGAAGCAGACTTCACAAATGAAAGACCTTTGTATCAAAATATGGGGAAGGTAAAGTGTAACAAATGTCAAAGAGTTAGTGTGCTTAAGTATCTGATGGTGTATAAACTAAGAATAAGTACACACATTTTACATGATTTTTATTATAAATCAATCAAAAAAATATTTTATTTGAGTTGAGAAGGAAGTTACTTCACATCTATAATTAAAAAGTGGGAGCCCACTCCGTAATCATCTCAGAATTTGGAAGGAACAAAATATTTCTTTTGGATTTTATTTTTTATTAATCATTTGTCAAATATCCCAAGATGATATAAGATGTCTACATATTAATTTATTTGCTACAACATCCTTCACTTTGTAAATACCCCAAGCCTGTGTATCCATGATTCAAAACTCCACCTACTTCATACATATGTATATAATTGTTATTACATCCGATATACATAGGTGCATATGTGTGCAACAATCAATTGAACAAAATATTAATTAAATATTGAAATGCATTAAAAAAATAGGCATCATTTCATAATATAAGACTTGGAGAACTGATTTTGTTTTATCTTTTGTATATAATTTCAGCTGCCCTTGAGGGACTCATAGTCACAGACTCTGCTGTACTTACAGGGTGAATATTTTACATCCGGGACAAGCTTAGAACTCAATATTTTGGCAACTTTGAGATCTATACTTTTGTTAGATTGTTCATTAGATTCAGCTGACAAAACTGTTTAAGAAAAAATTTACAAAATTCTTGAGTTTTCCTCCAAATACGAACACTGTGAGACCATTATTATGTCCATATGTACCAGGCACACGTTCAAAGAGGTTATTGAGTTTATGAATATGTCAAATGTTACGCCCTGTTTACGACGTTGACAAAGCTTTCAAGGAGTCTGCTGGGTAAGGAACATCTGCCAGGAAGAGAAAAAATCGTTTTGGGATAATAGCTGATAATAAATTAATGGAATACACGATTAAAATGAATGGATATGTGGCCTCCTAGCTATCTAAACCCCTTGCATTACTATGTGTGGGGCATCTTCGAGAGTGAACCCAAATAACCTGCAGATAAAACTTTTGACTCCTTGCAGACTTCCATTCTCGAATTCTTCATCAAAGCCTGTACAGGTTCTGGACCAGATTGGAGGGTGTGATCAAGGTAGAGTTGATGGTTTGAGTGATTGACTTCACTATAGATCCCTACATGGATGAGCAAAAAATTTATATATTGCTGAATTAATTTTGATGTACATTATCCTAAGATATACGGATTTAAAGTCCTTACCCTGTACATAGTAACGATTCAATAAGTTGAAAAAAATAATAAATATGTTTTTATTGCGTTAGTTACCTTGACATAAATGATAACAATTATCCTTATATTTCATCTCCCACCTTGTATCCTGCAGATTCATAAATAAGATAACGGAAAATAATTTGAACCATTTTATGTCAAATTTACAGATGATGATGAGCTGTTTGTCCCCTCTACTACCTGCTTTTCGTGATTGATAAGAATTAATGGAAGAATTAGCAAAATACCTAAAGGAAGGAGATCTGGAGTGTTGTTTTCTTATCTTCTGATTTAATGTTTTCCCATTAATATGTACTTATGTATGGTGATGAAAATTCTGTGTACTTTAGTAACCCTTTCAATGTGAAGAATGCTGTAGAGGACAGCAACTTCACTATCATGACGTTTCAGTAGATCAGCTACAATCAACTCTATCTAGGGAGGAGGTGAGAAGGAAATAAACAAATACATTGGAAAGAATAACTTGGATGTCGATCCGCAATTCTACTTTTGAGTACAACAAGGACTTATGATTATAACTCCACAACAAATATTCAAGGTCACTCTCCATATTTTATGAGCACACAAGAATGTTCAATCAGGTTTTGAATATATTAGGAAAGGAAGTTAACTAGTCAAGAGTTAAATTATAATGACAACAGCTGAGGAAAAGAAAATGGATTCTTCAGATAATCAACGCTAAAAAAGCGAGTCAACTAAAAAATACACGCAATTTACTTTACTATCTATGTATCCTCTAGAAAAAAATAACTTTTTCTAGAGAGAGAAAAAAAGATATAAAATCTGACCAAAAGCTCAATCAAAAAGGCAGGCATTCAATAATAACTCTTTAATTCAACTAAATATTCAATTTATATTATAATAAGGTTTATTAATAAAATAGACAAGAATGATTGATTCTACATATAGTGGTATTGATTGCCCATAATATAACCATATAAATATATTTATTGAGCATAAAAATACAGTGATGTATTATGTTATTATTGAACTATTGGACAATATTTTTGGCAAATGATCATAAACTAATTCAAAGTATGAGTCAATATTTTGGACATGGAAAAGTGTTTATATCCATATTTATTATTATTATGACTTATTACATATAGTATATATGACAATTAGGAAATATAACCTTTGACCCAACAAACAATGACGTATTTTACTAAATGTACTCTATAACTAAAACCTTTTATACCTCTTATTATAAACATGCTTCATTACTTTGACAACAACAAACCATTCTTTGGATTTTAAGGGTGGCTCACTTATAGAATAAAGTACCTTTTAATTTCGTGATATTAGAGTCTTACTCATTGTCTTTGTTTCGAGTCCTCTGTTTCTTCACAAATTACTTGATAATGTTATCCAAATGAAACAATATAAATAGCTATATTCTATGTGTGTTGCTAAAGGTTCATTTTATGCTTATAAATAACACCTACATGTTATGAAATTTGTGGAATAAGGACACACTCTACAAAATAAGAGCTAAAAGCATCATCACGATCCACTTTTATTTTGCACTTTATTTTTTTAACAAAGAGCAAAAATTAGGCCATAAATTATAATTTATACGTATGTCTACAAGGAAAAAAAATTGGAATGCAAAAAAATATTTAAATATTTGGACAAGTTATTTATATCACGTCAAAAGTCTTGGATGTTAAACGTATATTTTAAAGCATAGATAATATGTGCGTATTCGTAATTATTCTGTAATATATTTTTTTATGAATCTTGAATGGATCAGTTGAAAGCAAGCATTTTATTGTCTAAAGAAAATATCAATTATTGTTAGACTCTTCAATACATAACTTGTATATTTTTAAGCTTCTCAATTGATATACATATTAGGGGGAATTGTTTTGTTGATCAACTTTGATGAATTTGGTATCGTGAACAGCTATGTATTGGTATTTAAATAACTTTGACAGAATATAAGCTCCAAGAAGTGGGTATCAGAGGTTTTCAAATACATATTATACATTTTTTAATTGTTTATTATTTGATATGGTTATGCATGACAAAAACAAAAAAATGTTTTTGGTCAGGATAAAAAAATTTTACCCAAAATTGGAGGTAAAATTTTTTTTAAATGATTTCTTTTTAAGAAAAAGGTAATTTGGAAGTGCATTAAACAATTTAATACTTGAAATTTTTTGTAAATAGCCATGGATTTTTGAGATTTAAAAAAAAAAAAAAATTATATGAATAGCTATGACTTTTTGAATTTTTTTTCAAAAAATATAATTTTTTTTTAAATAGCTATAAATTTTTGAAATTTTTTTCAAAAAATGTATTCTTTTTGAACTGCTGTACAATTTTAAAGTTAATGTTGATTTTTTTTCGTTAATATTTAAGAAATTTAATTTTTGTGATTGGCTATGGACTATTGAAAAAAAACTCTTAAAAATTAAATATTTGAAGTTTATTTATCGATATTTTTTTTAAAGTTAATTATAGAAACAAAGCCCCCTGCACCCCAATTAAAATCCTGCAGACGCCCCTGCAATATCATCTAACTTAATTTTAAGAGGGCTTACTTTTCATTAAATATTGATGATAAATAATAATTAAAATGTACTGAATTATTATACTTTCGCTCTTGATACATAAAGATGAAAATAACACCAGTTTTAACCGAAACATTGATTTGTGGGACCTTTGAACTATTTAATTATTACAGATTAATAATATTATAAAAAGTTTATCTATGATTCAAATTTCTCACCATAATTGGTAATAATGGGAATAATATTTTTATAATCCGCAAGATAATTATAAATAAAGTTTTCAATGAATTGGGAAACCCTTTAAAATACGTTCAATTGTCTAGAAATTCGGGATTAGAATAGTTTTTTTATGTAGAGTATTACCAATGTTCCCCATACCCCCCCCCCAAAGTTTTCCAAACCCACTCTAATGCATATGTGATTTGACGTAAGAAGTATTACATTTTAAACTCAAAACTTTTAAGTCTAAGAAATGAATACAAATGTACTACACATCAACAAAATATAACATTTAAATACAGTGCCAAAAGGGATTCAATGGGAATATTTTTGATTTAAACAAACAAAACAAAATAAGTAACATTTAAGAAATAACATAATTATCAATAAACCATGTTGTGGATTATAAAGTATTATGTTGGTGTTTTCCAAATACATTATTCACATTTATGTCTATTGCTGTGGTATGTTTTACTTTATTGGAACCCATAAATGAAAAAGTAACCTACTAGGGGCGCCTGCAGGGGTAAGTTGGAGGGGCTAATTCTCAAACCCCCCCCCTTCCCGAAAAAAGTAAAGGAATATTTGCTTCTTCTATAATTTTTGTGATTATTCAGAAAAATTATGCAACAGAACAAAAAAATTTATAAGTGAAATTTTGTGTGAACAGCTGTTGACTTTTAAAATATTTTTCTAAAAATTGAATATTCCGAAATTTCAAATATTTTT
This sequence comes from Lepeophtheirus salmonis, assembly GCF_016086655.4. Lineage (NCBI taxonomy): Eukaryota > Metazoa > Arthropoda > Copepoda > Siphonostomatoida > Caligidae > Lepeophtheirus > Lepeophtheirus salmonis. The sequence goes on from NC_052137.2 coordinate 34,272,850, forward strand.
CCAAAAAAATAATTTTTTGTGAATAATTATGGATTTTTGAAATTATTTACCAAAAATTTGTTTTGTTGAAATTTTTTGTGAATACTTATGTATTTGTGAAATTTTTTATTTTTCTATATTTCTTTTAATTCCAAAAACCAAGACAAAATAAGTAACATTTAAGAAATAACATAATTATAATAAATACAATATATTTATATATAATTATGCGGACACCCCTAGCTACAGACTTTTACAATACATACTTCAAATCTCTTGTTGATTGTCCTGAACTATATAGGTGATACAAATAAATCATAGCTTACTTATTTTAAGTGGCATTGCAGGAGTATCCGCATGCTTATAATTTTTTTTTTTTTTTTTTTGTATCAAAAAATTTAAAAAATTTAAACTTTTCTTCCTTTGCATAATTTGATTGGACAACCTCATAAAAAAAATCCTTCAAAAAGTATTTGCTCTGTCTTTACGTTAAATTTTCTTCTTCCATAGTGATCATTCTTCCTAGTCTAGTATAAAATTTCCTTCAGTTTGGGGAGCTACATCCCTTTCCATCCCATCCCTTGCGGACATCGCTGCAATGGCTAATGGCGAGTACCCACAATAATAATAGGATTTTAAAGGAGAGGGGTATTCAAGAGTGTCACTACTTGGAAAGGGGGAAAATGTAACAAAATTAATAGTTTTGAGATTAGAAAAAGAAAAACTGTTAGTGATATCGTTTTTTTTTTTTTGCATTAATCTTTAATAGATCGTCTAAGTGTTAACAGGTCGCATTAAGTAATGCAGTCCTGCCTAGTTAGGGTGTTGATTCCATTAAAAGGCATAACAATATGCAATATTATATGCTAAATATAATTTTACAATATTTTCTCACTTCAAAATGATATATCATGTAGCAAAGGTTTTAATGCAGTAGTCCCATAAGTTTATTCCCGCCTTCTTCATGCGTCTGTGATATGGGCATAAATGTTGTAAATCTTTGACGGTATTTTGATTGTACAGAACATCTAGGATGGAACATGCACCCATCGCCAAAGATTACAAAGTCTTAATTATATATAATTAAGACGTATATGTTCATTTGTCTTTGAAATGAACATATTTATTTTTACAAAGTGTTAAAAATTTATATATTCGATGAAAATACTTTTTGAAATTGAAAAATAATCTGGAATTTTTAATGGAAATGTAAAACCAAATTCCAAAACTCGAGACAGACAAAATTACAAATTACTCTCACTTGTGATAACTTATTGATCTGACGACCAGTAAAAATTAGCTTCATCAACGATTTTCAAATATTGTCTAATGGTCTTTCTCCCATTTCGTGAATAAATACTCATCTGCAATAAATGAATAGCATTTTCTGCTGGCTCCTTATGTAGCCTGCAAATATAGGTGGATCTTATCTTGTTGTACACTTTTTATTGTTTCCAATTTTTCAAGAGTAAAATTTAAACCAGAGGTTTAGTGAGGACATTAATTTACTAAAATCATCTGAAAATAGTGTTCCATACAACTTTTATACAATATGTGAACTCTAAGCACTAATAATACCCTCAATATGAGGTTTAAATTCATTGCATGCCTTTACTATTTAATGAGATTCGAGCTTGGTCCACTCCTTCTGGAAGGAAGCCTCTAGAGACACTCTGGACACTCTTCAGTACAAGGTACTCTTCTACACACACCCTCTCCTCCGGAAGCACCTACATAGAGTAGTCCAAGTGGTCACGTCTGAAGAGGAGGGCGTTCACAATTTGAGGTCCCCAAAGTTCGAAAAGTTTTCTATCAGGAAGGCCTGGGTCTTAATAGTGTGATGACACGGAGCTCAGTCTCGAGAGAAAACAAATTTGTACCCGAACTTTTATCCAGCCCAAGATAACACTTTCTCATCCAGAAGTTAAATGTAAGCATCTGCATTGAGCTGCTCCTTCGTCTCCACAAAAATGGGAGGGTGACTTCGCCTGTACTGACCACTGAATTTTTTGTTTTGAAAGCATGTATCAGTTAAGCTGAGACATTCTGAGATAGGCAGTTCTGCTTAATCACAGTAGCATTATTTTTGAAAAAAAAATCATCAGGAAGAATCAAAACTTTTTAGGAATTTTTGTTGGCCTTGAGAAAATTTAAAATCTTCTTCGCTTTATCAAACCGTCTCAGCTTGATCTGATAAAATATCTCTTTATCCTCCTTTGTGATTTTGTAGCAATGTCATTCCGGATTGAAAATAATAAAATGTGTAGCACCCAATAAGATCAACCCAGTACTTATACCATATTTTTCCCCAATTTATTTGTAGATAGTGGATTTGTAATGAGCCTATAGTATACCTACCTTGTGTAACGGGACGTCAGAGATATCCCGTTATTAATTCTATATACAAATTAATTAATTTTTTGAAAGAAAAGAAAAATAGTTAGTTGAAGATTACAAATGTAATCAACACTCAATTTTGGGGAAAAATTTATACAGTTTACAAAAAACTAATATTGGTGCGTTTGATTTTAATGGACTGACTAGTATTTTATTCCATTCTATTTTTATGTCTATTTTATAAAGAATATCTTGTTCGTAAATTTTAATTTGTAATTAAGTATTTTGGTAGATGTATATCCACGTTGCGACTGAATCCCAAGTCCAGTCTACGATTTGTATATTCATATGATTCATCATGGCGTTAACTTACTAGCACAAAAAATTACCCTGTATTTTGTTGTCAGCTGTCGATGTTTATCCTTCTTTTGCCCAAATCCGACCTCTGAAAGTTGATTGGTCGAATTAGAATGAACTCCTTTTAAGCTGTGAACAATTCCAAACAATTATTGAATAGTATTTTCATAATTGGAAAAAATGGACTAACTATTAACTGATTTTGAGCCATTTTTTCTTGTTGTTGTTTTTTAGAAAGAAAAGGTTGCGAGATACAATAAAGGCATCGACGTGGTATACCAACATTATCGTATAAACACACCCATGAATAAGAGTTGATCGATTCCGGAATGAGGTTTATTTATGATTATCTAATTACATTAGCTTAGTGATGTCCTTATTGAGGATTCAAGACTACAGTACCATCTCTTCAGTCTTAGTTTGGTCCAGTTCAGTCCTACATATCAGTTATAATAATTTGAACCATTCATGACGTCACGCAACTTTATTTATTCTTTTTTTAAATTAGATCTAGTGCTGAAAGTCCTAAGAATGGACTGGGCCGAATAAATAACGACGGATACAACACTTAACTACATAACTAATTTTTATACGTGTCCATGGCTTTTTTTAAATATTTTTTTCTCAAAAAAATAATTCACGTTTCCCATTCAACGAGCCAATCTTACATCATTTTCTCTATAATTCGTGCATGCATTTAATATCTCAAATAACGCTGTATGTTAAAAATAATTATGTATTTGAATAATAAATAGACTCGAAGAATGAGATTCCCTTTAATATATATATTCCATCTCTATTTATTTCCACAGAAGGGATATTATGTACGTCAATCTACATGAAAAGAGAATCAATCTTTGGTCATTTTAACATACTATTGATGATAAACATGAAATCAAAGAATAATTCTCGAGGGCAAAGTTTATATTTTAAATAAAAGGAAATACAGAAATTGATCAAATCAGTCAACTTCCCTACCTATATTTGTACATCTGTAGATACCTTCATAATATAAATGATAAATAGATCAAACAGAACCAAAAGCGGGATTTATAATCTGTGTTGTTATCCGTGCGTTCAAGTCTCTCTTAAGGCGTTGAAGTTTCTTAGAAGGAGCAAGTCACGGGCATGTTAAGGTGGTGGACGCGGAAAAGTGATTTTTGCGGACGCGCCTTTCAGGTTTCGAAATGTTAAGACTTTTAGTAGTTATTTGCTCATGTTTTAAGAGTTAAAGTGATATTTTTATAGTTAGAATAGTTCTTGTTTTTTTGGATATTAGTTACCTACCTATAAAAAAGTTACTTTTCCTAAAAGAGTTAATATTTGGAAGGGTTTATAGAGGAGAAGTGAGGATTATGATGAAGTGATTAAGTACATACAAGGAGTGTCACAAATTTTATCATATTTTGTTGCTGATTATTTGTTGTTGTTGCTTTCATTTGATTCCTAGTTGGTAAAGAGTAGTTAGTGTATTCATCATGCATCGAGTTTGGACTTTTTCCACACTTCAAAGACCAACTCAAGAAGAGCGTGAGCGTCGTCGTAAATTTCGTGGAGAGGAAGTGAAAACCACGAAAAATGAAAAAAATACTAAAAGCCTCCTCCGTTCGAAAACCTTTCGGCATGGAAACGGCACCACTTCGGAAACAAATCTGGAGCTCCTTTATATGTTACAGCAACAAGGCCGAGGTCAGACTCGGAGTAAAAGTAGTACACGCGAATATTCCGAGAAACGGCCCTCCTCCAATAATCATTCCTCCAACAGTAGTAAGGCTCTGAATAACTCGGGCAATGGCTTTGTGTCCAGATTGAGATTTCATGAGGAACCTCAAAAGATACGTTGGCAGGATCGTGAACCAAATAATGGTAATAAGGATAGTAGTGGGTATTCGAGTGGAGGACAGTCCAAGGATGAAAATATCTACGGAGAAACTTACGGGTAAGTCATGAAGTGATATTTCCTGTGGTCATTATTTTAACTGTTAAAATATATGTGTGTGTGTGAGTGATTTGCAATCAAGTCATTGATGATGATAAAAACAAGTTAAATAAAGACCAATCCAGTTTCGCCCTTCAAATATAATCTAAAATTATGCAATACGCTTGTTTTTTTCTCGCTCTGATTTTATTTGAAGAAGAGACATTTCATTTTATTTCATTATCAGAAAAGATAGACGAATGTCTTTCAAATAGTCTTCTTAATGAAGATATAACCTGTTCAAACAGCATATGAATAGTACATACTTGAGCCGTGATAAAACTGTTTATATATTGATAAAATAATGGTTCAAAGAACTGATTATTTTTGATCAAATAAACAAATTTCCTTAAATTTTTATTACTAAAATAGTTTAGTTTTTATGTCATGGATGTAAGCCCTTAGTATGAATGATGGAGTTAATTGCTTCCCAATCGTAATTCTATACCGTAACTTGTACTTTTGAACATTTTAAACAGTATCATAGCCCTACTTTTGCTATTTGTTTCAATATGCTTAGGGTATATAGGGGCGTCAACAGGGTGTGGGGGCTGTAGCCCCCCCCACAAAAAAAAACAACAACAACACATATAAAGGATTTTTTTACTTTTTATGAGATTTTTTTTGGTTAGGATCAAAAAAAAAAAATTATGAACAAAAAATTTTCTCTTAAAAAAAGGTCATTCGTGCAAATTATTCAGCAGAGCAGAATATAAAATATTTGAAATTTATTATGGCAGCCGACAGTGGCTCTGAGGGCCTCCGTGTTTGTATGACTGACACTGAATTTTAAGCTTCAACAAGATAGTATCAAAAAACAAAATTCGAAAAGAATAGATATGGATTTTTGAGTTGTTTTTTTTTTCCAAAAAAAATTAATTTTTGAGAATAGTTATGGATTTTTGAGATTTTTTCCCAAAAGACTTCTTAATATATAAAATTGAAACCAAGTCATCCCCCCCCCTCCCGAAAAAAATAATCTATATATATATAATAAACGCCCCTGGTATATGTAATACATTTCACACTATTTTGAAACATCCCTACACATATCTTTTTTTTCATATTTTTTGAGGGGGGGGGGAATACAAAAAGATCCCCCGTAGTAATGAATAACCATTATCACCCCTAATGAAGAACTCAAAAACACCTTAAATTAACATATTAAAGCCATTTATCTCAATACCCGAATCCCCTAATTTTTCCTAACCATATTCACGCCCACACCGAAAATAACCATCTTTTAACTCTTGCTGCTTACATTATCATTATGACTATGAGTGCTACATAGACTTAGTAGTGAACTATCCGAAGAAGACCTTTTGTAAGTATCTTCATATTTGAGTCAATCTGTGTTTAAATGTAAAAAGGAGATTTTGAGCCTATATACGTACACAAATATCTTCTCCATAGGCAGCACAAGCAGAGTAAAGTACACATGATGTGGATAATGAGGTAATAATAGGGTTATCTCCAGTGCATTTTCCAGTCAGTCATTCCCGAGTCCCTTCTATTCACATTCTATAACGTACAAAGATATGTACGAAGAAGCAAGGAAAAGAAAGGATGAAAATTATTTTCTTTGTTGGAAATATTTTTATAATAAACCCGTCAAATTGCATAAGTTATTATTATAAGGGTTTATATCTACATATGTACTCTGTTATCTGCTAGGAAGACATCATTTGATTCCCCTCCTACACAAATCCTCTTCTTCTTTTGTGCTTAAGGGCATGGAATTCAAGGATACTGAATTGTTAAGAGGAACAGTTTGATAAGTCAACAAATGAGGACTTAACCATGACTTTGTTTGTAAAGTCAGTCTCAAATTCTCTCATTTAAAATGTATACTTTACTTCAATTCTCCGAGCACTCCGTCCTCACTTATTTATGATCATTTTGTACTTCATATGTACATAATGCCCAATATTTAGTACACATTTTCGGGTCAATTGTAGCATTTTCTTTCAATTTGTGGAATGAGTTAAGATACCCAAAAATTTTAAGTATAGTTTATAATCTGTATTTGTTTTAAGGGAGTTATATTTGCCCTGATAGAGCCTTTCAAATATAATTCATCAATTTATCATTCTTTATTGGGATAATACCTTTTGCTTACTTGAGGACATTTCCAAAGGGTTAATCATAACAATTGCTGGATCAACATTAACAATTATAATTTGTTGAAGATTACTACAGTAATCCATAGTCAATTTTGATAAAAATCTTTCTAGCTTGCTTTTATGTTGACAGGGCACATATAACGGTAAAGAATTGCAAATAGTGTTTTTGTTATTCTTACAGGATGTCAACTACTTTTACTTTAAAATCTGTTGCAAGGAGCTATCAAAAATAGAACAAAACCAGTTTTATGGATGTAAGTGTTATTGATGAAATGAATACTGCTTGCAAACAAACACCCAATATAAGGCAGACTACACAAAATACATTCATTTCAATTAGGTAGCAGTTTAATTTATATTATGTATTTACTTATTCTTGAGTCGATGACTGTGAATTATATATATATATATATGTATGTATGTATGTAGTAATTACCAACATGACAGACACATCTTAACCGTGGGAAAGTTTACATTTTATATTAACAAAAATTAAATAGTCATGACAAAATTTAATTTTATTAAAATATTAAGTGATGTGGAAAAAAGTAAGGTAAAGTGACCTCATGACAGAGTCCAATTTGAATGTGTACAACTTTGTTTCTTATTGTTTGCTACTCAAGGAATGTAATCAAAATATATTCATGTCATTTCTGTAAAATTAAAGCATAAACATGAATATATGCATGAATAATAAGAAGCCAAATTATATGAATAAAATTACTTCAAAAAACTGCACATTCATGGCCATAATAATTATTTGGATAATGTCATTACCCAATAGAGAAGAATTAAATTCACTTTAACTTGTGAAGCCATTTTTGAAACGAGATATGCAAAGTCAATAATAAATATCAACTTTATTAATATTTTTTTATATTTCTTAGTAGCCTCACTAACTAATTGCATAAAAACAATCTTGAAGAATAATCATGAATATATCAATTTATTTTTTTTACTTCATGTCTACATATAAGCCAATATTTTACGGCATATTACAGTAAATTATAGGCTTTGTGTTCAAATTTGTGTGATGAGTATAGATACGCAAGAATTTTAACCATAGTTTAAAACCTTTATTTGTTATAAAAGTCTCATATTGGCTCCGATATGACCTTTTAAATAAAATGTGTTATTATTTTTTTTTGACAATCCACTTTGGTTATTTTAAGTGGAATTTTTGGCCCCTCTATAGGGTTAACAAAAACAATTTGTTGCTGGAAATGGATGAAAATAAATGGATATTCAAAGAATATAAATGCAATCCACACTCAATTTGGAAAAAATCATTCTTGCTTGCATTTATGTTGGCGGGTCACATATGTAAAAAAATTAAACCCACTGAACTGTTTCTTATAAATATGTATATACTTCTCATTATTTCAATATATTTCTTCAATTTGTGCAAGAACTTTAAGTCGTTAGATGTGTCATTAAATGAATATTAGATCTTCTCTTTTTTTTCCAAAAAGAATCTCAAGTTGGAAAAAAACCCCGTAAATTTTCAAATAAATGTTACATGGCCTGTAATTTGCTTAAATAAGGGGCTGAATATAAAGTCAATTGTTGGTAATCTATTGGAATTATAAGACACAAAACCATTTCAGGTTGCTCGTGATTGGTTTAAATAAGACAATAAGGTCAATTTTTAACAAATGATTATAATTATAGATAAGTGAAAATACTTAACTACTACAATATGAGAAGAGATCAGGCGATAGTGAAATAAATACATAGATACGAATATTTTGGGATTCCATTGGCCGGTCGGCATAGTACAAACATATTCAGTCTACAGCAATCCAAATCAGCTAGGGCAAAGGGTAGAAACAAAGATACAGTATTACCTTGAGATATGAGTGCCACAACATTGGATTTTTTTATTAAGATATGAGTTGGTCGAGGTTAAGTGACGGAACACGATTGCCACTTCAAAATTAATCATTTTTGGTCAATTCTTTTGAGATGATAAATTCCTTTAACTTACGAGCTCCGTCAAGGAGCGAATTCATCACGTATGCCAAAGTATTAATGTATGTTACTTTATCTTTTGGGGTGTTATAATTTCAACGTCAGCTAAAGGAAAGAAGTTAATTTGTTCACTTTTTAATAGGTACGCCATATGAGACAGTCTGAGTAGAATTTCTTTTTTCTAATTGGAATCGCCGATTATGAATGTAATAAAAATAAACAAATGTGATGTCATATTACACACATTTTGTCAGCTGATATATTTGCCAACTCATTGACGTATTTCGTCGTTTAAGTATTTATTTCCTCTTTGGTTTGGGCTCTTAAGTTCAAGTATATGTTTGGATACATCCCACTCTTACAGTACCTTAAAGAAGTTAACTTGTACCCTGTAGGCTAAAGTTCCTTGTATCCAAATTTAAAAATTCAATTTTTTTTACAAGAAAGAGTTTCTTGGGTTTCAATTCAGCTTTAACTTTCACTCACAATAAATCACATTTTTTTAAATGTATTCCTTGTTGGTTTTTTTTTCTGATTATTGCATAGGAAGTTTATATTCTAATCAATATTATTGATGAGGTAAAGGAACGCTTTTTAAAATAGAAAATATATTATTATAAACTTTGGCACAAGGTTTTCTTCAAATATGTATTGACAAAAAAGTATTATTTTGTATAATGTGAACACCATGAAAGAGGAGGAATCTTGAAAGAAAAAAAATAATACATATATATGTCAGTAAAAAGGTTTTTCATCATCCAATTGAATGATACAATCATATACAGAATCTGCAAAGTTTTGTCAAGTTTGACTAAGTAGGTGTGCGCATACAATAGAAAACAATACAAAAAACAGCAGTTTACAAAAAGATTTGACCTTTCTTTTAAGTACACATATGACAAAGTCACTTAATTGATCAAGTTGAATGTCATTACCTTGCAAAATATCAGATTTTTTTTTCTTCATAAGCTGTGTTTTTTCCTAGTAGTCTTTGCTGACGAATACATTTTGAGGATGTTTATATGTATTAAACATAGATACGTGGGCATGCTTGTGAGAAAAGTAGCTTAGAAATGTGCTTTAATCATAGAGTTACGGTTGAGCAAAAGTAATTACTTGTTATTATATCGAATTTAAAGAGTCATTAAATTATCTCTTCTCTCTTTCCGTTGTTGGACTCCTCATAATGATTTAATTGCAATGTTATATGAGGAAAGGTAGAGAGGGAATATTTTGAGCAGCGAGGAATTTATAAAGTCAAAGGTACTATTGTTTGTTTGGCCATTATGATTGTTAATTAATCATGATAAGTGCATAATTATTCCATTGATGAATTCTATATACATATAAGGACAAATCTTTAAATAGCTTGAAGACAAATGGGAAGATACTCAAAACATTCTTTGTTCCTTTTTTCAAAAATGCAGTCACAACTAACTTCTTTCCATGTTGAAAAAACTGTTTGTTAAGGTTTTTTTTTGCATTCAACTATTGGATAAGGTGTTAAAAGAGATAATATTCTTTTTTCAAACTGTGTGAGACTTTGTGGCTTGTTCTTGCACGTCATTTTGCCCATGGGTTTAAATAGATTAGCTCTTTGTTGGAACTACATATTATATTAAAAGCCCAAGAACTCGAATTTCCAAATATTTGCAACTTATCCTATAGTAGAACATTTCATAAATTATTTCTAATTTTGTCCAATAATTCAAAGCAGCTGTCACAAGTTGATTAGATATGTATGTCGTATTTGAACCAATCACAAGTCAGAAACAATTGTTTTGGGAATTAATTTTTTTCGTTAAGTTTTTCTATACATATAATTCAATTCTTCAATTGAAAAAAATACAAAATGTATTCTAATGACACCTAAAATGATTTAAAGTTGAAGAAAATTGGAATTAAAACAAGTCAGTAATGTTATGAGAGTAAAATAAAAAAAAACAAAAAGGACATGATAGCACTGACAATTTGAATCATGTTTGGGAGGAGAGCAGCTTAGCTGTCATGTCGTTTTATTAGATTAGCAGTAAGCTGCTGTAAAATAAAGGAAATAAACACTAATCCAACTCCGTTCCGACAAAGAGATAGATAGGACTGAATCTGATGACATCATTAATTCTACACAGAGTCCAAACACTTGCACTTATAACTTCCCAACAAATCATCAGTTTTACTCTCCGTCATTCATTAGCACACACACACACGGTTACTTTAGATTAAGATGTTCTCTCTTCAAGAATTAAGTAAACTATAAAAACTACTAAACGTCCAAGAACGAATACCACTCTCAGTACAACTCCCAACCTAAAAACTTATTGACGTCCTATAAAATACTGTTATTTAGGCTTTAAATGTGCTTGGAGTAAAACCAAAAGAAAGCGTATGTGCGAGGGCATACAACTGGTGGCCAACTAAAACTATGATATGTTGGGGAAATAGGGATTCAATATTTTGTCACTTTGAAAAGGGGATTTGTCTTTTACCAGCTGTTCGAAGTAATTGATGGATAACTTATTGTTTTTTTCCTAATAACTGTATTGTGGAAGGCTATGCACCCCTATATAATTTTAATATCTTAATAGTTGATCAAAGTATTGCCATCAACATAATTTAGAAATGCTTATAGATATTTACAATTATAGCATTATTTGTATTATTTCAACCCTCGAAGCTATACGGAGATTACTTTTTTTACCTCTGTTTGTCTATTGTTCACCCGGATTACAATAAAAGTGAAAGATTGAACTAGATTTAACTTGGTATGAAGATTATATATTGTCAAACCAAGAGGCCCTTCAATTTTGAGAGGTCAAGGTAGCACAAAACGACAATAACTTTGACACATACTGAGGTACAGAGCTCAAATTTGTCGTCATATGTAGGTTAAATAATGATACTTTATATATTAAATAATGTAATGTAGGAAAAATGACCCAAGGTGGAGGTTTCGCGCAAAGTAAAAGTTAATAAATTCGGTAAGAATAATTATCTGCAAAAGAAGTAAATAATAATGATAACAGATTATGAAAAGAAAAAAACACTCTTTAGAATGCAAACTAGAGAGCAATTTGGGAGACTTTAAGATTATGTACAACTCTCAACCGTTTTACTAATAAACACAGTGGGCTTCATTCTTGAGCATTGAGCCATTCCCTGGATTTGACATACCTACATGTGTAGCTATTTATTACTTTTATGTTTGTACTAGCATGACATTTTAAAGACTCAATTAAGAGGAAGTAGTATTTAGTAGCATGCCTATTGATGTACAGTACAGATTCTACGTGTATTCGTTTGGGATTCTTCACTCTATCATTTCAATGTATGTATGAAAGGCGTGGAAACTTACCCCACCCTCTTCTTCATGTAATTATTCACATTAAATACCTCATAGAGCTACTTGTGATGGGAGCTTAGTTGTTATTGTTTTTTCTATTCTTTTATTTTCCTAATGAATCCCTATTAATAAATATATGTCTATAAATACATAGATACTAGTCTAGGATTTAGTTATGGATATCGTAGACCGGTCTGTGGACCTTATTATTTTTGTTGGATCGAACTAATTTTTGCAGCAAAAAGTTCGGTCTAGACTTGATCAGTCCGAAGGAAAAAAAATCGGTTTAGTTCAGTCCCAAAAAAAAATTCTTCCTTAAAATGCATTCTATACTAATTTTAGATATAAATTGTGTATAATGTTCAAATTAAATTTTGAACATGGTACAATGATGACCTACAGAGGTTAAACAGAGATCGCTCAGAGGAATTTCCTATCTCTCATCCCTCCAAGAATACAAAACTCCAAATTTGAGCATCGCTTGAGATTGAGGATCAAGTCAAAAGTATACTCCTTTGATTCCCTTGATTTTCCTTTGGTTCTAACCCTTGGGGAACACAGAAATCCTATTAATCCCACCTGAATTAATTAAAATTGTTCATATACCTGAGCTCGATTGTCAAATTAAAAGGATAACACAATTTCAAATTATTATATATTGTAATTAAATGGTTAAAATTTCATATTGTAATAGATGGATGGATAGATTCTGAATTATTCTGAACGTTATATTTATGCAGTATTTGTTTTACTTGTTTATATTTTCAAGGTTATTCAGATATTCATAATCTATTGAATCTATTTTATTTAATATAATGAAAACATCAATGACGGTTGATCTGAATAAAAAAAAATTGGCCTTTCATAAAATATGGGACAGAGAAAAAAACCACTACTCGGACGGATAAAGCTGATCTACTTACGAATATCTATGAATGAAGAGATGACTTAATAAATTGATCTTCGTGCTTTAATTATTTTTTTTACACAAAGATGCGTGTTGTAACAGAATGTATTGCTGAGTTTCATCATCTTTCGAAGAGAGTTTTATAAGGGCGTAGCTATATTTAACGAATGATAAACAAACAATGTACTTACATTTATATTCATTTCGTCCATATTATTTTTTTTTGGCTTCATTAGAAACATTACTCAACTTTTCCTGCCGAAAGTCTAATTAAAAATGAAGATTCACAAAAAAAAAAAAAAAAAAAAAAAGCAATGATGACCTTTGTGAAATGAAATGGAATGATGTTATCACCTACATTGAGTGAATAGTAATTGATTACTATATAATTAATTTTTTGCGCGATCAGAACATCGCATGGTGTTTCAAACAAAGAAATTTCATTTTTGGACAATGAAAGGGAAAATATTTTGAAGTACGTATTTTACTATCATATATAACATATACATAGGAAAATATTAATCACTATACTACTAAGATGAAAACGTAAGAAATGAAATCATTTCCAAAGGAATACAAAAAATGCAAAAAAAAATAAATAAGAAAAAAAACTTTCACAAATTTCGTGATCCGAAACTTGAGATAAGGAAACTCTTGTCCAGAACAGAAGTGTGTTGCACAAGGTAGCTAACAAATTGTTTAAATTAACTCATGTGTAAGGTTTTTTTTTTTTTTTGCACTTTGAACTCTCATTTTCTGTATTAAATAAAAACATCTGCAATTTTAGTGGAAAATAATAAAAAATAAATAAATTCAAAAATTGTCTTATCCTTTCATATACATATTTTATTATCGAAATTGTACATTTTCAAGTTTTTTTTTTTTTTGTGGGTGTAGAGTTATTCATATCATTGACATGTGGTGACTAAAACAGTTTAAAACCAATCAAAATTATTTTAAATGGTATATTTACAGTGAACAACCAGTATTCTTGCTATAAATAACCTGTTCAAACCAAAAACATTACAAAAAGGCTGTAAAGAAGCCTTTTTAGGAGCAAATATCAAACAGCAAAACAACTTTATTATTCTAAAAGATCTGAGAGGTGGACCGTGAAAAATAATTTACATTTTAAATGATGCTAAATGAAACTTCTACAGATGATTTTATGAATCATGAAAGATAAACGATTATATAATTTTTTTTTTTGCAAGGAGTTGTCGAATTCTTGTCGGATTTTATGAAAAAATTTCAAGTATTTAGATGGTATATTGTTCTCATAATGATAGGATCAATGATGTGCGTCATTTGGATTTGCTTGAAGTAAGTTAAACGTGTATTTGATGGTAGAATCCATCAAGTGTCATGGTGTGTCCAAAATTTGACCTCCTATGAAAGTGATTCCAAAATGGATCTCCGCAAGGTTATCCAAGTGATCAAGATATTATCAAATTTTATTAGATTACCAAACCTAGGGACTCTGAAATGATGCAAAAGGTTTGGACTCCCTGGTATCAAATCTTTGCTGATTTTAATTTGATAACAAATAATAGTAAACCGTTGTGTGAGCCTAGAAATGCTCAAAAGATCACATAAGTAATTAAAAGTTTGAGTACAACTTGGTGATTGACTCAAACTTCAAATATCACTCAGGCTTGGTATAAAAAAAATTCTTTTTTTTAGAGGACAGAGGAGGGATAGAAGCTTTTCGACTAAGATTCACGCATAATTTTTAACCCAAGAAAATGATATCTTTCAGCTGTCCTCAGTATTTCTGCTCTATAGATCCATTTGTCAAGGAAGTGGCCCAATCAGGAAGAAGAAGTGGTACAGTTCAATACAAACATGTCTCATAAATGCGTGATTTGTGCAAATAGTGGTCATTAGTGTTGTGTCAGTCCTAATATATTTGATCCAGTTCAATCCGATCTTAGGACCGGTCCAACTAGTCCTTGAGAAGGCTGCTTAAGACTGGCAGTCCATTAGACTGTCATTACTAGAACTAAATAAAAAAGAATAAATACAATTAGGTGACGTCAACAAGGACCAAATTTTATAAGTTTTGGAACCGAACTGGACCGGACCCAGACTGAACTGCAAATATTTTAGAAATATTATGCTCTGAGGGATACTATGGAGAGTTAGTCAACATACGACTTAGAAAGAAATATATCTTTTAATGTATCACTATATAAAAATTCAATGATTAAATCTATGTTCTGCACCCTGTAATTGAACCAATATAACTTCAAAAGTCTACAAGTTAAATATTGGCCGTTCTACTCTTTTAAATCAAAAATGTATCTAATACAAAATAAGAATTTATTCGACGATATGTAAGGTTATTTAATGCTTACAACTAACCTCTACATGTGAATCAATAAATGAAATGAGTAATCAATTTAATAACATGAAATGCACTTTGTAAAGGGAATTTGATAAATAGGAATATATTTTTTGCAAATATATTCCTAAAAAGAAAGGTAGTTATAATTGTGTTATTGTTATTTACATAAACAAAATATGTACAAAAAATTGTAGGTTGTTAATTGGTCATTAAGTCCTTGTAGTAAACACATATTTTACCATTTTTGTATACACAGAGCGAATACGTAGGGAAAAAAACATTATACATTTATGTAGTTAAATTGTGTTTCTCTGAAACAAAATAAAGACTATAGGCTTAACGAGCTCTTCCTCATAATTTACGTCCAAGGTTATTGCCATTATAGCCTATAATCAAAACCTATTTATGAATAACATACGTTTATTATATATATACAGGTTGGAGATTTTAAATCGGGAAAATTTAAGGTTAATGTATTTATAAATATATTTCCCTAAATTAATAAAGCAATGCACAAATATTTTGTTCTTACATGTAGTAGTGGTCCATAGTGAAGTAAAGTACTTAAATCAGCCACATCCAGCATAAAACACAGCCTCCAACCTAGCCTTAATCTATCTTAGGTCTTGATTAGAAACTTTTTCTCCATGTTGAGCAATACCCGAAGAATGGAAGCCTGCAACGAGTCAACAGTGGCATGTGCACGCTATTTAGACACTCTTTACAAGACACCCCAAACATAGTAGTGCGGGGGCTCAGATCAGGGTAACTAGGAGTAGTGTTGTATCCGTCCTTATTTATTCGGTCTATTCCAGCCTTAGGACTGGTCTTATCAATCCTTGGGATAAGTCCTTAAGACTGTCAATACTAGAGCTAAAGAAATAAAGTGAAGTTATATATTCAAGAACCGAACTTTAATAGTTTTAAACCTGAACTGGACCAGACTCAGACTGAAGTGGACAAGACAGGAGTTTTCAGTCCTCTATAAGGACCGACACATCACTCGCTAAGAGGCCTGGTTTATTTTGCCAAAACATAAGGGTGGTAAGAATGTTGGTTTTCACGGAACTAATCCAATTTCAACTATCCTATTTGACAAACCAACCAATTTAAAATTCTAGCATCACTGCATCTGTTAAAAACAATTTAAGTTCTTTAGAATAATAATCAATGGAGATATTTGCGTGCTTGGGCGTGTCCCCGGGACAGTGGCAACCAATAATGCGTTCATATTCGAAGGACATCTCAAGGATGTTATATATTTTCTTATATAGTTTTTTGAGTTTAATCTGACGTGCACACTTTCATAAGCATAAATCTCATGATTGCTTAGATATTGAGGTCCAAGATTGTTCCGGATTTAAAATCCCCACCCTGTAATAACCCAGCTGGGTATGTAGGTATTTCACCAATTTTCTAAGGCATTAACAAAATACGATGACATAAAATAAATTTAATTATTTAAATCTGGAAATGTCCTCTAAGACTTTCATATGTTTGGAAGTAAATATATTTTTTTCAAGTCATTTTGTTATTGTTATCCCTCCCTCCCCCTCTGTCTCAATAAATAATGATTCATTGACTTACTACATGTCAGAGAGAGAGAGAGAGAGAGACTAAAGACGAATGTACTTGAGAAGTGTTATGATTAATTTTTAGTGACATATTTGAACTATAGAAAATAAAGTAAGGACAAGATAAGAGATTAAACCAAGGTTGGTTGTGTCATAAATAATCTACAAAATATATTATTAAATATGTATATAACTCTCTCTCCCTCTCTGAACCAACATGATTAAAAGTTGGGGTTTGTATGGAAACTATGGTTCTATATATATTAAGGAAATTCAATTAGAGCCTCAAGTGATATACAAATTGGTGTTTAAATAATGGTGGTTAGATGAGGTGTACTGAGTAGTCAAAGGACTTGAAGTTGAAGGAAAAAGAGAGGCCCACATGCAATCAGTTTATGTCTTATTGTCACGCTTGTACTCACAATTAGTAAACCATGTATGTATCTATGTTCTGTACATAGAAGAAATCATCCAATGATCTTTTTTGTTACCTCTGTGAATTCCTCCTCCGTGACAAGGGAGGATTTGACTCCTAGACATAAAGAAGTTTAATTAACGAGTTGCGGTCATGTAGTGTACACTGTACATACATATACTGATCGTTCCTTGTAAACATTTTCTTGAAGACGAATCTTTATGTGTATTGTATAGTTTTAAAAAATATGACTTTTGGCGTGCGTTATATTTTTTGTAGTTGCAACCTGATCAATGTATTTGTATTACAAAGCTGTTATTATTATCCTTTCATTCTTGAATAGAGAACATCTAAGTTGCATAAAAGACGCAAAGTAAAACTGAGGATTTTTTGCAGAGCTAAAAGTGTAAGTCCTTATTGGAATTGAAGATCGACATTGTAGTAATTCCTACATTTATCCTTGGGAGATACGGATTAGGAAATAAAACAGTTCGAACTTGTACACTAGACTAGTTTTTATTACATATTAGTTATTGAAAATCTCTCTTATGACATCCATTTAACATTTTGCGTAAGTCCGATATGGCTAAATTGTACTAAATTGTGGTAGAGTACGATCAAAGAGAATCAAAAATACTTCTAAAAAAACCCTATCTACAGCAATATTTTATTTGTTATTTTTTAACCAAAAATAATTAATTATTATTTGGTTACAACTATATTTTTACTTCTCAAATAGATGTTAGTCGTAAAATGCTCTATTTTAAATAAAATTGACTTTTATTTCGGTAAAAATTATACTTTTTTCATAAAATTGTAAAGTTTACAATTTCAACGACTGTGAACAAGAACCTCTAAAGATTGATTAATTTGGCTCAAACCTTATATTTTTGAATCAAAATAAGAACCAATCTACTGTAATGTACATAAATGTATAAAAAGATCAAAAATTATTTGATGGGATGCATCAACATAAAGACAATCTTAAACAAAAATCATGAAAAAATGATCATCCCTATTCATTTGTTTACTTCATAAATAGCTACATATCTCCAATATTTCATAAACATATTCGAGTCAATTATATGGTTTTTATGTCAATATTGTAGGATGAGTTAAGAAACCTACGGATTTTATTTATAGTTTCAAACCTTTATTTGATTTAAGAGATTTATATTGTGTCCTAACATTGATCTATCTTTCAATTTCTTGTTAGTTTATTGTGACAATCAATTTTGCCTACTTTAACTACAATTTGTAGCAGACCCAAAGGGATACTCTGAATGACTCATTGATAGAAATGGGATATAATTTGTTGAAGAATACAAATTTTTAGAGTTGTGTAAGTCTGTATTTAGGAATGAAGACTCCTGTACCGTCTAGTTCGTTCAGTCTTACATATTAGTCCTAAGACTAATAAAGTTCTTTTTTAATCAGTTCTAGTACTGACAGTCTGAAGAATCGATAGTCTTAAGTACGTCTCCCGTAGACTGATAGAACTGGTTCTAAGACTGGGCAGGACCGAAAAAATGAGGACTGATACAACATTACAAATGTTATCCACATTTAATTTTCAAAAATATTACAATAGTTTGTTTTTGTGTTGATTGGCGCCATTTTTCAGCCCCCTCTCATATTTAAAAAAGTGTGGAAATTGAAAAATAAAAATTGGCATAGGGATTGATGATTTAAGGCATAGCTCAATGTCACCTCTTATTGTGTTGAAGAAGTTGATGTACGTAATATTTTTTATAAAATATAAAAGTACATATACATATATCCAATCCATGTATTGTAGGTATATTAAATAGTCTTTCTTTCTCTCTTTTTCTTACACTCATATATTATGTACTCAAGGATGAAAAGCAATTAGGGGGAAATGACGGAGGTGATGATTTCATGCAGTCCTGCTCATTTGACTAGAAGGTTGAATAATAATTATTATTATTTATTCCTCAGTACATTGAATTAACAATGATAATAATAATTATTAAATAAAAGTGACGTCTTTGGCTTTAATTAGGTACCGGGGCCTTGAGACTCAAAGTTTTAACGTCCATTGTGAATGATGTTCACATTTCGTAGATATATGTTGTATGTTTGTTAAGTACATATGACGTTACATGATGTAACCCCGGAGTTGATCTGCTCATAGAATGAAGTAAGGGGCATCAAATGTCAAATGTATTTAAAATGTAAATTTGTTAAAAAATCATAATATAAAATCCAGATTTTTTTTAAAGTGAGGGAGGAATTGTTTGAGTAGCAGGTAATGGTCCATACACGAAGTCGGAAGTTGTTATGTGATAACTGATATGATTCAACAAATTATCCATGACAAGGTTTTTTGTTTGTTTTTTTGAAAATGTGTATCAAATATCCTTTGAACCTTTTTTATTTTATTTTTATAAACTTATATGTATACATAATTAGAATTGATTTTCAATTCGATAAAGGGACATAATATCAAAAGAAAGACTATTATTAGGTACTCTTACACAAAACTATTTATCCTTTTAGAAATAATAATTGAAACATTCCATCCTGACTCACTTATCAACATTTTTTTATATATTTTTGAACGAAAATGACACCATGTTTGTAATATCAAAAGATTAATTTCGATTTACTCTTTTTTAGGAGTATATGCATCTCTTTGCATTATGAATTACAACTAGAGATGTAATACAAAATGGGACTGTAATATCCCATTTTCGTGAAACTACTTTTTAAAAAAAGGAAATGCTTGTAACCTGAGAAATATTAGTTATTTTATTATTCATCACAATACGTATCAACCAAGTGGGCAAAGGAAGGCCACGTAACTGATATATGTCAAAATATAATTGGCTACATAATAACTTTTTTGTCCACTAGGGGCGTTTAGTTTACTTCAATAATATTAGTAAATAAATAACTGTGCAACTTTCATGAATTTACCCTTTTAACGGAACTAACGAGGTGAAAATGATGAAAAATAATGAGTTCTTGCGTAGAAAAATGATATTAATAAGACAATAAATCTACTCAAAAAGTAAGTTTTTCCACTTGGTGTATAGCTTTTAAAGCATTATACGTGTTATCTCTGTCGGCACATATTTTGTCTCTCAAAGATACCAACATATACTTTTTACTATTATTTACGCTACAGAGGATTTTGACAATTTTCACGCCTCTAATAAGATTATCCACCTTTCAATGACAATGATTAAGATAAAGATGAACCATCTAATGGTATGTCATTCATTACAACTAAATCAAGAGAGGGAAAACCTGATAGTACATTTCTTATTTTATCAAATTACTTACCAGTCTGCCGAAAATTTACTTAATGAACACCATTTGTGTATAGAATGAAATATGAAGAATACGTGATCCTGTCTTTATTTCTCATACAAGAACAGATTCAATTTTACTTGCAAAAATACGTATATAAATAAGTCAGTTTTTTGTAACTCAGGTCAATTCATTCAAAAAAAAATCATCTTTACTTACAAGTTTTACATATGAACAATGTACATACTTCTTAAATATACATGCATGAATATTATTTCTGTCTTTCCAGCACCTTATTTAGTATTTAATGCATATTGTAAAATAATGGTAGACATTAGTGTTGGGCTCCGGTCTGAGACCGGTCTAAAATTGTGATCTGCACCGAAATATCGGTCCAAATCGGTCTAGAAAAAATCCCTTACGACTGAACCGAAATATAAGTTTGGTCTCAGACCGAGTCTCAACTCTAGTATGTACATATGTACTGACTTACTTGGGTAAATTATAGGTCTCCATCTTCGTATACATACTTGGGTAAACTATATACACATGTAAAGTCATTATTAGAGGTTAAATAAGAAGAAGAATACAAGTATGTACAACTCTTTTCATTCATGGGTCTAAAACAAAAACAAAAAAACGAGAAAAAGTAAATTTCCATATATATATTTTTGTTTCTTTCAAAAGGTATGGATATTCATTATTTGATGATGATTATTGAGTACAAATTTCAATGGGTAGTTCTATAGGTATTGTATTTAGATAAGTCACTTTTTATGAAGAAAAAATAGTGAAAAGATTACACATATCTTTGTTTGAAAGACGGAAAAATCATTTCATTTATATATGCAATACATAAAATAATCCACAGAATTTTATTAGAAAATTTCCCATAGAGTATTTATAGAACAATCCCCTTTTCTTTTGGGCTCTATGGCCTTGACTAATAAGTTGGTCAAGTCATTATAGTTTCTTCTTTTTTGTTAAAAGCTTAGATTGAAATATATTCATTTTTAAGGAGGGACCGATGACAACGACTTCTTGAAAATCATGGGAATTTAACTTTTATGTACTTTCTTCATCATAATATAATATAAATATGAATGGAGGAGTGTATCTTTGAATAAAAAGGCCATGAAATAGGCTGTGACATTAAAAAGTATCAACAAAAATTATATGCAGAGGTTGAAAAACTTCAAATGCGTATAATACTTAGAGAAATATTTAACAATGCATTTAAACTTGTAGGCATTACATGCATAGATAGATGGATAAGCAATGTCCAAAAATAAAGTGAGTTGGCAGAACAAATCAAAATTGCAAATTTTTGTTTTTGCATTAAAGTATTTTATGCTTACAACTTATGTTTCCACTACATAACTAGTACATCTGTTTGATCAAGTGTTGTTGAACGACACGGAAATACTTTTGTTGAAAGTAGGTATCGTATGTACTTACCTATGTGTTTGCTGATGAGTCTTTGCATAATCAAGTTTAATTAGATTAAGAATATGGTAATTTAATCTTAATGGCGATTCTTTGGCAACATGTTATTTATTTGGAGGGAGTTTCAATCATAATTATATTCGCGTTTCTTACAAACATTTAACGTTACTTCACTTCAATAATCATTTAAAGTTACGAAACATTCTTTTTGGGAGGGAGGGGGGAGTCTAATTATACTAATTCATCATCAAATGACTTTAAGAATTTAATATTTACCTTGGCAAGTCAATATTATGTATGCATTTATGCCTATTATTTCAATATAGAGTGTTTTCACGTACCTCACAAGTTACATCATAATTGAAGGAAACGACGTCTGAGGAGCTGATTGCTGATATTTTTACCACATAAAATGGACAAATTTCGACTAAATCTTGAATTTACTTGATCAAATGGATTTAATTATAAAAGAAGACTTAACACCTGTACTGAATACTATTACGTACCAAAGAAAAACAGTATTAGAGTAATTAAATCAAAGTAATAAGTATTACTAATAAATTCTTATAAAATGACTAATTTTTTATAGTTGATTTTATTTTTGATCTATTCGAGACGACAAAAGTAGGATAATTAGAGAATATTATTGCAAAATTATAACTAATACTTAATTTATTATCCAGACTATGTAAATAAGAATGGTTAATGAAATAAAATATTTTTAATACATATTATAGTCTGATATATATTAAAACAAGATGTTTCAGATTTGGATATTGGATAGACAATAAAATTTATGTCATTTTATTTGTTAGTCTCACTTTCACCTCCAAATACATTGCTGTGAATTACGATTTTCTGAATTTTAATGAAAAAAGAATTTTTATTTTTATAAAATTCAATTTTTATAGTAAAATAATTGGTTTTTTAGATTCCCAAAATGAATGAAACCAACATTACTGACGTCACATGAAAGCGCTCTATAAATTTTGATCTGTTATTTCTGAATATAATAACTAAATAAATATAACAAAAGCAAGAATTATGAAGACACTGTATTAAACTACAACAAACGTACTCTTCCATTAAAATATGTTGGAAGCAGATATGTAATTTACGACATCCATGTACCTATCATTGTACAATGCTCCAAAAACAAAGGAAAATATATTTCATTAATTTGGTATAAATAATATTTGTGACAGGTTTTTTCTTCTTTTGAGTTGAGTACATATATATCAGCAACAAATGCATTACTCTTCCATAAAGTTGTTTGATAAAGTATTAGCATATAATGGAGTTCATTGTACCTACCTATGTTTATGAAAAGAGTGGGCTGCTTGTCAAAATGGAGTACTATGTAGTTTTGTGTTCCTTGGATTTTGTTGATCAATGCAAATGGGATATTATATAAATGCATGCAAATTTTGCGTAATATTATTTACATGATTCAATTAGACATTATTAAAGACCCATAGTTAAAAGAGAAGGAATTTAATTCAAGTTCATATTACCAGTGGACGCAGATCATGCTTCATAATGACCTTGAATTGAATAGCAAATGAAGTTTGCTTTTTATTTTTAAAAACAATTATTGAGTCAATCAAATGATTATTTTTTCATCAATTAATTAGCAAATAACAAAAGCCGTTAGAAAATACATATTTTTTTTTTTTTTTTTCATAGGTCAGAAAGTTTCAAAAAATTTGAATTGTGAGGGTTTTAAATAAGGATTCTAAATATGTATCTTATTTTCTTTGACAAATTTTAAAATTAAACTTAAATTCAAAGGTACAAATATAAATAAAAATATAACTTTAGCATGACTCCAGCCCTTATGACAAAGGAGGGTCTAAAAGCTTTTGACAATATAGACAAATATGTAAGCTCTTAGGAGTCATTGTTTTTTGTTTTTTTTTCAAGGCACAGCTAGGAGAATAATTTAACACTGCATCAGTTTGATTATGTCCTGACATTGTTTAATAAATATACTGCAATTTTAATTGCTGTTTCATGCACCAATAATGAGCTGGAATAAACAAAGCACAATTATGCTTAATTATACCATAATTATAATTATTATTTATACATATCTGCTGATAGAATGGCGACATCTATTGGTTAAGTACTTAAACAAGTAAAGTACATAGATAGGTTCATAATAGAGACGTTAAATTATTTTTGTCAAACAATAAGTAAACATTGCCATAAATTATATCAAGACAATGTTCTTCCACCAATTTGAGTTGGAGTCATTCTTATCTATGTCCTTGCGGATATCCATCTCCTCTCGTCAAAGCCGCTTGTAGTTGATCCAATGAAACATCATGACAGCTAAGCCTCTCTCCTCCAAAACTTTCTTCAAATTGTTAGGGTGGCCATGTTGAATTTCGGTTTCTTTTTTTAAACATGGCCAAAATGCTACTGATTAACATAACTGAGCATTCTCCAATTCCAACACACACCCGTAGTCACGGGCCTGCATACTAATGTATAACACTTTTCTAATTCGAAATATATATAGACTGTATTGCCTAGTGATTTAAATCCTGTGATATTTTTAGCTGTCCCGTTTTTGTTTTGTTTTTTTCAATTGGTAATCTGAACAATGAATTTTCTTTTCCTTAGCAGTTGTAATTATTATTTAATTCCAGAGTAGTTAACATCCTTTCCTAAATAGATTCAATTATATTCAAGACCTAATTATACAATCGTAAGTGGTCATAAAAGACGGAGAGTAACCCTCATGATTTGTTACAAAATTATAATTTTAAGTCTTTTCTGGACGCAGAGTAGATTTGGGGATTGATATTTGAGTCATTCTGGCCAATGTCCTTGTTTATTTCCTTCTCCCTCTCCTCTCTTGCTACAGCTGATTGTAGCTGATCTAATGAACCGCCATGACAGCTAAGCTGCTCTCCTCCAAAATATTTTTCAAATTGTCAGGGTTACCAGGTTGATTTTTGGCTACTTTTTTAAATTTTTTTTGTAATAGGATAATAATTATTTTTTTCGAAGTTTTTTCCCATAAAGAATTGTATATCTACGGATCAATACATAGTTTGACAAATATTTGAATATTTAACATCTCTTCTTCATAAACTCAAGTAGTATTTTCTAAACGTACTAAATAGTTGCGATGGATTCTTTGGTTACTTTGGTGATAGCGTAGAGATTCCTTAGAATAATGAGTTGAATATGAAGGTAAGTACCCCATATTTTTGTACATAATCATTTGGTATATGTATACATAAGTATTAGACCACAAAAGGATACGGAAACGAGCATATGACCCACACTTATGCACGGAATTGTCGAATAATAACCAAGTATATAGGTATACATAGAACACCGTTTATACTGTTTCAAAAAAATAATTATTCAAAGAGTGTCTTTGACCATGAAAAAAGTACTTGTATTTATTTGAGTATCTCTTTCTTTCTATTGCTGAAAGGTAAATACTTAATACAGATATTATGTGCCCTAATATACTTGTACATACAACACTCAACAGTGGAGAAAAGATCAAGTAATCTTCAACACTTAAGTATGTACTCATGTATGTTGTACAGATAAAGTAAAGAAGATCACTTAAGCGAGTGTTAAATGGCATTATATCTACCTGTACTACAAAGTAAACTCATAATAATCAGAAATGCAGGGAACAAAACTAGGGAATGGAATACGTCTTGTCCTACAAAAGGAAATGAATATCTTTAGCAAGCTCGTGTTATTTACTCCATTGTTACCTACTTGCGACTTAACAAAGAAATCCTCGAAACGTGAGGATCCTTCTGAACAACCTCTTTATTCATAACATAACCCTTAATGGAGTCTTTGTGTCCTTGTGATCCCAATGGATCAACTGTGTACCTACATATACATATATATATATGTGTATTGACTGTACCGTAATGACAAAAGTTCAGATTTTGGTGTTAAGGAGTCTCTTTTTGTATTGAATTTTATACGTCACAACAAAAAAAAAGAACCTTCAATTGTCCAAAAACAAAGTACGTGTTTTGATTTAGAAACCGTAAAATCGAAAAAAAAATGATTTTTTTCATAAAGTTCCTTTAAAATTATCAAGCTGAATTGATATACAGGATTTTTGTCAAATCAAGTAATTTAGATTATAAGTATATCTTTTCACTATATTTTTACAGCATTGCTCTAATTTTCCTCATGTTGTGAGTATTTTAGTCCTAAGAATACGGCAACTAAATAAATATACTATTTTGTATCGCGTATTACGCGCAGATATTTTGATTTGTTTTTCTATTTTTACTATTTAAATCTCGTTTATTGATACAAAGTGTTAAATATATTATTGTCAAATATACTTGAGGAGTTCAGTTATGCTGTATAAGAATCACTATTATGTTAGAGTAATAAGTTATTTTATTGTTTAAAGGAATAAAACAATACCAAATTCTAGAGTTTTGCCATTTCGTTACACTATGGTCTAAATATATTATTTTCCACATTGAAAATGAATATTTCTCAACGATCGAGATGATTACTAGTACAATGCACCCATTTATCTAGTAAATATTTCTTGAATAGGAACTCAAGTATATAATTACTTGCAAATACATTCGGGCATTATCAATATTTTACCCTCGGTTTGCGTTATTTATCATTATCTTAAAATCATTTGTGCACTTTTTGACAGCTTAGGTCTTAATTCATAATTAACTCTCCTTATATTATATTATTGAGTATATAATTTGATATTAAATCGAAAGGAATGCAGCCTAAGTCAATAGGATATTTCATAGCCTTAAAGAAAGTCTTTTTTAGAATACAGATTGGTCCATGAAACGACCAAACAAAATATTTACCTTCAAGGTGTTTGCAAACAGGTAGATAAATTAAAATTACAAGAATATATAAATTTAAATATGCAGACATATGTATGTTATGGGGTAATAAAATATTTTTTTTGACTGAGGTGTTTTAGACCAATTGAATAACGGATTTTTTTAATGTTCTTTTATAGTTTGATGGTTTTTTTTTTTAATTTCATTTTCCATTAAAATATCCGTAATAGAAAGGTACATTTTTAATGGGTTTTAACTTTTTACTTCTCTATAAAAATGGGGCATGAAGTTATTTAAAGAGAGGATTCAACAACGAATATAACATACGACGATTGGGGATTTTCGTATTCTTTTTATAACTAGGAGGACTATAAGCAGAGTTGTATAGAAGTCTCGTTTGTAAAAATAAAAGAAACCGAAATGTAACATGGTAACCCTGACGATTTCAAGAATGTCATAGTCACGAAACCTTAAAATATTATTATTTTACTATTCAACTTTCTTGGGTGAGAGCCAAATTGTCATAACTCAAATATTTACTTTACAAAATTAAGCATGGAAATTCTATTCTTTAATTATTAATAATGTTGTTTTCCAATTATTAGAATAATATAAATCTTAGAATCCATTTCAACAGTCTGGATTTCTCAGTTTTTAAGTATTAATATTTGACTTCTAAGATTAGATATAAGCAATAGCACTAATATTTTTAATTTACGACTTACAAAAATTTGGCTCTCAAAAGAGTGGCAGGTACCCATTTACCCCGATAATTCCGGCGCCACTGATGTTTTCTCTTCAATGATTAAATAATTATGGTGACAGCCGTAGAAAATAAAAACACTTTTTTGATAGCTAAATTGAAAATATATATTGTACCCGTTAAGGTCATATTTTATACAACTATAACTATTAACCCATTAGGGTGTAATATTCATGTTTACACCAATGAGAATTGCTTCGGACGAAATAAAAAAAAGTAATAATAAAAAGAACTTCCTTCCTGATACCCCAAAATTCGTAATATATATTATGTTTGTATGTACGCAATGATACGTATACCTTTTGACCTTCAGGTAAGTTGATTTGAATCAAAATAAGACAATCAGAGGTTAACGCAAAAAAATTAAAAATCATTTCAACAAAATCTCGCATCTTAATGCACATTTTTTGAATCTCATTTCACGCTTATTCCATACACAAAGTGTTTATATGTACAGACATGCATATAACCAAGCACTTATACAAACTAACATTTACAAGTTTCTTCATTGGTTACTCTCTCTAAAAATATAATATTTTAGCATGGACGTAAATTAAATTTGCCACAAATAAGCATTAGTTAACTTAATTGAACCTTGGCTGCTAGAAATGTACAGAGTCTATGCACTTGGTTAAGTTCTAACCTATTTTCCTTTACTTAAAACGAATATATTGAGTATAAACATGCAAAAAAAAACTTCTTTCTCCTCTCTTTATAAATTGCATGAATACATGGCTTAGTTAGTAAGCAACCCGTGTATAACATGCATGTATACTTACATATATTAATGGCAAAATAGTTCATTTCGGCATCAAGAGGCGGAAGTGACATCTTATCCCCTTGAATAGTTGCAGGAGGTTTGAAGCATCTTTTAGACCTAAGTATTATTTGTTTATTTGTCCTTTGTATCCATGCTAAATATATAATTGTAATTGTATACTTTTATATTTTTTCGAATGAATTCCATTCTAACTATTAAACGAAACAATGTCAAAGTTTATAAGGTATGATAGCTGATTTTTAGAGGCATCCTCAGGGTTATATATATATATTTTATTTTTTTTCAGTGGTGAGGGGGGGGGGATTTTTTTTTTTTCAAAAATCAATTGTTAATCACAAAAAATCAAAACTTTTTTGAAAATAATTTCAAATATTAAATATTCCAGAAAAAAAGATTCAAAAATACACAACTATTCACAAAAATTTATAAAAATCTAGATTTCCTTGCAAAAAAAAAAAATTTCAAAAATCCATAGCTATTCACAAAAAATTCTAAAATCTATGGCTAATTATAAAAAAAAATTCAAAAAAAAAAATCAAAAATCCATAGATATTCAGAGAAAATTAAACTTTTCAGAAAAAGAATTTGAGCACTATAATTTTTTTGCAAATTTTTTTAAAAATACATAGCCGTTTACAAAAACTATATTTTTTGGAAAAAAATTTCAAATACTAAATTTTTTTAATCAAAAATTCAAAAATCTATAAATATTCACAAAAAATTAAACTAAAAAGAACTTGATCAATAAAATTTTTTGAAAACTAAATCAAAAATAGTTCACAAAGGAACTATTTAGGAAAAAAAATTTAAATATTAAATTTTAAAAAAAATTCATAGCTATTCAGAAAAAATTTAATTTCTTGGAAAAAATTTAAATATTAAATTTTGCTTTGCCGCATAATTTCTCAAATTACCTTTTTGCTGATAAGAAATCTTTCAAAAAGAAATAAATAATAACTTTTCAATTTTTTGTAGAATAAACATTTCATTGACTCAGTCTATTAGTTCAAAAATAAATATTTTTGCATCCTTTGAATGACCTACTTTCTTTCTCAATTAAACAAATGATGAAAATTATCAAATTTCACCTTATATATAGTGCAGCTCGATAACTTCATCCTTCATTTCTATAAAGATTAAAAGATTATTCTATCAATATCTACAAAAACTGTATATAAAATTTGTCTACATAGATTTCACCATTTTCAATTATTAATTGATTATTATAAAAACGAATGAAATAACTTAATTTTTAGCAAAAAACTACACCAAACTTGGGTAGATAATGTATATGTAATTAAATCAGGTACAAAATAGCTTAAAGCAAAAGGAAAAAGTACAAATTAATGAATTACTTTATTCTCTTAAAATAGTTTGATATATTTTAAAATCAATCTGTTTTTAATTTACTAATTTGAACATCTATATTATTTGATAATGACTAGACAACAATTTTTTTGCCTTGGATGAAGATGTTGGATTTTTAATTGCTTTTACGTCGATAAATATTGGAAAAAAACTTTATAGCCTAAAATTTGTGTTTTTATGGTCTACAAAGAGCAACATTTAATGTACTATCAATAAGGCTCGACAGCTTAATAATAATAGTAAAATATTTTTTTGAAAGCAATAAATCGTAAATAACCCTTTAAATATTAATTTTTTATTATAAAGTTGTATGTTCACTTTACGACAAACTATAATTTATTTTATTGTAATAAAAAAAAAATGAAATGTATTAGACTTTCGAAGAAAAGGTCATTTTTTCGTCATTTTCTTGACTTTACAAGGCATTTTATCCGATTTAGCAAAAAATATATACATAGTTTAGATATTTTATGAATTTGGCAATACGTACCTGTATATTATATTTTTTCTTTCAGTTAAATTTTTCCAGGCGAAAAATAACACTAAATCATGTATGTACATTACGTTTAAAAAAAAAACCGTGGGAATTTATCTCCCCATCAAAATCCTAAGATTTACAAAGCCTATTCATACCTAATTTAAAAAATCTTAATTAGATATTGAAAGGATGCCATATTGACTTTAAAGATAAGGATGAAGTTGATTTTGTATTATCAAAGGATGCATTATTCAATTGTATGGTGTGATCTACGATACTAAGATCACCCCGAATGAAAACGTACTCCTGAAGGAAAGGTTCATGTTAAAATCTGAGTTTCCTTAGCTAAGCGATGAACAAATATGAAATAAAACTTGAATGTGTTGCACCTCTCTTGGCCAAATGACATTGGCAAGGTTAAAGACCTGCCTAAAACCTTTGTGTACAAGTTGAAGAAACTGGTGTATTCAGGATAAAGATTCCGTTGCAAGTCTGGGTCTGGCCAATGAATCACTTGTATTTTAATTGTAAATATTAGCTAAACTATACATTTTGGGTTCTACTGTGATAAATGGTCACAATGTGAAGGGCTTTGGAATGCTGAAGACGTGGGGGAGACCCTTACGTACAAGGTAAATAAACTTGTGGAATTAGGATCAGGACTCCGTTGCAAGTCCGGTTCTGCATTTTAAATCTATTAGGGAATAATAAATTTTTAGTTTTATTGTAGTATATAGTCACAGGATGCAGTAAAATTATGAATCCGTCAATAGTACCCTGATCTACATAAAAAGCCAACCCGAAGTCTAATTCCAACTAATTTGACATTATATGAGAGATCTATTTAAGTTCTTTTAAATTAAGTAAGAATTGGCCATGTCGGTATTAGGGTTTTAAAGAAATTGCCGATTATCTTGAGCAAGTAAATTGTCTGGGTTAATTTTTATTTGGATAATTGAATTTTTATACATTTTAATATTATCCATTCTTTACACTGGCTTAAAGCACATTTTTATGATCAGTTTAGTTATAAAATAACAAAAGCATTTTACATAAAGACACCGGGAGTGGAAGTCACTACGTAATAAGAAAAAAAATGTACCAACATATATTTCTCATAATATTTTTATCAAAATTTGTTCATTTTTTGGCAGTAAAGTACTGGTTTATTATTAATGTTATTTATTTTATAACAGTATTAAGAATTACATAATGTACAATACATTATTGACCAAAAACTTATCAATATAAAATAAAGGAGTAAAGAGCGATTTAATAGCAGGGTACGAGTCATTCTTCTTCTTCTCTTCGTGATAAATTATGGATTACGAAATTCCTACTCTATTTGAAAGAAGAGATATTTGTATGACAGTTCAAATATTTTTCTTCTTTGATGAGAACGAAAACATCAAATTTGTAATAAGAAAATAATATTGGTGGTCCTTGGGAAAAATGAATGAAGCAGGCACAATGGGGATATGAACCGAACATAATACATTCATGTTTCAAACTTAAATCCCTTCAACTTAAATTTTTTGAGGCATTACTTTATATAACGGTTAGTTTATATACTAAACTGTGTCGTTTTCAATCAGAATATAAAGAATTGAAATCAAAAAATTGTTAACAATTATGTATCTGATCGACATACTCTTAAAATATTTTTTAACAAAATATTACAAATATATAATTATGAGATATTTAAGTTTGTTTGAGAAAAACTTATGAGATTAAAAGAGCACAAACAGGGACGTCCACAAGATTATATATATATATATATTTTTTTTGGGGGAGTGGCTTGGTTTTTCATTTTATTTTCTTTTTTCAAAAAAATTAAAAATTACATTTCATATCTTAACTTTTTTTTTATTATTTCAAAAATCTATAGCTATTCATAAAAAATTAATTTTATGAAAAAAAAAATTTTAATTTTGAAAATTATATTTGAAATATTATTTTTTTTGAAAAAAAAACTCCTCTCAAAAATGAAATTTAGGGGAACAAAATTGAAATATTCAATTTACTAGTACAAATCAAAACATATTTAATTCTGTGGGGCTACAGCCCCTCCAGCCCACCCCCTGAAGACGCTCCTGATAAAGTATACAAAAACAATAAAAAACCTATACACAAGTTTTTTTTTAACATGAGCAAGACCACAGCAAATGTGCAGAGGCTCAGGGAGACAGAAAATGTTCCTTTTTGAAAATTTGAATTGAATTTGGAGTTTGAACTTTTCCAAAATAAATTTTTAGTCATATTTTTTTTTTATTTTTTCAAATAAAATGCATTACTCCTTGAAAATTGTATTTATTTCCATAGGCAGGTATAATATTTACACTGTGCAGGGCTTGGGATAAATGATTCTTGAAAAAGTCGGCACTGACAGTAACTATTGAGTAGTATTACAAGTGACTTTTTGCCAAGGCATTACATATTAAAACCACGTCTTTAACATTAACGAAAATGCTATTTTAGTTTATAAATCAAAGTATTTAATTTTTTCCCGGGAATCACGACAACTTTCAAAATATGGTTACTTGATTAAGGAAATAGAGTGGGACAAATACTCCTTATATTCCCTCTAAAATGGGCACTGGAAGTAACTATTGATTATTACAAGTAACTTTGTGCCAGGCATTACGTATTAAAAACCATAGAAAAATGCTATCTTGCTTATAAGTTACAATATTTTTTACACAACCATGACGACAACAATTCCAAAATATGGTAACTAGATAAAGGATATAGCTCAAAGGATTAATTAATTGCTTTTGATCATTTGCTTTTGATCTTCATTTATAAATTAAATTATATCTAACAATATATTCACGGAAATGAATTTAATTTAGATTTGATTATTATTACATAATTTAAAAAAACCTTGAAAAGAACCAATTTTTTTTTGCCTAAATTATTGAAGTATATCAACAGTAAAAATGATGGCAAGTATATTACCTATACCTATATATGTACATTTTTTTATAATTACTTAATAATTATGAAGCTTAGTAATTATTATTTACTAATTATAAACTGCGAAATATTAAGGATAAAAGTATCATCAACACGGAATTAGCAAGAAACCATGAACATAGCATGTACATTGTTTCCCCTGCACAAACCCATCTCTGCTTGTGACAATTAAAAAACTGACTTTGCCAGGTCATTTTTGGCGTGGCCAAGGTTATTTTATTTATTTTTTTAAAGAGGTCTATGATGTGATAAATTATTTGCCGTTTCCTTTGTTTTAATCAAAGACTTACGGTAGTACCCGACATTATCAGAGTTTTTAGAGGTCAATGAACGGACAAATTTTGCTTTATTAATATAAAAGATGATTCCCCCATAAATCCTTATTATTACTCTCCGCTTTTCATGAGCACATTCACACGTAGTTAACGACTCAACCCTTAGATATTCTCTCTGCATTATTGAAGAACAATTACAACAGCTTAAAATAATAAGAAAAAGTATGAGGTGATGAGCCAGATAGTATTTTAGCTCATTACTAATCTCATGCAAAGTCACATTCAATTTTTTTTTATAAAGTTCTTCCGAATTTTGTTCTTTTTTTCAATATGAATTGACCTTAACGCCAATAAGATTTAATTCATTTTTACATGCTGTTTTTATACCATTCTAAACATATATAGTGATAAAAATCTTGGGTATTTTGGGGTGGTAAAAAAAGAAACCGAAAAACAACATGATATCCTGCAAAATTTGAAGAATATTTTAGAGGAGAGCAGCTTAGCTTTGAGGACGTTTAATTAGATCAGCTACAATCAGCTGCGACGAAGAAGAGGAAATAGACAAGTTCATTGTTTCGGATTTCGATCCTCAATTCTACTCCACAACAAATCCTCAAGGTTACTCGGCGTCTTTTATGATCACACATGAATATTGAAATCAGGTTTAGAGTATAATTGAATATAGTAGGAGAGTAAGTTTACTAATAAGGAGTTAAATTAGAATGACAACAGTTCACGAAAAGAACATTCATTCTTCAGATTACCAATTCCAAATACACGGACAGGCTAAAATAATACAGAAAATTTACATAACTGAACATATGTGTACAATGTACATCTTTGCTTTTTCGTCTTTAATATAACTTGTTCGCTCGAATGTATTGTTTTTTTTTAGATCAAGTATCTACACTCAACGATGACTTACCTTCTGCATAGATACATACCGACATACTTTGCTTTATTAATAAACATAAGTAATATATCAAAATATATAAACCTAATTGAAGTGATGGTTGTTGAGTAAAAAGGTGGAACGTGATCTTTGATAAAAAAGGGAAACTTCATATCACTGAGCATACCTTAGACCAGAGTTTCCCAAGTAGGGGTCGTAGGATACAAAGGAGGGGTTGTAAGATGATTTCCAAAAAACAAAAATGTAATTTGAATTGTAATATCAAAGTTTAAGTAATTATGAATATTTCATAGTTTTTTAAGTCTCTTCTGGATCGTGTTAAAAAGTATTTCCCAGATTATAGTGCTCCATTAAAACATAACTGAATGCGCTCTTTTTAACCCTACAGCTAATCATCCGTCGTCTAATATGGAAGCTGTGCTTATCGAACTTACATGTAAACAAACACGTAAAATAGATTTTTATTCTAAAAGCTTGACGAATTCTAGATTTCTGTGATAAGTAAGTGCCCACTGTTGGCTAAAGAAGCTTTAAATTTACTTATACCATTTGGCTCAATTTATTTATATAAGAAGACCTTTTCCGTATTAACTTACATAATAAATTCATCTCTGAATGAGAGGTGTAGGGGATGCAAATTGTCAAGCCACATATTATAAGAGTCGACTCAAAAAAGTTTGGGAACCACTTCCTTGGACCCTTTCAATTATGTAACAAAAGTTTCACAATTTTTGTTTTTTTGCACGGATTAAACAAATACTAAAAATATATCCGTTCAAGTTTTGACTCATAGCATCATATTGGAGACTGTACAAGACGCATAAGAATGTTCAATGTACTACAACAAAGATGGCCTGAAAGGATTCTAACTTTTGCCTAAGTTTGATTTTTTGATTGTTTCTAGTAGAAAAGGTTTATTTTCGGGGGGAAGGGGGAATGATCAACCTGAAAACGTCTAGTCTAATGTACATAATAATTACTTGTTTATTTATATAATGGACGAATAAATTCATTTAAAAAAAAAACCATTTTAACTGACAATTTAATGATGTTAGTTTGTATTTATTTTATAAATATACGTATAGGCATAATATATCCTTAACTTAAAGAATACTCCAATATTTATTGCATATTACAAAAACGTGCATATGTTAAAACAAATCTTTCTTTCTATATAATTCTTTCAAGTGTGCACCTTTGTTCATAAATGGTTTAATGTTTTACTCACGAATTATGTACAAGTGATATAACGGTTCGAAAAATACTTTCATGGTTGACACCTTTCAATGCACTTATTTTTATTGAAAAATGAGGCCCATTAACATTCTTGATTCAATTCATTTTTCTAACAATAATATGTACCTATTCTGATTGGCTGTTTTATCTAACAGCCCAATCATGACCTAACTAACCCACTTACTTCTTTGACGGTCCCTTATAAAATGGGATCTCCTTTGATGCATGACTCAAGCATATGGTGAAGGGAACCAGATGTTTGATAAATATACTCTTTGCATGCAAGGTTATCCAACCTAAAAAGTTACCCCACTAATTAATGTACTCTATCATACCTATACTTTATATTAAGCTTAAAAGTACATAGATATAATGAATCCCTAATATCCCTGTACCCACTTTTTTGTTCGATGATTCAAATGATTATTATACCTCAAATCCTAAGTATTCATTTATTCAATTAATTTATTTATTTGCAAATAACATATTTTCTTATCAATACGTTATTGATATACGGAAATGAATTTGTAATTTAAATTGGCCTAAAATTATTATTCTTAAAGGGCCAAAGAATAGGTTTTTGAATTAGAGTGTTTGGTTTTTTAAGTGTACTACAATTGGAAGAGCAACAAAAATGGTATTTGCAAAGTTTTTGATCCTAATGTCGTTTTGACAGGGTTGTGGTACCTTAATTACTCGTTTATAATCATATTACACAATCCCTCATATGAGACTATGGGTGAAATATTAGAATTATATTTATTTATAATTCGTTGGTTTTTAAAACTATTGTATATGAGAGGTTTGAATGTAAATGCTGTTTCAAATGACGTCAAATATTCGATTTTTAGTGGGTATTTTACATTTACATAAAATTAGTGGGTTTTTTTTTACGTATTTGAGTCAATTATAGACTTTGAATTCAAATTTGTAGGATGAGTTAAGACACCCAAGAACTTT
The DNA here is from genome assembly GCF_016086655.4 of Lepeophtheirus salmonis. Lineage (NCBI taxonomy): Eukaryota > Metazoa > Arthropoda > Copepoda > Siphonostomatoida > Caligidae > Lepeophtheirus > Lepeophtheirus salmonis. Next base: position 34,309,476 of record NC_052137.2, read on the forward strand.
AGCTATAGTTTAAAGTCTTCATTTTATTTTTTTTAACAAGCTTAAATTAGCCTTATTTGGTCTTTTTCAAAGAAAATATACCATTTTCTTATTCTTTTATTATGGCAATCCATTTTGGCTACTTTAAGTAAGTGCAATTTACAGTGCTTCTAAAGAGTTAATAAAAATATTTTGTATGGAGTGAGGTAGCTCATTGGAAAACACCCTCAGGGGAAATTAATCTCAATGTGGTCAATTGAACCCGATACTTTCTCGCTCCTTATGTAAATGGACTTCAAAGACCAATTCTAATTTCAGATAAAGTAATTGTAATACAACTATGTTTACATATGCTGAATAAGTGCAAATACATATGATTAATTAAATGAATATATAAAAATAAGGATAATTTGTTGATACAGATTGACAATAACTCGTGGAAGAATACAAATATACTCTACTGTCAATGGAGAGAAAAACTATGCTAGCTTGCATTTGTGTTAACTGGGTACAACATATGAAACAATAAATGATAATAATACTTAAAAACTATGACTTTATATTGGAGATTGAACTATAAAATATTTAAACTATTTGTCTATTTGTTTTTAAAATGGTATAAGATAAACAAAGAATATTTTAGATCACAAAACCTCTTATGTTTAAAATAATGAAATGTTGAGGTTGATTATAATTTTACAAAGTTTTTGGATATAAATTGTTCGTACAGGTATGCTACAATATAGATATTACAATGTTTTATATATACATATTTAAAAATTATCACTACTTTGCTCTTTTGCAAAAACATATATTACTTTGGTACTTTTCTAAATCAACAAGCCCTTCTTTTCCATATTTAACAAGTTTTTTTACCTAAGAATACTTATACACAAGTTGAAACTTTGCCTTATTTTTGCAATATTTTTACATACATACGTACCTTTGAATGGACAATGAACTTATTTGTATTATTTGAATATATTATTATTTGATATTCATTATCTGATGTAATAATTACAACCTTTATTTCAGCAAATAAATAACAACGATAAAATAAGGCGATGATTTTGCAAATAGTTGTACATAATCAAAGTTCTCCAAAAATATAAGAAACAATGAAATATAGTTTTAATTGTACAGAGCCTAACAAAAAACATACATTTATTACGATAAATGTATGTTTTTTTCGATGTAAAATAGGTATTATTTGGAGATACATGCATAGGTAATATCAAATACCTTGGGTGAAGTGCATTGTGAAATGTTGATTTTATAAATATCATCATATAACAACATTAATTGGGTAGTATATGGTTATTTTACAAATAATGGCCTTATAAACAAAGATATTATGAGAAAATAGATAAAATTAGCTAAACGAAGAACACGTGATTAATAATGGTATAATGTAGTAGTTGTCGCAAAACTTATTTTTTCCGCTAGGAGCGTTGAATGTTACTCTATAACTCGATGAATTAACCCTTTCCACTAAACAAACAAGGTAAATTCTGGAAAGGAATGTAAAAGTTGGAGAGGGCATAAGGGAAAATGGCAAAAAAATAACATAATGACGTCATTTGTCCTTTAATAAAAAATGGCATCTTACATGGGGAAGATAACTCCACGACCAGTGATCTCCAAGCTAACATGGACGTTTTCTGATTTTGTTTTAAAGCTTTAGAGAGGTCCTAATTTTTTGTTAATCATTATTTATTTGTGAGCCACAGGATTTTGGCAGACATCTGGACAAAGATCATTCAAAAGATTGTAAAACATCTTTTTTTATTCAAATAACTAGCCATTCATGTTAGAATAGCCGTACAAAGAAAAACATGAAAATAGAGAAGATGCTAAGGGGCTTAAGACTTTAAGTTACATTAGTAGAACAAATCAATAAGGTCATTTTACAAGTATTGTAGTTGCTATTAGCAAGTAGCAATTTATTTGATAGAAGTTCCTTCGCCCTAAAAAAATATTCATTCAATCTTATAAAACGACTAATAAAGGTTCATAATCATCCAAAGTTTGGTTCTTGCCTCCGATATCAATAGATAATTGGTTGTTTTTAAGGTATTATTCACTATTCGATATTATATTCGTTTATTTTTTTAATACACAATGAACTTAATCCATGGCGATCCAGACTTGTCCAGACCGTCAAAATCATCTTAATCCTAATAAATCCATGGTCAACTTTCTGAAAAAATTACCAAAGAGTAAAAGCAACCTTTAGATGAACAAATGGCCAGTTCAGAGGATATTTTTTTGTGCAGAAACTATTATATATCAATTTCAAATTGGCATTACTTTATGACAGAGGTTATGTGATTTTTTTAGAGTAATATCATTGTATCTAAAATGTTAACAAATAAATTGTTGATTATTTACATTTTAAAATTAAACTTTTGCAATGTGAAGTGTAAATATGTCATAATCAGAATTAAAATTTATCAAAAAGAGCTTTTAATGTGAATTTATCAAATAATCAAATGATTATTCAAAGAACCAGTTATGTCTATAAGTTCGAGTAGTGGGAATTAATTTTAATTATATTACAATCACACAACCTTTGCCATAAAATTTGCAAAATTTAAAATAGATTTTTAAGAGATTTTGCAAAATATATTTCAATACAAAACACAATTAATAGTCTTTCTTCCAAAGTCTACGAAGATCCCTTGGATCACAAAGAAATAATCATTATTTTTTTTATAAAGTACGCTTTTATGTACATGGTTAATTATAATATGTTTTTTTCAATTTTGTGCTATAAATATTCACACATTTTATATATTAATGGGAAGTTTATCGTAATAAATTAAAAAAAATATTTTATATTTGTGTTCACATATTTTTGAAAAATATAAATATTTGATACGATCATTGACATTATTAAAGCATATGTTTATAGTCATTTTGATATTTTAAACTCAAATGAATAGCCATCAATAAATTACAAAAGAACGCATATAACTATACTATGCATAATGATATAGAATATAGTTATAGTATTATTGTTAATTTCATGCAGTTATGAACTCCATTGTCTGAGAAAAAGACCCTGATATGCGAGTCATAAAGCACATTTACTAATGTGTGTTTTCTATAAAAGGATCTATCATACGTATATATAAATATGTACGTACATTGAACACAGACAACCTATCATTCAAACAAATCAAGCATGTATAATAGTATACAGGTCAATGTTATGAGGGCTTTATAATAGAAAAGATATTTAACTCAAATTTAATATGTGTTATTATTGATAGTAGACCCCTTGAGACATGAAATTTTTGATCTGTTACGAAATCCAACTCTGAGGTCTTAAGTATGAAGAAATTAACATTTTGATTGGCGATGTCCCGTAAACAAATGCAATGATAGACAAGTACAATCAGGGATACAACTCGAAATTCTATAATACCTCTAGATTCCCATCCAAAAATTCACAAGAATAAACACTGAAATACATAGTAAAGCCCACTGAATATAAATACAATTTGACAGTACTCTCCTTGAATCAATAATCTATATATGATTATATAATGTAGCTTGGGTGTGTTCTTTATGCGTGCCTCCACCGTTGGACCTAAGAGGCTGAACCTTTACATGAGTATCTTGTTTTGGCTGGGTATGCTAAGATGGGATTGTCGATTTTTTCGGGGATCATTTAAAAGGAGGTCTTATTCTATATCCAACACACACAAAAAATGTTTTTTGTAGCTCAAGGAGACTAGATAGGGGTATAGTTATAAATCAACTAACCTGTTATTATTTGAAAATTTTTCTTCGAAAAAATTAATTTTTATATGAAAAATATCAGATTTAAGAATTTGTATTGAGCTGCTCCTTCCTCTCGACAGAAATGGTTATACAGGCATTACCTGTGCTATCCACTGGATTTTTTTGTTCTGAAGACATGTTTCACTGAAGCCAAGACATTATCTGGATGTTCAGTTATAGTGTAGCGGTTGTTCTGCATGTTACAGTAACATCAACGGTGAAATTTTGTCCACTGACAAGAGAAAAGACTTACCCAAATTTTTGTTGGACTTGAGAAAATTTAGAATTTTCTTTGTTCCTTCAACCTGTCTCAGCATGCACTGATCAGAGATCAAAAGTCTTGTTGCCCTACTCCTTGATTTTACACTTATGTCAAAATAAGAAAATTTGTACACCTAGATAAGATCAACCCTGTATAAGTGAGCATATATTTTGAAATAAATATATTAATAAAGAGTTTATACTTTACAGGGATATATTTACTTTGACAGAATTTAATTAGACATAAATTTTATATTCCTTTTCGATTTAGGCACAAAATGAATGCATTTTTGTCGTACATTATTTGTAAAGGGAAAGGAATAGGCATATCAAGGCTCAATCTATATATCTTTGCGTGTATATACAATATAAGTATATAATATACATATTAGGGGGTATCATGAAAACAAATAAAAAGTATATATATATATCTAGCGATCTCTGAAATTGTAACTAGTCAACATAAGAACTTGTATATAAATGGACTCCAAATTTTTGAGTACAAATAGTTTCGTAATAAGTAAAACTTTTATCTTATGTTGTTGTCTAAAGTATAAAAAAAATTAGTAAGCTTTAAATTAGTATATCTAAGGCTTTTAAGATTTTGTTGAAAAAATATTAATCTGTTATAAAACTTCACTCCTCAAGAGCATGTTTAAGTTTTGCTTACATTCAACCATTTGGTGATAAAAAATAAAGAATATATTTTATATATTGATTGGTCTATTTTTGGTGTTATCACACATTGAATCCACGGTCGAACAGATAAGTCTGAAATTGAGCAAGTAGATGTATAAAATAAAAAAATATGTTTCTATGATATTGTTTTGGGCCACCGAGGTCATTTATCATTTTCTATATTTCTCTCATTCTTTCTGTATCTCCCCTCTTTTCATCTCCCGCTGTCTTTTGTACCTTCATTCTTTGTTTTTATTCACACCTGCACCCATTTTTTTAAATTAGTTCTGGTACTGACAGTCCGAATGACCGGTGCCAAGGACTGATATGACAGTCTGAAGGATGGACTAGAGTAAATAATTAAGGACTGACACAACGATATTGTCGTTCAAATAAAATTTGTCAATTTCTAATTTTCTTTTCTTGATGATCCATTTTGGCTACATTTAATTGCAATCTTGGGCACAACCAAAGGGTCAATAAGAATAATTTGTTGCTAGAAATTTAGGATAATTTTTCGAAGAATAAAAGTGTAATCCACACTCAATTTTGTTAAAAATAATTCTAGCTTGCTTTTGTGTTAACAGACCACATACTATGTAAATACTTTTGTTTAAATGAGTATTTCCCTTTCTAACTCATTTAATAAGCCCTTAGCTAATTGTTTTGACATTTTATTAATTGAATATTTTGAACTTTATGCACCTTGAACTCTATCCATGAATTAAAATGTTATCTATGTATTATATATTTTATTGTCTTAAACTCAAATAACGCTTAAAAGTCTTAATTATAGTAGATGTTTTGTATTTTTTTTTCAAGAAGGAATTGTTTCTGTTCAATACAAAGGAAATACTTTTTTTTAAATAAAAAGTGCCTATTTTAACAGAATACATTTGAAAATACCAAAAGTACTCATTATTCAACCATATTATATCCTGTACTCATTTAAGAAAGTTGGAATGATTGTTGTATAAATGTAAAGCAGAGAATCAAATGTTAATAGCATCGCAAAAAAAGATTTTATCTTCTAACAATGATGAAATAACGTATTAAATTTTCTATGAGAGTATTAATGCATGGAAACCATTTCAAATTGGTTCAATATGCTACAAATTACAAATTGTGTGCATTCCTCAACTTTCACCTTATTTGTAACTCTTTAAAAATAAAACCCAAGTGTATAGATATTTTTTGCAACCAGGTTTAAGACTGTTTTTGTTTTAAATTGATTAAAAATGCTAATTGAATCATTGCCCTGATTATTTAGACCACAGATATTTATTTTAATGAAACCATACTTGCATTATGTATTTCTTAAATATAATTTCCAGAGTATTTATAAATTGGATCCTTCAAAGATGCAATTAATTATATAATATTAATGGTGAAGTTGCATTTATTTTCTCAAGTTTTTGTCTAATATTCATTGCATATTTATGGAAGATTGAAATTTGTATGTTTCAATTGTATTTTTTCAAGGTGATGAATAAGGTTTTTTGTTGAATTCTATAGTTGGTCTCTAGACACAAAATTTAATAAATTATCATATTACTCAGTTATGTTAATTGTCTCATTTTATAGATGATTCTGCAATAGAGAAGTCATATAAATGTGATGTGTGGGTATGAACACAAAATAGAACAAAATCATATTACTTTTATATCATATATAAGTAAAATATATCTAGACAAATTTGAGTCAGTTATAGACTTTGTATTCATATTTATGTGATGATTTAAGCTACACAATAATTTTAGCTATTTGATTTAAGAGAATTATTTTTACATTTCACAAAAAATATCAGTTTATCCTTCTTTTTTTGTAATGTTCAATTTTGGCCACTTCAAGTGCAATTTTTGTTGCTCCCGAAGATAAGAATGATTTTGGATAGAAATGGACGATAATTTATCAAAGAATACAAATATAGTCCCCATTCCATTTTGAGAAAAATAATCAGACTTGTTTTTGTGTTGACGAGTCACAAATATTCAAATAATATTATCCATGATTCACATGAAATTTATGGCTATCATTTTCTCGCGCTGCACCAAGACTACGTGCATTTATGCAAAACTGAATTTAAGACATTCTCGAATTAATCCAGTGTCACTTAATAAAGCAAGATGCTATAATCCTATTTGATTTAATCCGGTGGAAAATATATAAATAGAGACAACAAAGGGATTTTCATTGGCAGTTTAGCATACTAAGGCCATAGTTGATTAAAGTATAATAAGCCTCCTTAACGAACACCAGATATGGCTAAAATTATAAAAGTGTATCAAAGTTTAAACGTCAGATGAATGAAAGAAGTTGATTTGTTAACCTTTTATTACATTTTCCGATTCAGTCAGTTAAATATCATTTCGCTAGTCGGAATTTCTCAGAAATATACGCCTAGTTGCGAAACGAATACCACGTGATCAATATTTGAGGAAAGTAGTGGCCTTAGCGACATTTATTTTGTCTACTAACGGCCTTGATTATGTTGGAATATTACTCTATAACTAACTACGTAGCTACAATAAATTTACCCTTTTGAATAAATTAGCAAGGTAAATTTTCGTAGACATTAAAAAGTCGCATACAATGGGGTAAGTGAGAGAAAATTATAAAGTGACGTCATCTGTGGTATAATAACAAGCGAAAACTTTGCGTGGGGGAAAATATGTCAGTTGGAAAAAGAATCTACTTTTAACTAATATCCTTGTTACGTCACTTTGTTTTAATGTCTTAAAATTGCTGATCAAAGAAGTTCTGGCAAATGTAAGAAAAACAAGGAAATTTGATGTCATATACGCTTTGAGTCAACAGAAGTATTTGCTTAATAATTCGAGCATCTTTCTCAATGATTTAACCCTTTAAGTGTCTTATTTTTTGTCGTTTCTGATGTAACTAAGTCAGGGGTTCCTATAAGTAAAGATTTATGATTTCTAGGGATTGATTCTCACCCTAGCAGCACGGTGTTATTCCTATAATAAATAGAATTATTATGTATTTTTTGACAACTGCTGATGTTTCTACTCCTACACCATATTAGGGCTCCGAACGTTAATTTGATGAACTCGAAAAATCTTGTTAAACGGTAAATACTCCTACGATAAAAAGAAGTATAATCCAAAAAGTTGTAAAGAATGACATAATTGGATAACTACCATACAATTTCGGGCCTTTTTTATTTCTTAAATATAAGAGAAAAGTTGAGAGATAAAAAATAATCACACCGTACTAAATGAGATGAGTAATAGAGACGTTGTTAGTTTTATGTTATCACTTACGCAACCTTTTATAAAAAAGACCAATCAACGTTCAGAATACTGATTAGCAAAACAAATCCGATACATTGGCCAATGAAAACAAAATACATGGTATTTTTTTTTTTTTTTTTTTGTTAGTGAGATAACGCCGTTTTGAACATTAAAAACTCATATTCTAAATAACTAAAACTATGATCTTTTCTATTTGTGATGATAAAATTTTTGTCCTGCAACCACTTTTAATACGGGAATAGAAATATTCATAATTAAATTGTGGAAAATGATATCATTTGTAATTATCTGAGCTATATAGGAGTGTATTACATTTCGGACAAAGTTAAATGGTTTTTGTTTTTTTTTTCATTTCATTTGTATCCCTGTAAAGGAAAACCTTGTCGTAAGGGAATTAGTAAATTACAAAATCCATTCTCTTTAATAGATGAAGAATAAATTGTTTCACGACTTTTTTTATTACTATTATTATTATTATTATTTTTTTTTTTTGCTTTGTTAAAATAAATGATTCGAATAGGGTGGGATCTTGAGAAACTTTCATCGGATATCTTCCATTGGGGAATATCATTAACGAAGAGTTGGAAACAAAGAAAGCGTATAAACTATTTATAATAATTATCTATGCAACCAGAGGTCCTTTAAATATTTCTCAGGCATGGGTGGATACTTTTATCTCTGTTCACATCAACGATTATTTACATATTACAACATAAATAGAAGATATTGTACATAAGTTTAAATAAATGGATTTTAATTTTCTGGAAATTGATGGCAAACAGCAGAGAATTGAACTCTTCAACTATGGAAGTGTGAATACACGTTTGTTTGATCCGATGTGTCTCCTCCCATTCCCTGTTTTTCTAACCATAAAAATCATCAAAAATAATTAATGATTCGATCCAGAGAGAAGGCTTTTATTATTGTAAAATTAATCGTGAGAAATATTTTTTAAAAGGAGGCTAAAGAAGTCATACTTCCAAAAATAACAGATAAATATAATTATATTTATTGTTCCTATAATATAATTATTATGTAAATTTTGATTCATATTTATAATAGTATTTTAGTAAAGTATTGTTTCAAAAGGTGTTGGATCTATCCTAAAATAATTATGAAGACACATGACAAAGCTTATTCTCATAAGTGAAAATCTTTTACTCAATCACAATGTCCTATTTTTATGGTTTTGTACATAGATTGTACATAGGATTCCTCCCCCATCTTTTAAGAAAAGAAAAGAAAAAATAGTTATGTCACCAATAATTAGATACTGTTCCATATTTCCAGTCAAAGTTTGTTTTTTTTATTCTAAATTGTGTTAAATCTATGGAAAGTTTAAAAAAGTTAAAGTCAAATAGTTCTAATTAGCATTTAATTATTGAAACGAATACTATGTCAAATGAATAAACCAGGTGAAAAGAGCTGGCATTGTTCATAGTCTAGCATGGGCTAATTCTATATAATTAAACCAATCAACGTTCAGAACAGGAGAACGGCTGACTACGAAATATAAATTTAATTTTGTGTTAGTGAGGAAACACGAACTACAAAGTAATCTTGGACCCTTTTCCTATGTGGTGGAAAGGTTGAGTGATACAATGAAAAAGGCACAACTTCGAAAGGTAATTTTGAAAAATATAAAAAATTAAGTAGATATCATGGGCTTAGAGCCAAATTGTCGTAATTCAAATATTTCTTTTATAAAATTAACCATGGAAACTCAATTATTTCATTATGAATATTTGTGTTTTCCATTCTTGTAATAACATGGATCTAATAAATTCATTTCAACATCTGAATATCTCTATTTTTAAGTATTAACATTAAATATTATACTTCTTGGATAACATATAGGGATTGACACTAATATTCGTGATTCTTAAGTTACAAAAATTAGGCACTCAACCCTTAATGGGAAGATGTAGTTTGAAAAGCACAAGAAACTTTTATTTAGCTAGGCTGTATCATTCAATATCAAATAAATATTTAAATATTCAGTTAAACGCAAAATCAACGCCAATATTTATTCCACGTCATAAAGAAAGAAAATGTTCAACTTATAATAGCATTTTTAAATACTTGATTATATTATCGGCTTGACTTTAAAAGTTATTTTCTCTTCTCGTTTGTAAAATAAATGAGCCAATCCGACGCATTGATAATGAATCAATCTCCTATGATACTTTCATCACAAATATTATAGGTCTCACTCGATCACAAATATAAAATAAATGGAAGGTAGATTCTGTAGTTTCTTTGGATAAAAAACATTCAAAGTTCGTTTTATTCGACTTGTTGGTGTATATCGAGGATGTTGCACACCTGTACAGATACCACTTCTGTTACCAAGAAATAGAGGGGTTTGTGTGATTTATTTTTGGGTTGATTTCTTTATCTTCTCTTTTAAGATTCTTTCCGCCAACAAGTTTGGTGTTTTTTTTGTTTGTTTTTTCGATCATGATTTTATTGTTTTTTATTTCTGTTCTATTGAACCCATTTCCATAAAAAAAGAAGATGATAGGGCCTTTTTTTTTCGGAATTTAGCAGCACGAGTCAATGAAGTGACCACTGTTTAAAGAATTCAATCAGTACTGTTTCAGCTTTCCTGTTGATGTTAGATTATGGTCGTTATAATATTGATCGACAGTTCTAAGACAAGGTTATATTTGAGTGGTTAATCAGGACCGAAGGCAATGTGAGTACCAACAGTCGAACTTTCTCAAAAATCCTTCATTGTATATCAACAAAACAAATTCTTAATTAAATTATTATATTCATTCGTTCCACACAATATTATGTCTGAGAAACCATGTCCAGTGATCTTTTCGAACGTATATATGATTATATTTGCCAAACGTCTTCACTTTCCATGAGTTTTTTTAGCCAACTAAGGTAAAATTCTTCCAAAAGACATAGGGACCGACTGATCCCAGTACTCAGCTATTCAGTGAGGTAATAAAGAGGTCATTGGAGATATTTTTTGGATTTCAAGGGATATCTATAGCTTTATAAGCCTTAATTCGAGTTCAGTAAATCAACGCTCAAAACAATGATTAGGGACAAGAGTAGACAAATCAACAGGTGATAAAAAATAAGTTGGATTTTGAGGTTTATATATAGATGCAATGGTTTATAATATCAGATATTCAGTCATTTACAAAAATCGGTTGTTTTTTTTGTGAAAAAAAAAAATTTTGATTAAAAAAAATACATGGATTGATTGATTACAAAAGAGATAAAATTGAGTGTGGATAAAAAAAGCTATTCATGAAAGGGTAATATTTTTCTGAGTAGTCTACATTCCCTTCTTCTTTTCTTTTCTCAAAGCGATACCTAAGCTAAATTATTTTTCTGTCAGCTGACGATGTTTTTGCTTCTTTCTCTTTAATCAACGTTTTGAACGTTGATTGTTTCTATTAGAATTACTTTTTTTTAATCCAAATGTTTAAGTGAATGATTTTCAACAATTATTGAATAATAATTCTTTAGTTGGGAAGAATTGTCCACTACCAACTGATTTTGGGCCTTCTTGTTTCTTTTTGGAGGAAAGATTGTGAGATAAAATTAAGGTAGCAAAGAATGTCTCTCGAAAAATTCATTGAAAATATTTGAACCTCTGAAATCATGTGAAAAATTTCGATCAAAGAAAGTTAATTATCGGCTACAAATCTACAAATTTGGACTCCTTTAACATACATAATTACTCCCTGGAAAGTACTATGAATGGATAAGATAAATATATTATTTGAAAAAGGTATTTCACTCTTAAAGGGGGAATAAACTTTGGACTTTAATTTTTGTAAAAATACTACACCTTTTTAATGCCCAAGATATAAACCAGGTCATCCGGATTATATAAAAAACGGATAATATATTATGCTCTGATAAGTTTTATCGAATCTCAAGTAGAAATAAATAGATAAAGACCAATAAGAAAGTTAGGACAATTTGATTTAACCTTTAAATGCCAAGAAACCTCTAATGCCAAATTCCTTAAAGTATGTAACAGATGTGGGTAGCCTCTCTACCACATCAGGAAGGTTACATAAATATATATGTACAGTAGTTATATTTTCAAATAACTTCAATAAAAAAAAATTGAAAAACAATGTCCACGTATAAAATTAAGTGTTATATGTAAATCCGTAAAGGAATGGATCTTTATTGCTGCAGTCATTACTCAGCAAATGGATTTGAAAGACTTCATAGATATAATTGTTAAAGAAGAATACCAATTTAAGTTTCCGCAACAAAGCAAGCATCATCGCTAAAAAAATTATCTGTATTCAATTTTTTTTTTGTTCAGATGAGATAAATCATATTCCACAAAGATATGACCAAAAAAATTTGAGTGGGAAGATTGTACTACAAATTACCAATTTGTACTAGCAAACCAATTACGCCATTAACTTTTGTGGTTGTAATATTTTCTACTAAATATTAAAGGTATTCATATTTTGAACTAATTAATATCCTAATTTTTTAAAGGAAGAAATGGTTGTTATTGAAGATCACAGTATAGGAAAAGCTTAAAAAATTGTACAAAAATTATTATTTTCAAGAAAATGGAAATACATAGATGTGTTTTTTGTGCAAAATTAAGAAATTATATATGAACGCAGTATCTCAATATTAAATTCAATTACCATTCATGAAATCATTTTTTTTAATGTAATTTTATCTTCAAATCGACCTACTCATAAAACCCAAACTTGAAATACAACAATATGAGATTGTAAATGATAATTTATTAATAATATGTAATGTTGATAGAGAATGGAAAAAAAATCAATGAATGAGTGGTTGCTAATCCTGTTTATTTTTTCAATTAATTGCTACATTTTTTCATGTGTCTTGATATAGGTATATACATATTAATCTGAACAGTCGATACTAAGAAAAATGTAAATGTTTCCTCATTACTTTTAATCAGATTGTCTTAAATGGGGAGCCAATATCCATTAACCATGCAAATACAAATTTGCTATAATGGTTTTTATCCCAAAAATTGAATATCAATATGACTTCACGCAGTGATTATTATGTATAAATATATTCATATTCGTTTTGTTTTAGCAAAATAATTTCAAGCCATAAAATTGTATAAATTCATTAATATTTGTTATAAAATATCCTAATTCATATTTCTATTTATTTTTACAGGTATGTGATTTTTTAATGCTGAAAACTATAAACAATATATTTTTGAAAAACGCAACAAAAAATATAAAAACTACAAAACCTCTTTAGCCTTCAATTGCTTCATAAATCTTCGGAAAAAGAATGAAATACTCAACTAAACCTTTTAAACTTTTAGTATGCTTCTGATACTTTTTTTTATTATGAAATTGATCTGGTTAAAAAGTTTAATAATAACTTAAAACTGTATAAGTTATTATAAAACAAATTAAATTATTTATTAACTATTTAAGGGAAATTATTTTAAGTGAAATTTTAAGTATTTAATCGTATATTATACGGAACTATTTTATGAACACGAAACCTCCGTCTTTTATGTAACGATGTTTTAAAAAAAGAAGGTTTTTGTGATAAAGTAGAAAGATTTCAAGTCTCAAATGATTAGTCTAATGATTTAGCTATGTATATTTATAAATCTTCCTAAACTCTGAAGCCTCTGCTAATAAAGTCAGTACTGGCCTTGTGAAGTTTCTCGGTATACTATTGAGAAAGCTATTTATCAAAGATCACTTATATCTCTCATTAGCGGAGATTGGGAGTTCTTAGTCAGCTAGAAATAAAATCGACTTTACACAACCTAAATTGATATTATTATACGAGCTGATCAATTTTGTAGAGAAGCTAAATATGTAATAATAAGGTCATGTTACATGTTGGAACCTGGGCGTAGGGTGATCAAAGCTTATAGTTATTTAAGCTCTATTTTACTTAAGTTGATTGAAAATAATAAAGTTACCGGAAAGGTGCTTCATTCTTGATGAAAATTTCATGCAATTAGGATTTAGGTAACTTATATAACTTTATGGGTGTAAGGTTTAATTTAAGATTTACTTAAATACCAGTGAGGTATTTAAATTTAAATAAATAACTACATTCGGTTTATGTTGTAGGTGCAGGTTTAGGGGTAAATGTAGGGTTGTGATTAGGCCTTAAATTAGGGGTGTATAAATTGTGGGCGAACCAAATTACTTTCCGGCTATAGAGAGGCTATTTCCATTTTATGTACTAGTGACATTGCGAAAGTTATTTGACTCTAGGGCCAGGTTAACTAGGATTAGTGAAGTCTTGCTAGAGGTGGTTCGAGATGAATATGGCTGAGTGAAGTTAGGTTGAGATTTTGTTATTGATTCTCAAATACTTATTTGATACTTTCTGAGGTAATCCTGAGATTAAAGGAAATACAATATGTTATAAACTCATTTCAATTATGGGAAAAGATTTCACGTTTTCACAATGGCAGGGTAAAATTAAAGAATGAAGGGGGAAAAAGTCATTTCCCATTCAATTTGAATTTTTTAATGAATTATTATATAATTAACTTTCCTTTTATCAAAAATAGCTTTCCGTCTCTGATTGGGCCGTTATGTCTCTTGATAAGAATGTCCACTTTTAATTACATTAATGCAAGTTATAGTCATTTTTTTTTTAAATAGTAGGTGTTAAAAAATGACTCCAATACCATTTAAATCTGTATATAAATACAAAATAAACTGGAATTGATATTATGAACCAAATATGTGGGAGCCTCATGCAAAATATATATTCTGTAAGTCATTATTCACTCTTCTAAATATGTCTATGTCCATCAGTTCATGAAGATTAGATACCCGTAAAATATTTAGTATTCACATTATTATAAAGGTTCATAATTAGCATTTTGTTTTGTAGCCCTCAGGAATGCATGGATGTACTACCTGTATTGGTTACGTATCTTGAATCTTGTGGAAAATAAAGGCAGCAAGCAAAACCTGAATGTACAATACCCAGGAGTTGTAATTGTACTTAGGATTGAATAATGAAAAAAAAAAATTACAAAGTTCGGGTGTTGTTTCATTAAATTATTTTTCAATCGTGTACCGGGTGTATAGTTGAAACAAGCTTCAACAAGATGGTGCACCGACAAACACAGCAAAGTTTACACATTAATTTTTGTAGACTGACTGAAAACAATGTGGCCACCATACTCGCCAGTTGCCAACCCTTTCGACTTTTCCTTCTGACTGCATGTCGAGCACAGGTCATGTTAGACAATGACACCGAATTTATCTTAATGATCATTGGTACTCATTGAGCCCCAATTTTATTATAAAACACCTGTCAGAGTTTCCAGTGGACCATCAGGGTCATTTTCAAAGTCGATGGAGGCTAGATTGATGATTAGAAATAGCAACTCATGTACCAATATCTGAATGAAGTTTAGATAATGTACCTCCCCAGTTTCCGAAATTAAATTTGTTAAAGTTTCCCGATTCAATGTATCTAGTTTTCAATTACACAGCCGGTACGTAGCAAAGAATTTTATCGGCTTATTCCAATGAAATTTAAAGATGTGTTGTTTAGTGTACCCTTTTGATTGCTTAATAGCCATAAAGAAGAAATGTTTTGCTTGTGATCAAACGCAGTATTTGCATTCTAGGACTGGAAATTATTTATGTATGAATATTTCATGATCATTTTATTTGTCGAATTCCATTGAACTGCTCATGCAGGGATTCAAATGTGGGCTCTTGAATAAACATTTTTCTTTTCTTACAACATTGAAATGAGGTTTTTTTTTTTTTGCAAGTAACCACAACAATCATTTAGGGATTATATATACATATAAAGTGAGAAATTTCATATATATTATTTACTTAAAATATTCATGCTTATCGATTAACATATTTTAAATAGCAATTCATCAAAACAGAAAGGTAAAAATTAAATTATATCAAAATATATGGACCATGTGTGGTAATGGGATAAATCAAAAATATATATGTGTCTTATGATGATGAATGCCTTACTACAAAAAAAAATCAAAACATAACATTTCACTCAAAATATGTCTTTAAGTGATCCTTTGGAAGTGTATCTCCTGTGGTAGATAAACCTACACATACCCTTTTAGAGGAGATGAAAAGATTTGTATGGGTTAAAGATTTTCTAAGGTGAAATGTTGTGTGTGTGTGTTTGTTCAAAAAGACTAGACGCTATCTTCTTCTAGGCAGACGGTGATAAATTGATTATTTTATTCTTGTATTTCATGGACGAAGACTTTGAAAAATGCCCCAAACTTCTTTTTAAAATATATTACTGCTTTGTCTCCTTTTCCATCACCTTAAGTACCTTTCAAGTATATTTATATGTTGAATATGTACAGAGGAACAAAAGTTATTCAAAAAATTAAAGCAACAATCAAATTTCCCAATTTAAAAGGTGAAGCGAACAAGAAAATATCTTAACACAGCACGAAAACATGCAATCTGGAGAAAAGTTTGAACTGAGATATTTATCTTTGACTATTTGGATGACTATATCTTTACCAATATTGAAGTTTTGTTATCATCATGAGCAACACTTAGTTACTCGTTTCTTAGTTTTTAATGATGTATGCCTATTATAAATGCCAAAATTGTTAAATACAGTTATCAAATATCTGAAATTTATCTCTAAACTGGTCCATTTGGTTTAAATTAATATAATAAAGTTTATATTTCAAGGATATATAACCAGTGGTGGAGTTGTAAAATCAAACAAGCGGGGGTGATCCCCGATGGATTCGGATTATTAAGGGTTCAAGTTCTGAAAATGATGTAGCATACTAGTGTCTAGTCAGGAGCGTCCGCAAGGTGTAGGATGGAGGGGGATGTAGCTCTCTACCCAGTAAAATATTCCTTTAATTATATTTTTTAATAGGTAATAATACTGAATGCACACCACTGCAGCAAATATGATGGTAAAAAATTGATGTATCTTACTTTATAATAAGCTTCCATGTAGTGCCTTTTATCTCCACTTATGTAACAGCAAACTGGTTAAGTCTTTAGCTTTAGACAATGGCAATAGTCGACAAGCTGTATGTTAAAGCCACATGCCATGGATTTGCCCTAAATAAATTTATAGCACTTTGCAGTAAGTCAATTTTCGTTTCTGAAATTTGGAAAAATATTGTTCTTTGGAAAAAATATTTATAGAATCTTCATCTATGATTATCCCCAAAAAGTTATTAAACTCTTTTTTTTAAAAGTTTTTCCATTTATTTGTTTTCTCACTGAGTCAAGGATATGTCAACATATTCCTCGCAAGACCAAGTGGCGAAATACCTTAGTTAGCTTAAGTAGATTTCCTTATCTACATGAAAAATTTACCCACCCCCCCTTCCCGTATGTCCGTGAGATGATATTCAAATAACGTTCCTCAATCATTTTGCCACATGACTTAGTCAATAATTCATTCTTTCCTTTCGCAGAATTCACCTTTATAATTGAATTTTAAAGTTGAATTCTTGAAGGTTCAGTGATATTTAAGTATAATAAAATCCACTAGCCAATACAAATATTTTTGTGTATACGACTTATTTGGACAAATATTAACTACTTGCTGTATAGTTCTGATTCTACGGCGTATTTCCAAAATTAATTTTTGTCAGCTATAAACTTTTCTAATCATTCCCATAACTAATATTCTGAACACTGATTTGTTGAACTCTAATTAAATAAAGTCCAGTTCTAAAATTTTCAAGGGAGGAGAGTTGACCCCTCCTAAAAGTTTTCATATGATAAAATATAAATCGTTTATGTAGTTTTTGATCTTTGCATCTCTTCTTCTTAAAACTAAGCTTAAAATCAAATTATTTTAAGCTGTGGATATCTCGACATGACGACATTGGATAACAACCATTATTAATTCCAGTCTTTTTTTCTGCCTCTTTCAATTTCTATTTGAGTGATATAAAATAAGTCAAATCAGGATTGGTGTTCTTTTTCATATACTTATAAACACTGTGGCTTTATATATTAACCATCCGTTAAAATGGAGTTGCTAGCCAAGAGACAAATAATAGTTATTTGTATTTAAAAACCTAATTTTTTGAATCCTTATCTCGACCAAATATTTTAAATTATGTAGCAACTTCACAAAGTCCTTTTGAGTCGTCCATATCGTATTTGGATTCTTTAAAATATATATGTAATACATATATACCATTACTCAGATGATTGGCAGCTTCATTTGATTTATATAGATCTTGTAAAATACATAAGGTCTAATCAATCTTGGAAGAGAAAAAATATCTCTTTAAAAACAAATTAGATTTAATATTATTATGAATCATGATGAAGGATACTCGTCTCAAGCACTAAGAAGAAGAAGAATAGATCTGTACACAATAATGTATTATTATGTAAGCTAACGGGTCTGTTTGTATGTTGGCCTTATATTTAATACATGTATGAAAATCAAATTTAGATTAAATCTGTGTCTGTTAAATATTGTAAGCAACTACAAGCTATTTATTCTTTGTTATTTTGTATTTGATCCATAAAGAAGAGGAATAGGTATAAAAAATAACATTGGAGATTAATAACTTTTGAGATACATAATCGTGTTGTCACGATAACAATATTCGTACCGGCTAATATACAAAAATAGGTGTCGGCATTTCGGTACGTTTCCATACCTTTTGACTAAAAATAATAAACAAAAACTTCGTTTAAAATAATTTACATATATTTACATGGGCGTTTGCAGGCGTTTGGGGGAAGGCGGGAAAGAGGGGGGGCGGGGGCTTATACAAAACCTTAAAGACTATTTTATATATAACTTTTTTGCTTCTTTTATAAGGAAGAATTTTGTTTCTAGTGGAGAGGAGACTCAGAAGTTTGAGAGGTTACGTTAACGACAAGTTAATATTTTTAAGGCGTAGTGGCATTTTAAGCACCGATCATATGGCACAACCAATCTTATCAGAACAAGATTGAACAACAAGAAAATTGATGGGGAAATGAAGCAGATTTATTTAATAACTCTTTTTCTTTATAGTGACGTCATTGAGCGCATTTGTTTGGGTAAATACAATATATTAAAAGTAAAAAATGTAGTCAAGTATGGAATACAAAATTCCATTAATTCTTTATTTATTAACACTATATTTAGGTGTTTAAATTATTTTTTATAGTTATAGTTTGGTATACAGGGTCCTAATGATGTAATCCGGTATGCTAGTAAATTTTCGGTGAGTACTGAAAATCGTTGCTGACTAACAACCTTGTTGTATAACATTGGTCACAGCTCTCTTTTTGGAATAAGGACAAATTTAGTGTATTTTCTTATTAGCTGTTTTTGTTCATTCCATCAGCTGACTACAAAGAATGTATGTATTTTCTTTGATTCACTACCATATGATGTAAAGCAGTTGACTCTACGTAGATTATGAATTCAAAAAGGTATTCCATAGGATTTTGATTTATATATTAATTTATATCAATCAAGGGCCTTCATAAATAACGTGTCTCATTTCATACTCAGTCATTGATAAGATTATCAATTCAATGTATATACTAATTAAAAACTATTCTCTGAATAATAATTAACAATTGGAAAAAAGAAAAATACAGAAAGCTACCTACCATATGTTTTATTTTTTTTCAAATTTTTCCTTTCCCTCTTGACAATGGAGGTTGAGAGTGACTAAAAAAGCCAGTCATTTGTAGTCCCCTGAACCCCTATGCATAGTACTGGTATATCAAAAAATACAAATACACCATTTATTATTACATATTTGGCGTTATAACATGATGGCAATTCAATCATTTTGGACCACTTGCTGATCGATGACTTCAAATAACTTTTTTTTAATAGAAAGATTTTAATCTATCTACAAAATAAGTCCTTTTTTTACTGGGCTGAATGAAAAACTATAATTAAGTCAGGGAGGGGCAATTAGCTGAGACTTTCATATGATATCATTAAGTAGACACTTTTTATTAATGACATTTCCATCTCCAAGGCATGACAATCATGGAATAATATAATGGAAAAATAAAAAGATAACATATCTTGATAGGATTTGACAATACATTTTCCTTCTTTATTTTATACTTATTTATTTATTTTTTTTGACCATGAAACTAGATATTTTTTAAATAAAATTTTTGTCATCTTCCAACCATCGAATATGCGTATTGATACGGAATGAAAGTATTCAATAATTTAAGCCTATATTGAACCGATATTTAATGTGAATCAAACATCTAGTTATCTTTTTTATATTTTTCATCTTGATTTAACAATTTGAACTATTTTGTTCATGAAAGTTTCATTAATTATTAAAACTGTATGTGTATTGAATACAAATCAGTACAAAATTTCCTGAGAAATAAAATAGTAGACAAGATTGAATGGATTATTTCCATATCTGAACTTTTAATCAAAAGCTCCCAATAAAGTAAAATTTTAATTTGAAAATTATTCTTCAAATGTCACAAGCTGGTTAAGTCATACGGTTAGTTATTCAAATTTCGATATACCAAATTAGAAAGTCCTTTGGGATTACCATACAAATCCAAAGCTAATAACTTTTTTGGATTAAAAACTCTAAAGAGGAATAAAACACAGGTAGTTCACTTCTACGGGAGTGATGTGAGAAGTGAGTTGGAAACAATGTTTTAAATACGTGCTGAAATAATAGATCATTAATAGATAGATTACTTACGTAGTTTCTGTTTAGACTATTTATATTATGAAATTGCTTCAAATCTATTTCAAATAGATTTTATTACCAGACATTTTGATTATGCTGCTAAACATCCTTTAGGATAAACATAACTTTTTTTATTACAAAAATGTATTTTCTTATAATTATTCGCAAATTAACCTTTTTTAATCAAGGTTTGGTGAATTTAATTAATTTATACACGTTCAAGACGTTTTTTGCTTTGACTTTTCCCCTTATTTCGATTAAAGGTAGTGTATTGCTACAAATATAATACCAACTGTTTGTTTACATATCACAATCAACCTCATTAAAATTAATGAGTATACTTTTAATACTAAAAGTTTGTTAAAAGTAAAATAGTTTATAGAAGTTTTTTATTGAAAATGAAATTATAATGTTTTAATTATAATCATAACAAATGATATTTTGTTGATGCCCAAATCTTATGTTATTTAGATTAATTACATTAATTTTGAGTCAATGTCAGCGAAATAAAATTCACTTAATATTTGGGTTACCATTAAATCCCAGTTCATTGTCTATGGAAAAAAAGGATATTCACTGACAGAGGGTTACAATCAATATTTTATTAACAGATCTTCTCTTCTTCATAATCCTCAATTCCTTATACTTATTAGGACTCGATCGGTACGAAGTTGTACCGGATTTTGGTTCGGTACCTTTTTACTTCAGTGCGGTACGGATACATATAATCGCATGTTAAATATTTTGAATTATAAAATTTTGGTTATTTTTATAAATTAATAAATTTAAATAGTGAGGTAAGTTTCTAATCCATAAGCAAACCTTTTTATAAGAAATAATTTATGTATTTGCTTATACAAAAAATATAAAATGCCTTACCGAATGATAAAATACATCCCAGTTGACGAAAACCCAGTGCTATGTTGGAGGGACAATTTAAATAAACTTTGCAATGTTTTCAAGTTAGCTTCGCGATACCTCGAAACTACAAATACATTTGTATTAAGCAAAATATTTTTTTTTTGAAGCTGACGATACCGTGACTCCAAATCGGTCTTGTTTGCTATCTGAAATTTTGTACAACCTCATCATTTTGCAAAAAAAAGTTATATTAATGAATAATAATATTATATAACTCGTGTCAATTTTATATCAATCTTTGTTTTTTAGATAAATTAAGTATATTTAGGAATAACTTATTTGTGTAGAAAATAAATTATTAAAGAATAAAACATCGAAAAAACTTGCAAAACTACATCAACTCAATTAAAAACCTTTTACTATTATACTGCACCAAACTGCGAACCCGTGAAGGGTTACTGCGGTTCGTAACAAATCGCAGGTTTAGTGTACCGTCCTGCCCTAATATTTATAGTACAAAAAGGTATAGAATATCTACAAATGCAGTCAGAAATAGGGATGCGAATATTAAAATTTGAACTTGTTTATAAAAATATTGAAACTTTGATGCGGGTACAAAGAGTTTTAAAATGCAGATCATTTGCAAATTAGAATCGAGTATTCGATCAATTGAAAATACAAATACATTAATTAAATTTTTTAGTATAATAAAATAGATAAATTGATAGGTAATTTTAATGAGCATAAATGTTTAGGAAAACTTGTAATTAAAAATACATTTATAACATAAGACTAAACATATTTAAAATAGATATTTGTAATTTTACAAAATTGTATTATATATGTTTATAAGTAATGGTTGACAAAGTTTCACATTGTCATAAATTATTTATTTTCGGTTAAAAAAACGTATTACTATTTGATATAAAATTCATTTATTCTTTATTTATTTATTTTAGGTCATAAGTAATTAATAACTTTTTAATATTTTCATAGCTATCAAATTGTTAATACTTATTTATGACATAAATAAATGATGGATTTGATTTGATAATTAAGCAATGACAAGACGTGATATGTTACCTTAATATTTATGAAAGTAACGTAATGTGTCAAATACTTACCTTTGTATGCTATTTTTTCACAGGCATCAAAGCAATAGTAACTTCACAATTACAATACATTGGTGGGTAACAAGTGAGATATTTAGGGGTTTCCACCGATATAATTTTTTTGGAGTTGATCCCGATTTTTCTTTGTCAGAAACGATAACGAAAAATGCAGTCTCTAATTTTTGAAAGAGAAATGGAAAATGTAGTAATAATAATAACATAAAAACATTAAAATTTAAATACCACCGTGAAAAAGGTCATTTCTTCCACATTATAATTTCAATCATTGCAATAGTTGCAAAATACTCTTCTGAAAAGATTTTTTATTTTATAATTTTTCTATGAAAAAATCTATGACATTAAAATCATTGCTGAATAAAGTATAAAAGTATTTTATTTTCTTGATGGTGAGTGATATCATACCTGGAGTTTTATAAAAGTTTTGAGTCTTTGGAAAATATAGTATGTAAAAAAAGTGTTTTAACGTTTCCTCACCCTTCAGACCATCTGGTTACTGACTGAGAGCTTGTTCATGATATTGGTGCAACTGGTGTGGACTAAAACGACAACCTCCTTTTTTTTTTGCTTCCATTTTCCACTTAAGAGTATTTAATTTAAACTAAACAGCTGACTTCACTTCTAACACTAAAGCACTACAAAAGTTTGAAGCGGATATTTACAAATAAATCTCTGCAAAATCTCTAAAATTTTCATTTTAATAACATTCCAAGACTTTTCCAACTCCAGTACCATCCCAAACAATGCCCCAACAATTATGATATGTAATAGTGGCGTTATATGTTTGTAGTTTTGTCAATCATCAGGGATAAAGATATACATTGAAGAGTGAGAGAGAGACTTGATAAATATCAAAAATAGCTGCTTTTGCCAAGTCTGGATTTATATACGTTAATTAATTTAAATACTTTTGAAAGGGTTTTTATATTTTAAGCAATCTTAATTTTGTTTTTTACAAGGATATTTAATGTTGTTTTTAAGAGGACATAATATCCGATATATAATTGACAACTTTGGCAGATTACTGACTACAATCAAATTGTCTATAATCGAATAATTGATATATCGTTCAAGATCTACTGTCAATATCTTTAAACCATTGTAGCATTGTTTAATGTTCAATAAGCAAATTTGTCAAAAGTGTATAGATATATTTGTTTGTTCAAAGAAGGGGTTAAATTGTCGGAGAAATTGAACCAATCTTAAAAGTTTCATGATGGAATTGCAGAGGGGAGGGAGTTAAAATTTAGCATTTTTAAGCAGATGTCATATATACCCCAAACTCAGATATTTAATATGAAAAAATGGTATGAATAAATCATTATTCATCTTTGAATGTTTGGAGACATCCTAACACCCTGTAGTTGATATTTAAGTGTAATGACCAGTTTTATAGTCGTATACACTTAGTATTCAACCATATTAGATACATACATTTATAGTTAGCTGTTTTGACTTCATGTATAGCTATGTAGATACATGGTTACGCCACACATATGTACAAGTTTGTATACATGTAAGTGTTTATAAACAATCTTGAATTTATGACCATGTGTCGTAAATACAGTAATTATAATCGATTCTCGTATTGGGTGGATTATAATATTTAAGAAGGAATTTAGAGATATTTCAACATCTTTTGTCTCAATACATATCTATACGTATACTCGGAGTTATGAGCATTCTAAGCATTTTTTTGAGTGCGATTGTTTGATTGTTGACAACGAGAAGAGTGTTTTTATGTTTATTTTCTAAATCTGTAGTCACTATTCTGGTATTCTTGAGAAGAGAGAACATCTGAGTACAAAGTGTAACCACAAGTATGTTTGCTCATGAATGAGGGATAGTAACGCTGATTATTTGTTGTTAAGTTATTAGTGAAAGTTCCTGTTGGACTCAGAGTAGATTTAATGATAGAAATGGGAGTCATTAGTGTCTATGCTCTTGGTTGTTACAGAGTGTATGTGTGTTTATGCCCTTCTTCTCATAGATACTCTTAGCTAATCTAATAAAACGTCATGACAACTAAGCTCTTGACAGTGTGTGTGGGGTTTTTTTCCCCAAATTTGTTATCATTATTCGATTATTCTTGATTAGAGAATATTAAAGTATAGAGTAATCACTAGTGGGTGAAATACAAAGAGTAACACTGATGATTTGTTGTGGAGATATAAGTGTAAGTCCTACTCGGACTTGGAGTAGAATTGAGGATCAACATCGTAGTCATAACCTATATCATAACTAGATACGGAGTGGGATTTCTGTATATTTACTTCCTCTTAAAAGTTATTGCAGCTAATCTCTCGTCGTCATGACAGCTAAACTACTCTCCTTCTAAACATTCTTTAATTGCTCAGGATGACCACGTTAATTTTCGATTTATTTTTTAACATACCGGCAGGACATATTTTTTACAACTATAAATATACATACGTATATGTACTATATTGAACTGTAAGATGTATGCAGATTGTAAATGGTTGCAAATCTCTTGTGGAAAGGAAATAGCAGAGCACATAAATGAGGAGGGGGGGGGGCATTAAAGGTGACGTCATTTGTAAAAAAAAATGGGTCCTCAATATAATATGTATATGGTTATATGTATGCGTATATATATATATATAGGTCCTTCACCTTGAAGTCTACATTGCACGAAAGGCTTAATGTTGTTTGCATTGTTTATCTATCTAACACAAGCACCATAGCTGCCTATGAATGTTAGCGTGTATATGTACGTACATACATGTTTGAAACGTTGATTGCTACAACACTAATTGACTTTTTTTTTAATTTTCTTTATTCCTTCCTTTTTAAGGATATTATGAATGAGTTAGAAAAAAATAAATAAAACCATTCATGAAGTAATGTTGGTTGACGAAAAACATATATATATACAACATGTAATATAACATCAGTTAGCCCACATCATACTTGGTAAAACAGGCCAGATCAGGTCAATTGGTAAAGACAAAAAAGAGAAGGATTTAGAACAGGTTATGTATGATAACAACTATTCTTTTATTATTAAGTCTCACACATTGACAAACCATTATTCCCTCAGTCATCAATACATACATATATATACTACGGTTGATTGTTATATAATTCTAAGAGGCTTGACAAAAAAGTAAATATATATAGTATATGTAAAATTATCATAGCAATCAATTTATTAGAAATGAAACTTGCATGCAACTTGCATTCATTCTCTGCATACCTCATAACGTTGAAAGCCTTGTATTTAGAGTTTGATCACGCAACGCAAATTTATTAGGGGGATGTGAGTTAGGGAATTTGGATTTTCAATTTTACTTTAAAAAATATTAAATATATATGAGTAAAAAAACATAATGATGGGTTTTGTTGTGTTGCTCCTTATTTAGGACCCGTGACCGCGGTCAAGTTCAGTCCAACTTGTCCTTTATGTCGTCTTAGTTCTTATTTATTAAGATCAGTCCAGTCTTACGACTGATTCTAACAGTCTTTGAGACATGTCCTAGAAAAATGTTATTGACGTCATCAAGGACAAGTTTTAGGACTGATATGCAGAACTGAACTGGACCTTACCGAGATTGAACAAGACAGGACCCCAGACTTCAGTCCTAAATAAGTACCGACGCAAAACTACTTGTTGGTATTTAAATTAGGACATTTACAGTACTTTATGTTGGAGGATTGATCGATAAACAATTATTGGAATGAATTTGCTTCCACTAGTTTTATTTGGGATTCCTATTTCTTCCTTATCGTTATTATATATGTACAATGAAATAGCAAACTTTGATTTAGGGGTTAAAGTAAATGGTTATCAATTATACTGAAGCTATGGTATCTTATAATCTAAAATTTTACTTTTTGACTATTTTATGTTCCTAGGAGGGATACTGCTTCTGGTCCGACTCGACTATTGGATATCGATATAGTATTAACTTTACCTATTAAAAGAATACTACAGTTAATAGTGTCTTGAATAGACATATGCCCAGTTCTTCAAAAGAGGGAGAACTGTTCCTAGTTTAGAGTAAAAATAGATGTAGGTACAGGTCCCATTAATACTTTATAAATGAGTAGATTTCACTCAAGGCTTTATTTTAGGCAATTTATTGGGATCATCATAGATTTTTGCAAATCATATTAGAAATAGATAGGTAAAAGACTTTCCTAATTGGTTTAAGTTAGTGAGGGATGAATAAGTATAAACTGCATTGTTATTAAAATTTTGTAGGTTTTTGATTGTTAGAGTTCATATACTATGAAATTTGGCTTTCGTCACCTTATTAGAGCAAATTTTTTAATAGGAATATACCTTTTTCTAAAAACTATTAAAATAAATTATTTTCTATGTAAAAAAAAGTCATATCTAAAGGTTTTTTAATATTTTTTTTTTTTTTGTCAATATTTTATTTCCAATTAAAAAAAATCCTTTCTTATTAGAGTTAAAAAAGTTGTAAATATTTGTCTTAAAATTTCAAAATAAATATTCAACACTTACCCCAAAGAAAAAACAATAATCCTACTACACGCTCTGTATGCAGATACAAATACTTATTGGATTAATGTACCCAAAAGAATTGAAATTTCCATGGGTCTTGAAATTATTTTCCAAAAAATTTAATTGTTTATGAATAGTTGAAAAGTTTGAAAAAAAATTATATATCAAATTGTATATTTGAAAAAAATTTCCAAAAAATTTAATTTTTCAAAAAAATACCAAAAACCAAGCTTCCCTAAAATAGAATCCTATGGATAACCCCTGATAGCTAAATGTTATTTTTAACTATTATTTAAAATATTAAAGAATTGGAATCGGGATTTTGTTTTGAATCGTGCCATCACTAATATTTGTAGACAGTTCTTTGGCGTTAGAGTGTTAACATCACGCAACAGCATCAGTTATCCAAAGGTATAAAAAACTGGTTTCCTCCATCATTAATAGCACCAGAGCACCACTTCAATTGCTGCCCAGTTATATAGTTGTTAAAATAACAAGGAAATATTGCTAAAGTAGACTTTTTGTAATAGAAATAACCTTCGAGAATATCATTCAGCGTGAGGGCTGACCTTTAGGTTTATTGTTGTTGTTTTTGTTGGTGGATGTTAGGGAAACGTTGATTCAGTTCTCTTAGAAGGAAAAACATGAATTATGCGAGAGATTGCTAAGCTTTGATTATATTATATACAGTGTGTCAACATAAAAACAATCATGAACAAAAAATCAAAACTTTTAACATAATATATTCATTATATAAAGTAGAAACGATTCATTGGATTCGTTGTTTTTTCTGGAATCAGGATCGGTAACGGAAAAATAATGATCAATTTACGATTCTGATTCTTATTTCTTAATGATATTTAACTATATATTGCATTTCTAAGTTTTGAAAAAAAAAATTAAGAAATTTTTGCTGATTACTAGAAAATTTAATTTTTCAAATTTTTTTCCAAAAAATTTAATTTTTGAAAATGTTGTGAACAGTTGGGAATTTTTTCTCCAAAAACGGAATTTTTTGAGAATAGAAAAATTTATTTTTTTATGAAAAGTTGTGGATGTTTGACACTTTTTAAAATATCAATTTGTATATATGAAATTTTTAAATACTAAATTTATCTATATTTTTTATTCAATATACCCTACTTCGCAAGCAATAACAGCCTCGATACGCTATCAATAAGATTGGCTTCTCTTGACGATGAGGGCTGTTTCCATGGCGTATCACCCTGTCAGGATGACAGCTCTGGACGAATCCAAATTTTAATGAGAGGTGCTGCAGACATTCTTCTTGAAGACCCCCTAGACTACAAAGTCTAGGGAGTTGAGGTCCGAAATAGAGGAGGGACACATGGAGACAGACCAAAAGTCAGCCATAGTCAGAGATTTTGATTACTTTTGTCTATAGGGATCTGCAATGGACTTCTTGATATTGTAGGCAGTCCTAATGGAGATGCCAACGGTATCTGCAGCCTTTTTAGTATTCGCAACTGCACACACGAGTTGCCTTTTTTTTTTTGTTCTTGTTCTGACATTTTTTATCTTAGAGACATGGCATAAAAACAAAACTTGTTTCTTTTTATTTCAACTGTCGTTTGATTGCTTAATAAAACCTTGAAATTAAAGATAACGGGTATAAAGTCGTAATTAAATGCAATTGAAAGGTTTGTGTCCGATATGAAGGCTCAAAATTTATTCCTATTTTTAAGTACTTCCACTTACTAGTAGAACTTTTACTAATAGGAGGGTAATTGTTTTTAATGGCATCCTGAAAATAGTTAATACAACAATTGATCTACGATAATTCAAGATTTGGTTAACTTTAGAAACTAGCAAATAAACTCTAGTGTATAAGAAGTATATTACTAATGTAAATTGAAAGAAACACTCTGAATCTTTTGTACTAAGTAATGGAAGAATTAACTTATTTTCCTTTACCCAATGAATTATTGGTTTTTTTTCGGTCACCTTCTTTTGTGTGCTAATTTTCTTGCAAAATATGGAAAATGTATTTGAATATTAATAATTTATGAGTCTTTATTAATAACAAACTCACAAATCATTGAATTATCAGCAAATTGAAAGCCCTGTATTTTATTTGTCCAAACAATTAAAACGTTTATAGCAATGTACTTATTTGTTACTTAGAACATTTGCAAATATCAAAAGACATTCAGTCTGATAATAGCTAATAGGCTTTAGCATGTTTTGTTTTTTTGTGCGGTGTCATTACCAAAAAATAACTATAGACTTGACCTTTTATGAAAAAATATGTGAATAACAATACTTTTTTTTTTATCTTTTTCTCTCTCTCGTACTGTATACCTGAGTTAACAAAAAAATACGCTTATGGCTTACATTAATATATGTACCTAGTACATATCATCTATGAATGTGTAGGTACAAGTAATACTTGAATTGCAAAAGAACACACACTGCTCAAATATAAAACTAAATATCAAAGATATTTCTTATTAGAAAAAAAAAAGTAGCATGACCTTCAAATAATCTAAAAATAGCAAAATTTGGAATTTGCTACTTTTAAACATTGATTATTTTATATACATAAATATACAAATATATTTTTTATTAAATTATTTAACAAATTATGTTGATTTTGAAGAAAATACAATTAGAAAAAAGAACAGACAATAACTGTAGGGTTGTAAAAAAATATCATTTAAAACAAAGGAATGACTTTTTGTAGTTGCAAACAGTTTTTATTCTTAAGAAGTTAACATCTTAGTATAAAGTACATGTGTTTATGAATAGTGTGGTGTTGGTCCTTTATCTGACATAAAACTGCTATCCCGATCCAGTGTAGTTCAGTCCTACATAATCAGTCATAAAACTTATAAAGTTCGGTACTTGATGACGTAAGTCAACTTTATTTAATTTTTTTTAAATAAGTTTTAGTATTGACAGGCCGAAGGACTTACGGTCTTAAAGACCGGAACCAAGGACTGGTAGAACTGATATACAAGAGTGTAACCCTGATGATTTGTTACGGAGTTATAAATGTAAGTCATTTTTGGATTTATAGTGGAATTGGGAATTGAGATCGGAGTAATTCTTGCCAATGTCCTTGTTTATTTTCTTCTTCCTCTCTTCACTTGTCAAAGCTGATTGTAGCTGATCTAATAAAACATCATTAGACGCATCATGAGGATTATTCTTTCTCTCCTCCAAAATATTCTTCAAATTATCAGGGTTACCATGTTGATTTTCGGGTTCTTTTTTTTAGCATACCTGAAGATCTGTCTCTTTGTATCTGTATTAAAAACTTATCAAAGTGCTGAGCTAAATATTATGAAAATAATAGTGGTATAGATATGTATCTAACTACCTGAGTGAGGAATTAAGCACTGACCTTGAATTTATGAGCTTTGTCCGTTTATGAAAACCCCCTTTTTTTCAAATTACATAAATACCAGGACTCTACATTGTCAATGATTGAATTGCTATATTTATAGATAATTCTCTTTTGAAAGAGTCATTAAGTTTTAAGCCGATTTCAAAGTCAAATATCTTTATCATTCGGATATAGACATCCAGATATATCAATTGGGTTTCATTAAGTAGCAAATTTAGGTGAGAGAATGTTTTTTTTTATTATTTGGTGCACTGTTTATAAAATATACAGGTAGGAAAAAATCAATATATATTTCTTATGAATTTTTAGCCTGCAGACTCTCATTTTAGCCATTAGTTGATTAAAACACTAGTCAATTTTATAATGAATATGTTTTAAAAAATGCCGATCGTAAGGTTATATGACCAAATTACAATTTTTATCCCAGATTAAATTGATTTCATCTCTACCTTCCAAACAAAAAATATGAAGCATTGTTAATGATAAATTTATTTCGAAATCTTGTCTATCTATTGTTATTTTTAATAGATACCATAATTAAATATAGTATACAATGAAAAGAGTTGCGTTCAGTTATATGTTCCTCCGGAATATTTAATAAGATATTGTATCTAGAAAACACAATTTTCTATGATTAAAAATAAACCCTGCAAATTTAGAAATTCCTTGTATATTATGCAACTTTATCAATCGTTCTCTTGATGTTATGTCTTGTTGCTCCTAAAGTATTCGGTCTAATCCACTCTAAGACTGGTACCAAGGACAAGTACTTAAGTACCACTGAATAGTGTTAATTCATAATGAAGAAACACATCAATAACGTCAGGAGGGATTGAGTTTTCCTTCTTGTTAAGTGCTACAAAATAAAAGTGGTCCGGACTCCTTGGAGCTAAATAAGTACGGACACAACACTAGTTGTAACCTTTCCTGCAAAAAGAAAGAGAAAAAAGGACCAAAATCAGTTGATAGTTATGTCATTTCCCAGCTATGGAATTTTAGCCAATAACACAATGAAACAGTTTTTTCGAACGCTGGCTAAAAATCAAGAATTCATTATTGTTATTTAAGTCGTAGAATACGAAAATGACCTTTTGATTTTTAATTGCAGTAGGTTTGGTCTTTAATAACTTTTTTTAAATCACGTAAATGAGTTTAATTTTGATTCAGAGCCATACTTTGAAATGAAATAACTATATTGATAAAAATTTAACGATATAACATTCCAACATTCAAAAGACAAATTATTTATTAAGTCATCATTAATAGAGATCCAACAAAAAGGGTCTAATCATACACTAATCCAGTATAATAAGGGATTATATATGGAAGGTAATATTTTTTAAATTGTTTCATATTATAGCTAAAAATAAAGGATAAACCTTATATTGCAACTTCAAAAGATTTCCGATCAAGAAAAAGTTCGATTTTGATTGATTTTTTTCAGTTTAACTTCTAATTTTCTTAAAGAATAATTAATGCATAAGAAATCTCATGTTGCGTGAAAATATTTCGAAATTAAATTTAATTTAGTCATTTATTTTACCAAGGGTAAAAATTGATACATATATTTTGGAGACAAGAAATTGCCCCCCAATTGAAATATGTATCATATCTAATATATTGGATGAGTATTTATTGAGTAAATTTAACTAATTTATACTCAATTTTTGATCTTTTTTTTCCCTGTAAAATATTCATTTATCCTTACAATTAGTCAAATAATTCACTTAATTATATTTAATTGCGAAACATTTTCACGTAAATTTTAAATATCATTTTCGTGTTCTATGCCTTAAATAACAATACTAAATGTGGCTCCTAGGTGACGGCGTTCCAATATTTGAAATTTTTTAAATTGTAAGATATAACTCGAATTCAACCAATTCACGTTTAGAAACATGATTATTATTGAAAAAGAAGAAGAAACATCGACAATTAACACCAAAATACAATATAGGTTTTTGTTTTAGTGAAGTTAGAGCGTATTATAGGAAATGTAGTTTGTAATTTTCTTATGAAAGAAGCTTGGAACTCAAGTCAAAGGGTTGAATAAAGGAATCAACGCAATAATAAACCTCCTTTCATACATGAAAAAAAAAAGAGTTTTTTTTTATCTTCTTTGGTCTTCCTTGTCATCAACAAGGTCATACTAATGAAGTCAAAGTATGTTATGATGAAGAGGAATCCAGTAGTACCTATATGAAGATACAGGTTTTTAATATACATATGAATGTAAAATGTGTGTTTTCATATTATTTATAGAACCTGCTGGATACTTATAATATAATATTAAGTCTACAACAACAACAAACTACCTGTTGATCAGGTATTTATTATAATTTTAAATATTAAATAAATTATTTATAATTAATATCGATTCACTTACATTTTTGTATCTTGTATCACTTAACTAATTGACAGATATTTAAAAGAAATGACAACTGTTAACTGTAATTAAAAAAACCTTTCATTTACTTCTAAATGAAAGGGTACTCCTCAAGTGTACTCCTTTTGCGGACATGTCCTATTTTTACATTCTGTTCAAAGCGATCAGGGGACTTTTTATATAAATTCAATGAAATATCTGGTTTCTTTTGGGTTTCAGAATGTTAAAAGAGGGCATTTGTGGACAAAAGAGACAGTGTGGCCGTTGTCTACCAACGAACTTTAAGATCCTGCGACAGCTGCATGGGTGCGACGTTATATTTTGTTTTCGCGTCGGTTAAAAAAATGGCATCCATCTAAAAAAAAAATATTCTACAATCGTGTAAAAGGCAGAGTATCATTGTTGCGATCTGCCCCGGACGAGACACTATTAAGATTGTAAACTTTTTTAGTCTGAAAAGGTCCTTTTTCTGAAAAGTTAGGAAGGAACTGAAAGAGTCTAGAGGTGATTATGAATCAACAGAAAATGTTGACCTGGTTGGCATAATTTTTTAAACTTTGTTGGACCATGTGTTTGCCCTTCAAGCTCACCGGATCTCAACCCCATGGACATCCTTGTGGGGGGGGGGCTTAGAGAGACAAACCGACAGATCTTCCTACGACACAAAGTCCAAACTGATGGCCAAGGTCCTGGAGGAATTCTGGAATCTACCAAATAAGACTGTCATTAAGATCTGCTCACTTTTCCAAGGTCGAGTCAAGTCCTTTATTGAGGCCAAAGGGAATTATAAGGAATAATCCTAATATAAAAAATGGATTCAGCTTTCATTTAGCATTTGTTTTTATTAAAATCGAATGATTAATTTAACAGAAAATCTATTTAAAGGTATAATAGTGGTGGTTGTTAATTAGAGGTCCATGCAATAGAGATTTTCAGTAATATTTAAATAAACAAAAGTCAATTTAAAAATAAGGAAAGGTCAAAATTGAATATTTTTATATTAAAATCAAATATTTTAAAGGTAAATAAAAGGGTAGTATTAAATTTTATTAATTTAAAAATAATTATCCTCTCGCCTCTAAAACGGGCAGATATTGGGCAACATGTCTTTTTTAGGAGGGGGAGGGAATCAAAATATGTACACCCTATCTATACATGATAATTGTAAATTCTCAATAGGTGGGATGGCCATGGACCCCTGCCCCTGTTGTGCGGCCCCTGTTAGATATAATAAGTCATTTATTATTATTCAATTATTGTACGAGTATATGTATTGTGTACTTGTGGATAATGACTTAAGAGGCGTTATTGCTATTGTTATTTGTAACCTCCAAACGCTAATTCAACCCAGTGAAGAAGAAGAAGAAGAAAAAAGCTAATTTTCAATAATAATAATAATAGCTAACAAAAATTGCTTAAGAAGCACATTATAATTCAAAATCATTACTTTTATATATTACTAGGACGTACTAGAATTATATATTTTATTACGAATGATTTTATTATACACATACCAGGACGTCAGAAAGTCTTGGAACATAATGAATGTTGAGCAATTAATTACGCCTAGCGGCTTTAAATGAAACTCTAGAGACTTTTTTTAATTGAACTAATTTATTACCCCTTAGAGAACATTATTTATGAATCTGAGCACCTTCCCCCTCTATCAAACGCTCAATACGAGTCAGGAACACTTTGTACTCGTTGACAACGTAGTGCTTCGGCATTGATTGCCACTGTTTCTCAACCGGTTACTTTAGGCACTCAATACTGTTGTAACGTTAATTACAGGCCTTACTTTCAATTCGCCAACATATGGTGTAATGAAGGGGACTCGGGTCGGGGCTCCGCAGTGGCTAGAAGGCTTTCGGCTAGAACTTATTTTTCTTTTTTTTTGCAATCCAATCCTGCACAGTTTTCCCGTATGTGCAGAAATCCCATGCTACTGAAAGCAATAATCGGTTTTCTTTGATTGCTTTGTGATCTTGAGAACCTAAGGAAGAAATTTTGTTTGCAAAATAATCACGCAATCTTCGCTAGTCAATCTATATCCAATAGTAAGCCAAATTAGCTTCATTTGTGACCCTCAGATGAAACAATGCCAAGTATCATTAATGAGGCCGGATGTTTGTTGGTGGATACTTAACAGACCCAATCATTTTGCCATTTGTACACGGGATCCATTTAAATGTCTTTTCGTCCAAGAAGAATCAAATTGTTGTTGTTTTTGTGTGAGCAAGGGCCACTATATATGTTGGAGAGTTTTGTCACCAGCTTTTTATGGCATTGGAAACCGTGGAACGGTTCACCAACCCCTTTTTTGCCAAGTCCGTCAACGTCATCTTCGGAATTTTCAAAAATCTTTTTTTGCAATTTCAGGATTAAATTGGATCTGTCTTCCACTTCTATGACGATGATTGATGTCTTCACCACTGTTGACCATATCCTTGACCCTCCAAACAGTGGGTTTTCAGACAATAAGAGGCTTTACAATATCAAAAATTGCTAATTCTGGCACAGACTGAACGACTCACTTCTTGCCATTTTTCTCTATTTTCATTAATATTTATCCTAGAGACTTTTTAAATAAAATTTTCTAAAGGTAAACCATCAGCTGTTCTTTTTTGTAAAACAAACTTTGATAAAATTAACCAAAAACTCTCAACACACAACTAAAAACATGTTCCGAAACTTTCTGACGCCACGGTACAAAGAATACTATGAAAAACTAGCTAATCTGCAGACAAATATATATATAATATTAAAGTAGATGAATATATAAGTGTTCCTAGGAACATACTTTTCCAAAGTCCTAGGCCTTGTTAAGAGCATGCGAATCCACATTTTATTCGATCCAGTTCTGTCTTCGGCCCGGTTCTATCACTCTTTAGGACCGTGGTTCCTTGAAATCGTTCCATAACTGACGAACCTTGATTTTTTCCTACAAAATTACCCGAAAATCAACATGGTTACCCTTACAAGAATGTTTTGGAGGAGAGAAAGAATAATACCCATGACGTTTCAGTAGATCAGCTATAATCAGCTTTGATAAGAGAGGAAGGAGAAAAGGATATAAACAAGGGATCTATTTTTATTCATTTAGGACCAACGGTTGAGACTGTACCACGTTTCTTGTTCCTAGACAAGGACCCACACAATACTACACATATGAGGAGTAGCAACTCCTCATTTCATGGATATCATTGTTATTAAATACTCAATTAAATCAGATTTCGAGCCTATAAAAACATCTTACCCAGTGGACAAGTAACAGTGTGTCCAGGGGGTACATATCCTTCATTGCAACTAATATGTATATTAAGGGACACCAAGTTATTTAACAATAATGGAATATATATACTTAAACAAAAATTGAAATTTTTTCGAAAAAACATAGATTTGGAAGAAAAAAAATGAAACTATCATATCAAAAAAACAGTAGTCTAGGGATGTCAAAATATGTTATGAAGGGGGTGCCACAATGTTCAGGGTGCCTAATCGAAAGAACATCCCAATTTTTTTTCTTGTGCCACAAACAAGGATCTCATTTTTGGTAAATCTGTAAGGTATGGGCATATCTCCTTTTTTTCTGCCATTGACCTCACTTTGTCAATGGAGGGTACTTTTTTGAGATGTCATTCAATGAGACACAAATAAACATTTTTGTCTTTATCCCTAACTACCTACCTAATAAAAAGTTAATTTATGACCCAAACATTTAATCTCCATAGTTGATATCATTGGAAAAGAACTATCAATGCATGCAAAAAAAAATCCAACCTTCAAATTATGTTTGCATGCACCACAAACACACTCCTTATTTGGTGAGGAATTGATTTTACATTTATTTTGATTTGGAATTTTATTTTTAAATATATCTTGTGTCTTAATTTAAAAAAGACTATTAGCTCTTGTTTTCATTTTTCTATTCCAAAATGAAGGGGCCAATAATTTACTTTATTATGTATATTATTAAAGCAAAGTTTGTATGTCTGAGGAGGACACATTTTTAACGAGCGTGTGTAGCTACAGCCCAGCACATCATATAAAAAAAGAAAATATACAAGGAAAGAAAGGGATTTAAAAGGATGTCAGCAGAGTTATATTTTGAGGGGGGGGCTAATTGATATTTTTGAAAAATAATTACAAAAATTAAAGCTCACATATTATTTTTATTCAACTATTCTTAAATGAAATCTTTTGGAAAAAATTTTCAAAAATTAAATAACAAGTATTCAGTTTTTCTGATGAAAAAAATCACAAATTTACAGCTATTCACAAAAAATCAAATTATTTTGAAAATAATTTCAAAAATTAAATGTCAAATATAAATTATTTTTCAAAAATTCATAATTATTCTCAAAATTAAATTTTTTGGAAAAAAATTTGCAAAAATAAATTCAAAGTATTAAGTTTTTTCAGGAAAAAAAATCGGTCTAATTTATAATGTAATTAAATCAAACATGTAGATAATTCGTTTAAAATCGAAAATGTGGTGATCATGAAACCTTTTGTTTTGAGGATATTTAATGACAAAAATTCATTTTTTTTTCTAAATAATTTCAAAAATTTAATTCCAAGTATTAAGTTGTCTAGAAAAAAAAATCAAAAACTAAAAAAAAAAATTCCATAACTAAATTTGATACAAAAAACTTTTTTTTACTTTATTTTTCAAAAACTAGAGTTATTCACTTTAAATCAAATTTTTTGGAAAAAAATCTAATATTAATTAGTTAAAAGTAAAAATTATTTAATTTAGGAGGGGGCTACAGCCGCTACAGCCCCTCCAGTACTCTTCCTCCAGATACCCCTGATTTATAAATATTTAAGGTTATATATCCTAGGCATTTTTCTGTTAAAAATTCTTTGTATTTTCTTATTATTCTTCCTTTCTTGAGGAGAGAACATCCAAATATGAGCAATTACATTTGAGTGTTGCCATGAAGAAAAAAAATATGAAACTGTTGTTATTATTTTTTCATTCTTGAGGAGAGAACATCTACGTGTGAGTCTGCTCATGAAAAACGGAGAGGAATGCTACAGATTTCTTAGAGAGTTATCTTATATATTATTAAAGTTAAAGTTTGTCTGTTCGTATACACCTAATATCTCACTGCAATGTTGGGTACTCCCACGCGTAAACATTTTTTAATCAAAATTAACAGACATGTTTTTTGTATGTACAAAATGACCTTAGATATATTTTATAGAGCAAAAAGTGGTCCCCAAAAATCCACCTTCATTACAAATCAAAGAAGGACCGTAAATAAATTTACGTCTCCCTCTGTATCTTCTATTAAAAAGATATCCTTGTGTCTTATCCATACAGATATTTATAAATACCTGATTAGATTAATGGAAAGGACCCCGGAAATCTATATGATTTTTTGGTTCCTTTTTAGATACATACAATAAGGACTGAATTGATCCCCTTTAACGCAAGCCATTTGCTTCCAGAGTGCTTCTTTCCTTCTCTTGAGTACCAATCAAGCATGAATAATAACAAAAAAGGATTCGTCTACCTATAGCGTTATGTTTATATTTGATGTTAAGCAAAGTATGTGACGTTTATTGAATGATATGTTTTTATTGGTACAATATTTCATATATTTAAAATCATTACACATGATTTTAATTCGTTCGTCTTCTTCTTTTATTTATAAGTAAATAAATGCTTATTGTCAATTTGAAGCATGAGTTACTATTAAGAGCATGTTTTAGGCATGGATGGGCCATAGAATTCAAGTGGGTACTTCTTATGTACGTACATTCATAAATACTTATATATGTATATTATATTTAATTTACAATGAGTGATGAAGATTGAAATCTTCTTTTGTTTTTTTTTACATAATGTTTTAATAAGTTCCGAGTGTATATTAGTCATGATAATTAATAATAAAAAGTAGCTAGATATTTGCTGTTTCATCATACTTTTGTTCTTATATACAATGTATTTATTTCTGGTCAATTACAAAATATTCATTCTTTTAATTACAATTATCGATTAGAACAGACCTTAATGACTGACTACAATGTAAATAACTTACACATCATATGTTCTTTGATATGGTGTGATTATGACATACCTACTATGTAACCAGACTCTGTGCACCTTTTTGGATATTGGAGGACGAATAAATGTATTTTTTAACTTTCATTTTTTTGCTTCTATATCTTGGTTGATCAAATCTCCTCATTTCCCTGGAAGGGTCCTCTTTTTACATCCTGTTCAGAGCGTCTGGTAATTTCTATATTTTTATGCTTGTAAAGTCGATTTTTAGGATGTAAAAAGAGTAAGCCTCGTATCCTTAATTCAAAATATGCAAAAGGGGTATTCAGTAATATTTCAATATATACAAGTCAATAAAAAAAGATCAAAATCACATTTTTTAACTATTAAAAAAATGAAAAATTCATAATTTAATCTTAAAATTAACAAACTTCAAAATATGTAACCCTCTAAAACTTCCATTAATTGGACAGCATGTCCTCTTTTTGAAAATCAAAATATGAACTCCATTCCTATTTATATTAATAAACTAAAGTTTGTCTGTACAAATATATGGACACAAATCACTGGAAGCATTGTCCTCTATGATGTATACATAATTTGATTTAAAAATAACAATGAAGTCGTATTAGCGAACTATTGCAGGAGTATGCATGCAGAATTGAACGTATATACAGCGATCACTACATATAGTGATCCCTGATATAATTATATAAAAAATGTTGATATCTCGTATGAAAAAAACATTGCAGGATTGCATTTACAGTATATGTTAAGATTTGAATTAAATATAAACGTATATATCAAATACATATATGTTGAAATGAATTTTGTTTGTTTTTGTTAGTGAGCACTCTTAAGACTTAAGTTGTCATTCCAACATATTAAAATTATATTCTCAAACTCTTATTATTATTCTTTTATTCTTGAGCAGAGAACTCATACGAATTGATTTAAGTACTGAGTAGTTACATGTGAATGTGCTCATGAAAAACAGAGAGTAACAATAAGAATTTTGTGCAAAGTTATCTTCCATATAATTAAAGCAAAATGTGTGTATTAGTTGACGCTTAATTACTCTGGGCAATGCCGGCTACTATCCTAAGTATTTGATGATTGCGTATTCGCAAAAGTGATGTGTCCATGGATCTCTGTTGTGCAACCCCTAGTAACTAATATGTATTCCATTCACCAAGGATGATGTTATTACTGGTTTCTCTCAGAGGTTGACAAGGGCTTCTTCCTCATTTACATAAAATTTGCAACTGAGGAAAATATAAACAAATTTAGAATAAAAAAATATTTTACATGTCATTTTGGTAGTATCTAAATACTTAACTAAGTATGTATAATATGTAAATACATATTAAATAAATAGGAAATGGCGATTTCTGGCCAAGGCATTTAAAAAAATGAGTAAAGAAAGAGATATTAA
Source organism: Lepeophtheirus salmonis (assembly GCF_016086655.4). NCBI lineage: Eukaryota > Metazoa > Arthropoda > Copepoda > Siphonostomatoida > Caligidae > Lepeophtheirus > Lepeophtheirus salmonis. The sequence continues at coordinate 34,349,806 of NC_052137.2, forward strand.
AATTATGATAAGTCACCATATATTATGTATATTTGTATATTTTTCTTTGAACTTATATTTAGCAAATTACAATTTATACAATTCTACTTTTTACTCTTTTGTGAATAAGGTACTGTGCAAAAAAAAAAATACAAAATTTGAATATTTCATTTTTTGAAAGCACACTATGGATACAATATAATTATTTGTACTTAAAGGCTCCACACATCGTTTGTGATAGTGGAGGGGCAAATAGTTTAATAATAAATAAATAAATTACTGTTTTATGCTGGGTTGCGTCCTCATTTGCCGGGCATGTCCTCTTTTTACATAGGTTAGGTAGATGTTCATTCAATAGAGGACGATTGGTGGTCTTCCTAAAATACATAAAACTATTTATAACCTTTATTTTTCGAAAAAAATCTGCCAGGTAGAAAAAGTTTAGAGACCAATGACTTTTTTAATACTTATATAAAAATTCTTAAGGGACAGCTTTTATTTAATATGTTCCCCTTTTGCTTCAATAACAGCCTCTACATGAGGTCTGAAGTTCAAGCAGCTTTTAATGATGAACTGGTAAGAAAGGTTGTCCCATTCCTTGGTGATGGCGGACTTTAAAGACTTTACAATTGGGTGAGAGATTATATTTGTATTGAACTTCAAAATACCCCACAAAGTATACTTTGATGGATTGAGATCAGGTGTATTACTGAGCAAGAAGTTAGAGGATACAATATGGATAATTCTATAATTATAAAATAATTAAAAATAAAATTCAATTTAAAAACAAGGAAGGATCGAAGTTTATTTTTTTTTATTAAAAAATCAGAGATAATAAACAAAAATCAAAATTAACTCATTTTAAAATATTATACATGGTTGCCCCTGACAACCATATATAGGTATGTACATGTATTGTGTAAATGTTTTCCCTCCCTACCTTTTACATAGTATTCAATAAATAAAGCTTTTAGCAAAGGACAAATAAATACAAAAAAAATTAATTATAATATAATTCATCAAGGGTTTTGGGTTTCATTTATATTATTAAATTACAAAAATAAATTCGTCCTCTTGAAATAATTTGAAAAAATAAAAATAAGATGCGATTAATATTTTATTTTTCATCAAGTAGTTTTATGCCCATTTCAACCTTCAAAAGAGAAGGAGAGACAGATTAGAATTATTTTGCACAAAATATCAGCAGACCTGCAGTGTTGCCTTTTAAAGAAGTAGATAGATGGAATGAAGCATGGTAGAGATATGGCCTTGATAGACTAAACATTAATATTGATGTGGCGATTTAAAAAAAAAAAAAGTCCAGGGTTTTTCAATAGTTCAATGTTCATATATGTGTGTAAGGTAAAAAGTTTCTATTCATCATTACTCTAGAAGATTTATCTCATAAAGTTTAAAAACTATTAATAGGGATAAATTTTATAAACTTTTTATATTTTATAGAATATACATACATACATCGATCAATTCTTATAAAAAGCTAAGGAACAAGGACAGAAGGCGTTTAAATCTCTAATAAAATATCAATATGTCATTTTCTAGGTACTCTCATACCTTAAGGTTATTTGAATGTTATAGTTATTACAATATTATATCAAGTCATAAAAGCATTCATTTTAACACTTATGCATGGAAAAAACATTATTTAATTTGTAAAAGACATTAATAATATGAGAACATAAAATCTAAGCGGACAAAAAAAAGTATTTTACTCTATAATAGGGGCTCTCAACCGTTTTTGGATGCTAGTCGAATTGAGATGAAGAGAGCATCTTATGGACGCCCGAATGAAAAATTCGGTTTAATTTTAATGGGACAGAAAATTAAATTTCAAAAATCCGTCCCTATTCTGGAAGGAATTTGTCCATCAGTGTTTTTAATCTCAGAGGGTTTTGTCCTAGTAACAACATTAAATTCAACTTATTCATTGATCAATAAAAGGGGAAACCAGAAACAAGGATAATGTCCATCAGTAAAGTTTTGTCATAAAACATTAAATTCAACATATTATCAATAAAAGGGGAAATTATAATCTATAACTCCTTTTCATTTCTGAAAAGCAAATGTCACATTTAATCATTAAAATGTCCTGCAAAACAATGTAGAAAACGATTAACAGAATGTGGACATCTGTTAAATATAAGTAAAGTCTTATCATGAAGCAACTTATATAATTAATCAAAGAAAAACAGACCGGAAGTTGAGGCATTACATTACCTAATATGTAGCATGCACATCTTTTAAATGCATCCAATTAAAATGACATAAAACTAATATAGGCTCTTCGATTAAATAACAATCTTTATAACATCTCTACTTGTCCTCTAAAAGGTAAAGTAAGTAATGGCCAAAGTTATGAGCGAGTAAAGTATGAATCGCGGGCCTAATCTTACCGTCAAAATCTTCAGAGAACTGTCATATTAAATGTAATTCAAGTGAAGTTTTTTCCATTGAAATAGCTTTAAATATAGATTAATGACACACATAGCAACCTCTATCTCAAACTATCTTAAAAAAGAAACAATGCCCAATATCAGTGAGTATTTAGCCCATTATTCTCAACTATGGCATTATTCTTCATTTATGTATTGTACAATAATTAATATGAAGGCAACAAATCAGCCAAAGCTATAAGCCAAATGGCGAAACAAAACCACGTGATCAATATTTGTCCAAAGTAGTGGTCTACACGAGATTTTTTGTGTCCGCTAGAAGCAATTCGCTATACACCCTTTTAATTGAACTAACAAGCTAAATTCTAACAATAAAAGAATCATTTACAAACGATATCAAGAAAAATGATAAATTTACGTAATTTGTGATTTAATCTTGTAAGGAAAGAAGATTTCAGGTAGCCAAGGAGTCTACTCAAATTTGATTTATTGCATTGGTTCAGACGAATAATAAATATTAAGGGAGATAAGTAGAGGAATGAAAAGCTGATAAAATACAAATAAGTTTTTGATATTCTAGGGATAATTATAATTTGTATATATAGGAATAGCTACCTATATATACAAATTATGATTATTTGTTTGACATCACATTTCATACATGATATAACAAAAAAAATTTAGAATATCGTTCTATAAAAAAGTAATTATATAATTATCATTCGTAGGACGTCAAATTGAATTACAAATTTCATCCACTTGAGAGAATTTATATATACTCGTATATATATATATTATATATATAAAGTGAAGAATGTAGAGATTATTACATTATGTAAATGAATATATTTAATTGCGTTTTTCATTTCCAGGGTAATTTTTTTTTGATCCAGATGCCAGGAAATTTGTAGTTGTAGTAGATCACATAAATTCTGTGAAATTTAAGTATTTCTTTTTATATTTTAAGAAGAAAGAATACAATTTAAGCTGGTCTTACCCGATGTATAACATTATTAACTCTCTTTTTCCAAATTTTTCTTATTACAACTAAATAGTTTTTTTTTTAGAACACACAGGTCCTAATTTTTTTAAATATTCCTCAAATTGATTAGATGCATTTGCACTAATAAAGTATAAATAAATATTAAAGTATTACAATTACTCCATATTACTTATGCATGGTATTTGAAGTCCATATACGTAAAGTATGTTTCCTTTTCTTGGAACGATCGTGAATCGAACTTATGCACAATGATAATAATTTATCCCGTGTGCCATGTCCACTGAGCTACGTTACTCCATTAATTCCGTAATCCCACAAGGAAAAGTATTGAATAGTTAGTGACTAACAAGCTCATTGTTGGTGGTTTATAAATATTACTAGCAGATTATTCCCAATAAGCAGGGGTGAATAGAGGGGAATAGAAACAAAGAATGATGGTAGAAGAAAAGAGGGAGAAGGGAATTGAGGGTTTTTTCTCAATTTTTCCATGAAAAACAGCCTTGGATTGACCTTGGAGGGCATAAAAATCCTAGCAGTGTGTTTTATTATTTTATACGTCTATTTGCTAAACTTCAGACTGATCTGTTCGACCATTTTGGATTCCATGAAGGAAACGGGAAAAAAAATCACACAGACTTATAATAATAAACAAAAATACACCTACGGGGGAATGTATTTATAAGGGGTGAGGTGGGATATTATATTACAGTGACGTCATAAGAGGTGTCCGCAGAGGTTAAGGGCATTACTTGGGTTTTTGTTTTTTTAACAATTTTGACATAATGTTTTTTTTATAAATACCAAAAATGAATAGAAACTTTTTTTTTATTAATTTTCGGGAAGAAAGTATTTCAACAAATTAACTTTTTTTATAAAGAAATTTCAATTCCATTATCACCCCCCTCTCCTCCCAAAAAGAAAAATTATGAGAATTAAAACGTTTTTCTCAAGAGATTTGTTTGGGATTGCAATAACCATTAAAAAATCGGCTAAAGTGAAGGGCAATAGTCCTTTGTCCCCTAGGTTTCCGGCATCACTTTAAAGATGAAATACCTTAAAGCATGATTTTTCCTTAGGTGTAAAACCACTAAAAACCCTCAAAACAACGGGATCTAGAATGGGAAACCCCTCATACATATTATAACTTGTTATTGACCACATGTCAGATATTCTGTTAGATATGGTGGGATTAAAAACATCAAGGATCTGTGTTTGTGTACATAAATAAACAATAATATGTTTGAACAATAGTAATTATTCATCATTTAGGATTTTTTATAAACATATTATAATATTTGATTATTAAAAATAAACTTCATCCATCATGGAAGCATGTAGATATATGTACGGGTAGAATGAATGTACTTATCTCTCTCAGCTCTTACCTCACATTACGTCCCTACTGCATAAATATCGGTGTGTTCATAATCTCTAATATATATACAAAAATAATAGAAAATATGGAAAAGGCGTCACCTGCTGTAATTGAGTCAATGCTATGCTATCATCATCATCATAAAGCCTGTGGTTTAAAATATTTATAAATCCGTTTTTATTTAATTCAAAATCCCTTTCTAAATAATGTGGAATTGAAAGGATTTATTGATATATATATATATATATACATAAGTATGCCAATTGTATGTAATTGTGGTGGGCCTTGAGCAACTCAAAGAAGAATTTGGTAGGAGACGGTATTTGAGGACATCAGATATCCTGATTATCCTTAGCAAATGATATTTTCAAATAGATCATGGATTGAAGAATATTTTGCAATGAATATACTAATCTGTTCCTCCCTCTAATAGGGTGCTAGCCTAGGAGTCCTTGAGATAGACTTAACATGGAAGTTCCATTCATGAGAAGGGTGCCTTGTTTTAAAGTATTTATTATTATGACTCTACAACATATCTTTAATAGTGGATATATTTTTTGTTCTTTCTCGTATACATAAGTGATAATTATTGAATCAAAAGTTACTATCATTTTACAAAATATATTTATTGTATTTTATGTTCAGTACAATTCTTCTTTAATCAAAACGAAAAATGCAATGTTTAACAAAGCTGCTAAGTCATGTAAAAATGATTTTTTTTTTTCCTTTGTGCCTAGAGATTTAAAGGATATTTGCTTCTATGGTGGTGGTACTTCTACTACAAAGTACTCACTACTAGTACAACTACCAGTATATGACTGCTCCTATGATATAATGACTGTATCCGATTTTGCTACACTTACATACTTATTTTGACTATTATTACAACAATCATTGATAGTGCATAGTGCTGAGTCAGTCCAAACTTAATTATACTTATTATTTATTTGCATATCTCAATTCTTTCATATACCTATATACCTTTTTAGTTTTTTATAATACTCCTGAGATAGGTATGCGTGTACATGAGTATTCTTTTATGGAAATAAAACAGAACAGATCTTACAAAATGCCTTCTTTGTGCATCGATGGTCTTTTATTCTTTCAATCAAATCATAAATGAATAAGAGGAAATTGAAACTGAAAAGGATTATCATCGCCGCTAGGTTTTTTCAAAAGCTATATGACTAGAGGCGAAACAAAGAGCATCTGATCAATATTTGTTGAAAATAGTGATCTACGTGACACGTGCTTTGTCCGCTAGGGGCCGTTTAGTATTACTCTATAACTAGAGTTGATTTGGTTGTAAATAAAAAATTAGAAAACATAAAACAGTTGTTGCGTGTATTCTTTTTTTGTTATTCATTATTTAATCCGTCGTCGGGATGTTCACTTCTCCCTATGAAGTAAGCATTTTTACCTATCTTTGGTGTAATTTTTTTATAAATGCCTTATAAAATAGATATATATTAATTTAAATAAAACTACAATATTATTCCTGCAATAATGTTATTTTAAATGTAAAAGGTTCTCCTCTTTAGAGTAGTAATTTCTTTTATCCCTCTAAAATTATATAACTGTCAGCTGACAAAGGTCCCAATTCTGAAGTAAAATATGTCTGTTCCCTCTTTCCTCTTCAGTTCTTTTTTTTTTTTTTTTTGCTTACAAAGATATCAACTATATTTATAATGCGGCGTTACCTTCAAGAAGCATATATTATTATGTATAGCGATTGTTTAACGTCTGACATGACTTGTCCACGGAGGCACAGCGCTAGCAATGCAGCAAAACTCAATAATAAATTTAATATATTAGTTATTTTCCAAACAAATTAATTTTTATAAATTTTTAAAAGAAAAATTTAATCTTTGAAATTTAGTTTCACAAAAAATTAATTTTTTGTGAATAGCTGTGGATTTCTTTAATTTTTTTTTTTTTTTTTTTAAGTTAAAAAAAAAAAACAAGCCCCCCCCTACAACTATCTCCCCTCCCCAAAAAAGTATAATGACAGTAATCCTGCGGACGCCCCTTTAAAGTATTGTCATATGTCGCAACACAAAAAAACACATCTTGTAGGATGAGGAGAAGGGAAGATTTGACGGAAGCAAGGAATCAACTTAAGCGCAGCAGGGGCGTTTCGCCAATTAGTTTATAGATTTAGGTGCCCCTCACTCCTTTCTCTGTAGTAAAAGGATGAGCCTTAAATATGTTCGACAATTAATTCCAATAGTTTGGTTAAATATGTTGACTGACGCTTTCTGAATGAAGATACAGGCACATAAAGTATCTATCAACATAAATATGCCATAATCCAATAAATATTTGTCTATAAATTATAGGTACCTATATGTTGATGCAATTGTTTATATCAAATCTTTTTTATTATTCTCAATATCTTAATAAATATTCATTAAACATACCATAAAAAGTACTCAATTATTACGGACAATATTTGCTATCAAAGCACTTATTATATGGTTTTAATTTATATTTTTATTGTATGTATGTATATGTATATATTAGCATTTTAATATTGAACAGAATGGCTATCAGATTATGACTTAGTATATATAGATATCAGTCTATATTCGTAATAAGTACGTAATATCTTAATTAAAAAAAAGTAATCGACATGGGTTTGCCCTTCAAATGTCGTAGGATCTCTACGGATAATACAACTGTCAATAATGCCAATTAGTTTTTGCATTTTTACTTCTTTGGATTGAAGCAAAAGTGTAGGAAGTTCTCAAAGGCTTGCGATTTTGTTTACAGCAATTAAATATATACTTAGGCAATTGAAGTATTTATGTATATACCTATATTTGTTTCCGACTGATATGAAGACAATCCGAATTAATGGACCGATCATAGACAGTTTGAGAGTAATCGATAAACTATCAACCAAAGATTTGGAAATATAACGAATGTTTTTTTCTTTTAGAACACAAAGAAAATCCCAAAAATGAGAGCAATTCTTGAATAAAAGGCCGTCTACTTTAAGCTTAATTAATCTTTTTGACCCCGGCAGTCAATTATGTTATTTATAACACTTGCTATTACATTAAAATAATATAATTCGCTAATTTTTGAAAATTAAAAGATCAATTATACTAATAATTGATCTTTTATGACATGATATGTTTTTGTTTTTTTTTCAAGTACAATGACGTTATACGAAGTTTAAACAGAGATAGCTTGGATTAATTTTGATCCCGCCTTCTCTTATATGTATACAGTATTTCTGATCTAGGAAAAAAAATGAGCTCTCATAATGTATGAGACAAGAAAAAAACTATCAATAAATCTAGTTAATATTGTGTATGCGTATGAAAGTATTTATGTACAGAATGATTTGTTAGTTGGAACTTACTTGTAGTAGTATTGAGTGGAATAAAGCCAAATTTTAGTTTTCAACAGTCCCTTTAGATATGTGGGATATTTAATCACAATCCCATTTTTGTATTATGTGATTTAACATATTCGAGATTTCCTTAGCCGATTTTATCAAATATAAATCCCTATATGAACATTATATTATTATGTACAAAAAATTTAAGGATTATATGTTTTCTTTGTTTTTCCTAAACCGTTATACTTTGAGACTGAATTTGACGTATTGTCAACGTTGTGAACTAAAGAACACAATAATTATTCATTGTATAAATTAAATAAAAGATATATACATATTATAACAACATACTTTTATACTTCGTCATGTGTGGCTATTAAAAACAACTTGGTTTTATTTCATGGTTATAAAAAATACTTTTGTTTGTATTCAATCGTATATACTTAAGTATGGGAGACATATGTATGTTTGTATCTATTTATAGTTAAAAGCTCTTCGAATTATAATTAATTATAGTCTCTATTAATGTAGAAATTGGGAATGGTCACACCCAAATATATGTATTAAATCATCATTAAATATAAAGTACCTATAAAGAAAGTTAGGAACGTTACAGCAGCATTCAGTGGAAGAATAAACAAAAATCACAAATATGTATCCTTTGGTACTAATGTATAGAGTGGGAACTCAAAACATACAGTAGCTTGACTTAATTACGAAAAACCTGATTTTTATAGAATCAAAATAAAATAACTCAAAACCAATTTGTCATTAAATTTAAATTAATTTAAATACTATATTTACTAGTCAATATGTCCTCCTTCACAAGCAATAGCATCCTCCACACCCTGGTAGACAGATTGGCAGTTTTTGACAATGAAGCCCGTGTCCACGGTCCACCATGTTGTCATGATGGCAGCTCGATGCGAATTTAAATTTGTATGAGAGATGTCAGAGATATTCATCTCCTAGACACTCCAAACTGTCAAGTCCAGTGGATTGAGGTCAGGTATGGAGGATGATCACATGGAGGCTGGCCAGAAGTCAACCATATTGTTGCTGCAGAAGTTTTGGTTCTTCTTGGCTGTATGCGGATCTAATGGATTTTTTGATGTTGTAGGCAGTCTTGATGAAGACGCCAACCACCTTTGTAGCCTTTTCGGTAATGACACTTGCGCGGAAGAGATTACACGCGCATTGGTTTTTTTCTTGTTGATCTGATATACTTAGAGACATTGGATACAATCAAAACTTGTTAATTTTTGTTTCAAATGTTATTTGGTTGTGTAATGAAACCTTGTAATTAAAAACAACATGGATTAAATCGTCATTAAATCCTATTGCAGGTTTTTGCAGCTGTAGTACGCCATTAAAAAATTGGCCTGCCAATAACGTAGCCCCAAAAATTTCAGATCTTATTTTATAAAAATTAATCAAATTTCTGAATTGTTCCACTTAATACTAAAATTCTGCGGGCGTCCCTGCCAAATAACCTTAACGATATTTGTTCAATATTTTCAGTCGAAGGAGTATTGCAATGTAGCAATATATACATACATATATTGGTATCTTGTGAATACTAGTTTTTACTATATATTGGACGATTTTCACTCATGTCACAAATTGCATTAAAAAAAAAGAAGCAACGCTACGTTAAAGACAATTGATATATCGGAAGGGTCCGGGTAATAACCAACCAAATTGTTGCTCGGACTCTCAACCTCTCAAATATGGCCGTTAACTACACCTCAATCTTCTAGTTATTTTTAAATTTGATGAAGTAAAGCTTTGCCCAGATTTATCTGTTAAACCCTGAACGTACAATTAATGACTGGGCAAATGATGTAATCCATAGTTTTTGTGACATCATCATCTACCTTGAAAACACCTTGAAAATTTAATTTTACAAATTTGTTTTCAAAAACTTTTAATTTTTGGACTTTTTTTTCAAAAAAAATCACCAAATCAAGCTCTCTCTAAAATACAATCCTGCGTACGCCCCTTGTAAATGGTTTGTTATCAGTGCACTCGCTCATCTTCAGGGGTGCAGGAGTCAATTCAAATGTTCAAAGAAAAAGATGCCTTTCAAAAGTGGTGTTTCCGATGGTGTGTTATTCTATCGCCTATATTCGTCACTAACCAGTAACTCATTTACCTCTGTTATATCGCGCAACCTATTTTCCAAAAAGAAACAGAAAATAATATACAGTAGTTAGCTCACTCTTACCAAAATTAGACTTATTATTCAATCATTGTTGGGAATAGTTAATTACTATAGGGAATAAGTCGAGTTCATCCAATCAACGTTTGGAACACTGATTAGAAGAAAAATAAATAGAAGCTTTAACAGCTAATAAGAAAACAAATAATATATTTATGTGTTAGCAAGGTAACACCTTGTTGTAGCCAAAGGCCAGGGATTTTCAACCTTTTTTTAGTGATGTACCAATTGTAAAATATTTATTTAACCCAAATATACGCTGACCAGAACAAAGTACTTTTAGCTTAATTGACAAGTGTGCCCGTAGGCTTATATTTGGAGGGGCTTGTTTCTAGAATTTTTTTAAAAGAAATTCAAAAATTAAAAGTTTTTTGAAATATTAAATTTTTCTAAAAAAATATTCAAAAATCCATATCTATTCTCAAAAAATGAAATTTTTGGAAAATAATTTCAATTATAAAATTAAAATAAAATAATTTCAATTATAAAATTAAAATAAAATAATTTCAATTATAAAATTATAAAATAATTTCAATATAAATTAAAATAAAATAATTTGAAAAATTAAATTTTCGGAGAAAAATTTAAAAATCCATAGTTATTCACAGAAAATAAAAAATGATTTTTAATTATTAAATTTAAAAAAAAAAAAATTCAATAATTATATTTTTTTAGTAAAAAACAAAAATTTCTTCATTTGGAGTGGCTACAGCCCCTCCAGTCCACCTCCTGCGGACGCCCCGAGTTATGTACCACTTGTAAAATAATCTTTCAAAATCTCAAATGCCCCCTAGAGTGCCTCCAAGTACCCCAAGGGACACATGTACCCCCATTTGAGAACCACTCCCTTAGGTTATCAAGATAGTTATAAATTACATACGGCTATTAAAATAACTAATTGAAAAACTGTTTCTATCCGAGCCCAAAGTTCAATACCGTGCGTCTACTAGTTTCGAACAAAGCGCACAAAACCCATTCTTATGGTGACAAATTCTTAAAAAATCAAGAAAACTTCATACAAAAGTTGTAAATTAAAACATGGGTTTATTAATATGACATTCGACTTCTAAAATGATGACGTCACCTAAATGTATAAACGTTTCATAATGTATATTTTGAAAAAAATACTAATAAAATCATCAAATTTATACAATTATTTTTTTTAAATGGGTTCCCTTGTACGGAGCATATATTTACAATTGGTTTTAATTGCGTATATATATCCATTGTATAGAATATATTCATGATTTGCTACTTGAAGGTAAATTCCTCAATTATCAAATACCTTTAAATAATGTTTGTTCGAATGGACCTCTTTATGGTAGATTTGTCTATTTATATACTGTACATATATACGAGATTATTCGAATGTTTATATTTTAAAACAAGAGGGCAATAAATGTTAAATACATCGTACATTGCTCTGGCCTGTTTTTATGGCATTATTTTATATTTAAAGTTAAAATATTTACAGATTTTTTTATTACATTATTTTTAATTAAAGATTTTATTATATTAACAAGCTACATACGACATAACAGTTTTAATAAAGAAATACAAAACATGAAAGGAAAAAGTTGAATGAAAATACGAGTATATCTATCTTCATGAACACGATATCATAATTTAGAATGAAATCTTATAAAAACATATTTGATATCATGTACGTTTATAAGACTCCATCCATAGCTTTCTAACTCTTGCAAACTCATTTGAACCTTATATAGGTATAGAAACCTGTAGTCAAGGGTTAGGCAAAGGAAACTAAAAACAGGCTTGACTGTATATAGGTATACTACATTATGCATAATGAAATCGTAAACAGCACCCAATATAACTCCATACAGATATGATTGCTTGCAATTCAAACTGGGTTATTAAAACGAAATTCTTTCAAAAGTTATTAGATTTCATAAGCTGTATTATTGGTTTCAATACGTCAACAAACAACGAATATGAAGGAAAAAAGGCAACGGATTCCAAATCTTCACTTTGTAAAAGAGGTGGTGGACAATTTGAATTGCATTGTTGAGCTTCTCCGCAAGGTCAGGAGGCTTATTAATAGCGGCGAGAGACTCCATAAAGACTGTAAGTAACGGAAACCGACAATATTGTCACGGAAGACTTCTTCATGGGTATGGCTTTTGAAATTGAAGGCAAGGAATACGAGGAAGTAATGAAAGAGGTCGGCAAGCCCAGGTTGGATGGCTGATATTAGGGACGTCACAGACTATTTCAAGGCCGACGACCATTTATGTCCAACAATACATTTATCGGGTGATTGAAAAAAAGTGTTCTTTGTCCCTCTTTTACATTTTTTCCCCTCCCCCTCCCTTTTTTTTCCTTTTGAAGATGAGATCGACGCCAGGGACGTCACGTGAGGTCCTTGACATACCTCATAACCGGACTGTTTGCCAATGGATTATGGAATATGGGGATTCGTGGAGAACAAGGGCAGCAAAGTGCCCTACCTTAATGTTGATTCTCTGAAGGGATCAGTTGAGAAGGAATAGACTGATATGTCCAATGACTACGTCATCAAGGAGTGCATGTTCCTTCAGGCCCAGAATTGAGCCTATGGTGCCCGTAGTAAGAGGACATTTTGAGAAATAACTATTGATATTATAAGGTATAGTTATAAAACAAAAAATAAGCCTGATATTTTGTAAATACTGTTCTTGATGAGGTATCCTACTATCAAAAACAGTACGATTTGCTTATGCACACTGTATATCTTCATATTTGTTTTGACATGAACTGTCTATTTATATGTAGTTACAAATACCTTATACAATTATAAAAGACCATTAGAAGAATTTTATTTTTAAATGATTCATCCTACCATTGAAAATATTATTATTTCAAAACAAATAATGACTGTCCTTGCTCCGATTTTGTGTTTAAAATATTTATATTTGAACTGAGAGAATAACGTTGGTTAAAATGGTTCCAGTGAGGCATTTTAATGGTTGTATTTGGACGTTAAATTGACTTTAATAAATCATAGAAAAGCTTGTTAAATGACAAGCTGTTTTTTTTTTTTCACTCCTCCCTCCTATTCCCTCAATATATTAATTCAGCTGAATAGATTTAAGACATTCTTTACGGGGGTTGATCAATAACGAAAAAATATTAATGTCTCAAAGTCCTATATATATTTATTTTTTTTTTTTTTTTTGTAAAAAAGGAAAGAAAAAAACTGCATTTTGAGAGGGGATGAGCCAAAGTATTTTGTTGGCGTCATGAGACTATATATAGGTACATTGTAAATACACACATAGGTGGTGCTATAAGTACATTGTACATCATGTATATGGAATTTGTTTTCTTATGTTGTATGAAGGTTTGGGCGTTCCCGTATGGGGAGGGGGGTCTTCAACAAACCTTAAAAGGCGTTTTCTCTTGTCCCTCTCTCTCTCTTTTCTTCAATAGCTGTATGTAGATTATACATACAGCTATTGATAGCCAGACTCAATTTCATTATATGTATATATGGTCAACAGAGCTGATAAGTCACCATTCCTCGACCAAGGAGGAATCAAAAGGAGAAAAAGTTCTACAATTATGTATATCTATTTGAAACTTTATCTACATAGAAGACCAAGTTGTGTGGACTTATTTAGCGTAGAAAAACTAGTTGAACATCCGTGGGGATGGCCTTCAACTTGTAGTCATTTGATATTTGTCTTATATATAAATGTTTATCAATTGAATTATGTATAACAGTCAAACTGTGATACGTAAACTTGTCTCTAATAGAGTTGAAGTGGTAGCTTTTAAAAAACCAGGTTATCCAAAAAGTATATTTTTTTACCAAAAAGTTCAACTAATTTATGTTTTATTTAAGAAGAGGATCTGAAAAAAATATGTCTTAATAAATAAAGGTCCATTTTGAATGACATTTTGTCAAAAATTGTCAAACTTAAGATGTTTAAAATACAGGCTGTACATATAAATCTAATTTTGATACTTTCCAAATGTAAAAAATTTTGAGAGGCACTTTTAGTTAATATGTGTGGTGCGATAATATAAAAAACAATATTGAACACATAAAGAAAAGGAGAAAATTCTATTTTTTTTCTTCATATATAGACCAATATTTCATAGATATAATTGAGTAAATTATCGACTTTATACTTATAATTTGTAGGATTTCCAAAGAATAATTTCTTCATAGATTTTACTCAATTGTGATAATATTCATTTCAGCTTGCTTTTGAGTGGACTATTATATGCTCTTGATTATATACAAAGTTAAAAAATATTTACTTATGTAAAATTATCAATAACGAGTCATTCAATATGTAAAATCAATTTATTAAAATATATTGTTTGATAGACTTTTAAGAGTTCCAGTATTTGACTAAATAAATAGTTTGATCTTGCTCCTACTTTTTGGAGAGCATGAGTCAGTGAGGTAACAAAGGAATAGTAATTATCTATGCATTCTAATCAATGAGTGTTTTTTTAATAAATAAATAAAACAGGTCATTGAAAAGTAGAAACACAAACAAAGTATTAATGTGGGTGCTCTAAAAGGACGAGACAAAAACTGGTCCAATGTACCGATGTAGATACACGAATCGTAGGTACATAGGCAGATATCTAGAACAGAAGGTCCTTCTCATTAAGACTTGAAAGTATATTATTACAGTAACTATATCAACCATAATACAATTAATGATATTGGTTCTATATGAGTTGTTTTTGAATTATAATACATTACTTGATACATTTATATGGTGATATTATATGTATATTAGGGTGGCTATTATTTTGTACTTAAAAAATGGATTTTTTTTTATTTTCTCACCCTCTAAATCTGTTTACTAGTAAAAAGGGATTCTTGTAATTTCTTGTTTCAATTTTAAAATAAAAAATATTTTGATTAAAAACAAGAATCAATTATGAATGTCCAAATATTGCCACCTCCCATAAAACCAATCCTCATCGTGCCTCGTGTACTCTTTTTTGTAAATCAAAATATTGCCATCCTAACGTGCTTGTATATCTGCATTTGAACACTTGAATAAATTGGGGAAATGATTTATAAAGTAGGTAGTTCATATTGTATATCGAGTCCAACTGTGATTGTTGTCACATCCTATTTACAACGTTTTTACCTTTAAATCACTACTAAACATGTATGTTTTTATGTTAACGCATCATTAAGTCAGCTATGCTTTTGATAGCCAATCCTTGACTGTTATTTTATGTTTTATTCAGCAGCCCTTACAGCCAAATATATATTATTTTCTTTTAACATTATGATGTAGAACTAAAATGAGAATTCATAAATCTTTTTACAAAATTAACTTTTTTTTCGTTCGTTCTTTATGTATAATCAATATTTTTATTTCTTTTCCTAGAGCGCTTAAAATGAAAAAAAAAGAATGGTTAGAGTGTTTGCCTGTGTTTCATACACATATGTATGCATTCACCTATGTATCTACACATTTTAATTTATTCAGACCTTAATAGAGACGTTATTACATTGGGTTATTTTTAATGGGGTTGGATATTAATTTTGAATACCCCTATAACAAAAGAGAGTACCCATATAATATATATATATATTCAAAATCATTATAAGTTAATGGTCCTGGACAGAGGGCCATAAATCCTTGCTATAAGATTAGTACGATATATAATATGGATAATCCTAACTGTCACAGAAGTAATCTTGATGATTGACTACATAACTCGTGTATTTCAAAAGAAAATTCGTAGAAATTTAATAATAAAAAATAATCAAGGGGTTTTAACATTTTGTTATTTCTCAAAAAGGCCAGAATTGACCTCAACACACAGCTTCAAGCTCCTATTGGAGCCAGAACACACCTCTGGACGTAGTTCCCCGACATGGTATCTTTCTCAAGGTCCACAGCTTCCTTCAGGGCATTTACAGATGGGTTGGTGACCCGTCTAACCTTCCTTTTATTGGTGCCTCAGATGCCATAGTCAAGATAGTTGAGATCAGGGGAGGATGGGCCATATTTTGCTCTTCCAAAAGTGTGCCACGTTTTGAAAGACCCGCTTATGTGCATTCTTCGATGTGTTGTTTGGTGCTCCATCCTTCCAAAAACATAGTTGGCTTCCAGCCAGGGCTCTAACTTTATCGACATGACCAAGAGGTACTCCTCAGTCACCCCCTTGTCCATTGGGGAACCAGATGGTGAAATCCTTTTTTTGTTTGTGAGAAAAACACTTCTTCTGGCCTCATACGAGGCCACAGTCCGGTTTACGGTCCTTGGAAGAACTTCCATAATCGTGGCAATGGGTAACGATTGCATTTGGGAACGGGCAAGATGGATGATCATCTCTTGATTGGCCTCTCCCACGTCTCACATTGAAAAAATAGCAAAAGTTAACTAAGGAAAAAATTTTCTCTCCTTTTGAGTAACTAATTCAAAAATGTCACCTGATACATAATATCAGAAGTACAAAATAAAGTCATATTTAGGGTGGTTATCAACACTGTACATATGATAGATATAATATCGACTTTTGTAGAGGACTAATTCGGTCAAAAATATTAGGGGGAATATGTTAGGCATGGGATGTTTATATATCCCGGGTTTGATGGATGAAGTTAATTTGAGGCCTGGAATTAATAAATAATTTATTTTTTGTTTGATTTAAATAACAACAATAATAATGAAACGTAATTGTATCAGGAGTACGTTAAATAAGCATTACATAGCTTTAACTCATCTTAAAGTCGGGGGATGTTATTTGTAATAGATGTACGTAGATACGTCTGTTTGTATTCTGGGAGCTGTGAGTAATTAATGTTCTTTAAAGCCATGTTTCATAATTTAATCAATTAACTACAATAGATATATGTATGTATATATACAATAACAACAATTATTATATAAATCTATGTTTTGTTTTTCAGGTAAGACAGAGATTCAGTTACTCCCTCAAGCTCTTTTGAATGATATGGTCCCCATCAAACTATTACTATTAGTAGAAGGATATATCGTATTGATTCATGGGATATTAACCTCAAGTATAGATAGATAGAAATATGTACCTATAACAGATACAAAACAAATAATATTTGAATTTTGAAATACCATTCGGAGGTCATTAATCATAGATTTGTTGCTGCCTATGGACAAAATCAAAGAATTTGAATTCATTAAAGCATTCCAAGGCATGATGCATTTCTAAAAACTCTTTGTGATTAGTATGTGAAGCTTCTGAGGCTTTGTTCTTAAGAAGAATTGATAAAGTAATGCAATGATCATAATTATTTGAAATGCGTTGAATACATTAATATTAGTGTTGAGACTCGGTCCAAGACCGAACTTTTTTATTTGTTCGGTTTTACGTGATATTTTCTAAAGCTATTTTGACCAATATTTTGGTTCAGACTGCGATTTCAGACCGTAGACCGAAATTTAATCGTTTTCATATCCAAGACCGATTTCTTTCGATCTCAATCTATGTAGCGATTTTGAAACACACACGACATCATCAACAATTCGTCTACAGAGTAGGGACACAAAACTTGAAGTACTATTTAATTACGATTTTATCCTATTATCTTAAATTACAAGGTTTGACTATGCTACCAAATGACTATTCAAACTTAAATAAACTATTTCTGTTCTTATCTCATGTCTGTAAATATAAAAAAAAGGCAACGCGTGTGCAATCTCATCCACACTAGTGTCAGTATAGAGAAGGCTGCTGAACCCGTGGGCATATACACCCGCCCATATTGCCTAGAAGAATCAAAAATTCTGCAGCAAAAATATTGTTGACTAACTCAATGTGGCTCTCTTCATGCCCTGAGCTCAATCCCCTGGAGTTTGCAGTCAGAGGCGTCTTGTACAATAATGTATGATACACCACATAATCAAATTTGAATAAGCTCCGAGATGCCATTATGACATAATGGATGGTATGCCATCTTCATCGTGAAGAGCTGCCAATCTACTCGCTGGCGTATCGAGGCTGTTATTGCTTGTGAAGGAGGACATATTGAATAAAAATATAGCTAAAAATAGTATTTAAACATATCACAAATTGGTTTTATGTTATCTTTTCTTGATTCCATAAATATAGAGATTATCGTAATTTAGTCATGCTAAAGCAAGTGTGTGTCCCCACACAGTATAGAACTGATTTAGATCGAATTTTAAATGTGATATATCCAGACCGATTTTTTTCGGATGGATCTAGACCGAACTTATTTAAAGGCCCGCATTATATTTGTCAACTAAAAATTATAATGGTATCAGACCATTATGGAATTCAGACCAAAAAACAACACTAATTAATATGTTAATATTATCAATATCCTTATGGGCATGCATGTATCGACATGCATTTCAAATGCAAATACAATTCTTGGACATTGCAGTCAGATTTATTGATGAACATTGAGTCACGTGTTTAGACAAAAATTACAAATGTAATTTGATTTTAATAAACATTAATCATAGTAATAATTATTATAATCATTCGTAGAGGGACGGACAATGGAATCTGAAAGGAGTAGGATTTGATGGATGGGTAGACTTTCAAGTATGTTTGAATGTATGTTAAACCCGTTGAATAAGACTTGATATAACTAAGCCCACTAGATGTATAATGTACATAGATGAACGAACTCAAACTTGAGAAACAGGAAGCATTTTCTTGCTTAAATCGGAATATTTTTTTATGAATCAGGTTTTATGTTTTTTTATTATATATCACCTTGGACTTTCCGAGTTTTTCTCTCCTTCTCATTATTGCAAATATGTATTTACAAGTACTAAGAAGAAGAAGTAGATAATTCCACAGTACCTATTGAGTCTTTTATAAAAAAAACATACAAAAAAAAAGAGATGTTAGAAGACAGAGGGGTATTTGAATTTGCATCTAATTCTAAGAAAAAAATACTCATATCCCCCCCCCCCATGAAGATGCTTGTAGTTGATTCTTTTTTAGATTTAAATTTATATTCTCACATTTTTAATCAATAAAATAATAATCAAAAGTAAAATAAGAACACCGATAATTTGTTGGGGCAATTCTAATAATCAGGCCCATGACTATGCAGGAGGGAAGGGGGATATATGTAACATCCCCCTGACTATAATCTTGCAACAGCGGTGGAATGTATTTGCAATTTGGGGGAAGGCAAATTATACAATGGGGACGTCATATTCACGCAACCTTTATTGTTATCATATCAATATTACACTTGATTGGAAACTTTGGAGGGGCATCTTGACCTCTATGGCTCTGACACCACTGTCCAAAAGGCAACATTTGTTTGTCAAAAATGAATGTACAGTCAAACTCTTATCAAGCACTCTGTTAAGACAAACTGAAAACGCCACCACTGGTGATCTCTTAAGCATGGATTCCTATTTTACAAAAAATTATATTTTTGAAAACTGGATATGGGCATTTGGCCCATATCACCCATAAAACAGGTGGTCCTTAGACCAGGTTCGGCTCTGTATGACTGTTTTAGTCTACGATGTAATTTTTCCGCCTCGGTTTCTACCACACTCTGGACCGAAATATCGGCTGGGATCGGTATGGATAAATATGGCCGTTTGGTGCTGTGAAACACTTAAAACAAGTGGTCATTTAACCACGTTTGACCATATGCTGTCAAAATTTGTATTATTTTTTTGTTATAATTTGAAATTTAAACTCATTCTCAAATTAATCCTTTCATTACCAAATATTCGTCCGATTTGTCTCTCTTAAAAAATAGGCTTATACGTCAATTTTTTTTTCTAAAAAAAAGTAATTAAAACACATTCGGTCAGAAATGTCAAAGTTTTGTTAAGAATAATAAGGGCCTTTCATGAATTATAAAGTCCATATCCAAATACAAGTTAGTATATAGGTATTTTTGTACTAATTGAAGTTGCGTTTCTACGACTTAGTAGTTAGTCAGAGAGGAAATAGTTTCGTTTTTTTTTTCTTGATCATCGTCCTTGATCAAGAATATTGAAGGTGTTATTATTTTACACCTAGGGCTTAATTTTTGTACTAATTTTTATTTTTGCATTATGCTATCATTATGTACCTATGTAGAAATTATTGTATAACTTTTTTAGTTGATTTCGCAATGGATAATTCACTTTTTTAATATTAGATTTCATAACATGTTGGTTCCTACATAAATTTATGTATGAAAGCAATAATGGAAAAAAAAGTACCCAACAATACAAGTGATATAAATCCATTCCTTTAGTTAGAAACAAAGGATAAATGATACAAAAGTCCATGTCTCATTGTATGGGTTTCGTGTAAACTGCTGGTATGTGAGGGGATGAGATAAGGAGATTTTTGTGTGTGTGTGAGTCAAATAAATAATGTTTATCGGTTTTAATGAACTAACTTCTTAGGGATGGTGTGTGTGTCATAAAATAAAGTTGACAAAAAATCATAGCAGTCTTATAAATTATATTTCTGTGAAATGTGTTTCATTTACTTTAAATTTGAACGAATTTCCAAATGTGTTTCATGTTAAGTCATGATTTTGATTTCTTCCTAAAAAAATGTTTTTTGTCATTTTGAAAGTCAAAATCGCACTAGGAGCACACACATGGTTCTACTTACCATTTATTATTTTTATCCTTCTTTTGGTAAATTTGAAATTATGTACATGACGTAATTACACAATATTTGTTTTTTTATGTTAACTAATTAAAATGTGTTTACTTTTTATGATCGTGATTTTGTCACCTCATAAGAAAGACCATTATAAATTTTCAATCACTGTGATTTTTTTAATATTTACACACGAGGTCTGATAAAAAACAACCCATTATTATCTATTTCTGAATTCAATTTTCATTTGATTCTCAATTTTATGTCTTTATTATATACACATGTCCACAACGTACGCAGACAATATCAGCTATTTTTGCATTGTTACCTTGTTTTTGACGGATAAAAAACTTCGGACGTCTCTTGGTGTGCTCTGTAATTTTCTACTATTGAATAAAACGGAAATATTTAATTAATTTAGTGGAAAATTCTTAAAAAACTTTTGAAAGATTGTTAATATTTCAAAATATTTTTTTTTTTTTAACAAAAAACTCAATTTGGAATATTAAAGAATATTTGAAAAGTTTTTCCCTAAAAACTTTATCTTTCCATTCCATTCTTTTTAGTAGTAAAAAAATTTGTCTAACTATTTTATCTGTCAAAAAAAAACTAAAAATGCAAAATATAATGTCAGCATACGATGAGAGCAAGTTTACCAACTGAATAAAAAAATAAAGAATTTTTACTAGAAAGTTTATTTTTTATTTTTTGGTAATTTTATGTTTGAAATTTAATTTAATTTTTCAATTTGCTTTCCAAAAAATTTCATTTACTATAGATAGCTATGATTTTTTGATTTTTTCCCCAAAAATTTAATATTTGGTTTTTTTTTTTTTCAAAAAATTTAATATTTGGTTTGTTTTTTTTTTTTTTTCAAAAAATTTATATATTTCAAATTTAATTTTAGAAATTTGTAACTAAATGATTTAACTTTTTGAGAATAACTATGAATTTTGAACTTTTTTTTGTGAATAACTGTGGATTTTTGAAATAATTTTTCCTAAAAATTTAATTTTTTGTGAATAATTGTGAACTTTGATTTTTTTTTCTCATAAGAATTAATATTTAAAATTTAAATTTTTGAAACTTTTTGAACCAAGCACCCCAATCAAAATATATATATATATATATGTATAATCCTGCGGACGCCCATGAATGGCTATTGGAAAAGATTTGAGAATAGACTATTCGCCCCTCCAATATTTACTCTTTTTAAGTATCATAGTTCGATTTCGATGTAATAGGTATAAATTTATATGTCCCTTCACCAATACAGTTTGCCCTTTTAAAATTACATAAGACTTCTTAAGGCAAAGAGAACTATGTAGTGAAGAGTTGTTACAAAATAGGAAACCTGATTTAAGAGCTAACCTGCACCAAGCGGTCGCTTATTACTGGTTTGACTGTATAACATTACTATTTAACTACGAGATTGGTCCAGATATTATAACGGTATCAGACCGAAACTGAATATTACACACAGCATATAAAACATTGTTTCATAGAGTTCTCTTTTTTTAGACTGTTTCTACAGTATATTTTCTTTTCAATTCAAAAATCCATTGAAACTTTGGGAGGTCTTTGATACCTGTATGCATTAATGCATATTATAGTGTACATAATGCATTTACAATAGATATGTACACTATGTAAAAAAAAAAGTTATGAATAGAACAAAATAATATGTTGACCAAGAAGAAACGAACCAAGCACTAAGAGTAATAAAATATGATCAAAACAGTAAGTACAATAGAGCCACATATTATATAAATATATATTAAAGAGTTTAAACATTTGTATTTAGACCTGTCTTAAGTTTTGTAAATGGTTAATAACATGGCTTCGTATAAATCATCCCCTGGATATTTTGTATTCTGTAAATGACATGCAATTTAATAGAAAACAATAATCATAGTTTATGGAGGTTATAATACCTACTCGTACATTTAATAATACTAAGTACAACGTCAAGATATTTCTTTTAAAAAAAAAGAGTAAAGATTTATGTCTTTTATTTAAAAAATTTGATCCCCCAATAAAGTCCACATGTAGAGAGGATTCCATATTAGTGTTGTTCTGTACCCCTGTACTGTAGTCGTATCGGGGTACTCATTCGTAATTAGTGTTATGTCAGTTTTATTTATTCGGACCGGTTCTTAAGGCCTGATTAAATAAGGTTGAGTTACGTCATCAAGGACCGAACTATATAAGTTTAAGGGCTGAACTGGACGGGAAAGAAGTTTTTAGTACTAAATAAGGACCAAAACAATACTATATGAGGTACCGATTTACGACGATCTAAACATTTAATATTAAGATATAGGCTCGTAACTACAGGGGGGGGGCCTTCAGTCTTCAATCCTAAATACTGACACAACACTACGCATAATAAAATGGTACTATACTAGATTGGTATTATACCCAGTAATTGCAGTGCCACTATGTCATACAAATATTGGGTGCCGTTAGCGTAATCACCCAAATTTTTGAACCCCCCATTTCGAAGAAAATTAAGAAAGGAAAGTTTGTATGTTTCTCGGTTTATGTATGGAAGGCACACTTTTTTACAGCGAGCGTGTGTAGATACAGCTCAGCATGTCATATTTTTTTAAAGGGAGTAGATATATATCATATTATTAATTAAAAGTTCATTGATGCCTAATAACTCTGAGCAACGCCAGGTATTCCGGCTAGTTTTTTTGGTTTTTTTTGTAATAGCAAGAATAAAATTGTATTTCATATATTTTTTTAATTTATGAGCTAGCCCGCAGCCCAAACTCAAATCCTCATGCAATCCCTATAAGTGCATTTAAATTGCCCTACACGATAATTTTGTTTTATATTTGAGTGCCTTAATCACAGGGAGAGATCGAAGGCCTGGGCTCCTAATATATATTTTTTTAGTAGTAGCATTTTGTAGGTCCATAATAACAAAACTAAATTGTTTTTTCAAAGTTAATAAAAAGTTATCCGATTACTGAGCTAGCCCCCAGCCCAAACACAAATCCTGAATTTTGCCCCTATTAGTCCATGTAAACGATATTTTTGTATTATATTTCCGTGGTTTAATCACCACAAGACATGGGGGGGGGGCTAATCATTTTCTCAGTAGTACAATTTATTTTTCTTTTACAACTGGTGAGTCATTCAAAGTGTCACCGACCAGGCCTCACCCCAATAGAAAAATAGCCTCCCTCCTAAGAAAAATATGATTACAGAAATGTATTTTAGTCAAAAGTAAGGAAAAAAACCGAAATACCGATATCTATTTTGGTAACGTAGCCGATAGGAAAATATTAATATACTCATAATGCTATTATATATTTTTATAAAGACTTATCAGATTCCTTTTAGGGGAAATCCAAGTTCTAAATGAGCACTGAGCAATCAATACAAATGGATGCCACCTTCATTTCTTGTGGGATTTTAATATTCATAAATATATATATAAATAAATATTTTTTGAAATATGACTTATTTCCCCTATCAGGCACGTAATAAGAAAAGGTTTTTTTTCTTTAAACTTTAAGAAAGAAGAACAAGAGCGAGGCTTTAAAAAAAACTAAACCATTCCGGCGTGTATTTGTTCGATGTGTGTGTATGTATGTAAGTATGTTCCCTCCATCCACCCCCCTTTAAAAATACCATCAGTCCTATGAGGATACTGCTTCAAGGCAGTAGTAGTATATCATCCACTAAAAGTAAAGCAGAGTGTTGCCACAGCTATTGAATTGTGTGACTAAATTACCAGTGAAATAATAGTCTTCTTCTGTCGTGATATTTTTATTTTATTTTGTGTCATTTATCAAAGCATAATTGAATCCCGAGGTGAGTGAGATTATATTATATTGAGTTACCTTTTTCTTTTTTTCATAAAAAAATATATATTTAAATACATCATTGTTTTCTAACACGTGTAATTTACAACAAATTAATAATGATAACTTTTGTTTGTGAAATATCATACAAATAAAGAGAGAAAATAAACGGTGAAAGAGCAGAGATCTCGATCCTTCAGATCCCCGAGCGCGGGTTAATTTCTATAGGATCACAGGGGGGGTAATGGTACACAACCATTACATATTAGCCTACTACTTCTTCTTTTTCCAACTACTACCAATACAACAACCACTCCGTGCACTCAAGGTCTCCTCTTCTTCTTTTCCCTTCATTCGCCTCCCCCCAAATTGCATCCTAAAAATAAAGAAAAACCTTCTTTTCCTTTAATTTTGAGTGCGTTGAAATAATGATCAAAATAAGCTCAAACTACATACCTACATAAAAAGAAGCTGTCCTTCGCAAAAATCGGTTTGTTATAAACCATTGATTGTCCTTCTTTTTTTTGCTCCTTCGGATCCCTATTTTATTTATTTTTCCCCCTTTTTTTTTGTCACCTCTCCTCTCCACAAGAGTCCCATTCAAAACAGCTTGAACATATACACAATAGTTGCCTGATTACAAATAATTAATAAAATATGGAGTAGGAAGTCTCTCAAGTTTAATTTGAATGTTGTTGTTTTTTTGATAAATTCATGGTTGTGCAACCATGAAAAATATACTTATAACAGTAATTCTTTAAGATATGAGTGCCCCAACATAGAATTTCTTCAGATATAAGGTGGATTTTGACCAAAATTTGCATTGAGATACAAGCTGCTCTTTGATAGTTATTGACGACGGGGCGCATGAGGGAATGTTTAAGTATTTCTTATGGGATGAATTGATTTAGCTTATGAGCTATGTTGACTAACGAGCATTGTCCGGGAACGAATTAAACTTGTACATTAAAATATAACTGTAATTGCTCTGGGTATGTTATATATTTATAAATGAAAGGAGAGAGACACGACGCGTTATTGCCGTGTATGCAAAAATTAATATACGTACACCATATTACTTATGTTTATACAAAGATATATCAAATACTCAAAATGCAACAATACTGCGTTTTCTCACTTACCCAAGGATCAGAAGGTATTGAAATACAACATATAAATAGTTAATTTACAAGCATTCTAGTTAGACTTAAAGCACCATCGGCAAAAATAACAAAAACATTTCCTGTATTGTGCACAAATAATAATTTCCTAATTGACCACCGCTATCGCCATCACTTACTACGACTCTTCAGCCCTACCACGAAATGCATTTGTTCTATAATCATTACTCCTCTCTGAGTCTCATGGATATGTATTTATTATGTATGCATACCTATATGATTAAGGAAAGAACGGGCTCCCATTTTCGAAGGATGATAATGGATGGTAATGATATTGTAAAAAAGAATATTTCCTTATTTATTGAGAGTTTTTGATGATGTTAATAATTGAATTTACCTGAGACTCACTTCTCTCTCTCTCTCTCCTCCCACTTTATTTAATCATTTGTATAATAGTGATGATGTACACATATTCATGTGAATAAAAAGAGAGGAGGCTCTTACTTCTATGCTGGTCAATAGATGGTGGAAAATCATAATTGAATATATATATATATAATCACTTTAATCTTCATTGAATAATGTTCCTTTAACAAAAATTATTTATTATTAAATTATCTCGTGAAAAAATCATATAATTTAAAATAAGAGAACTTATTCTTCTATCCTCAAATCTTTTTCAATCCCTTCTTCTCCCTTTTAAAGACAAATACTTGGGAGGGTTGTTGTTTTTAACAAATTGTAAGTGCTCTTTGGCCTTAAACCATGGCTTGTTGTTATGTTTCATTCTTCATTCTTCGAGACTTGTAATTGTCCCGAAAAGCCTCATATAATTATTTCTTTGGGGCTAACACAAAAGTAGTATTCTTTCCTCTTAGGAGTATATACATACATTTTATTTTATTTTAAACGAAGGCTTTTTGAGGTCTTTTGGTGCCTGGAGGCATTAGGTATTAGAATTATGATGTATTTCTTGTTCTTCTTATAACAGCTATTATTGTTTTATACGAGTACATATATGTACATATATGTTATATGTCTAACCATATTTAATCGTTGCTACACTTTTTTTTGACAAATTTATAATAATAATTGAAATATTGAGGAACTGACTCTTATAAGGAAGTCATTGGTTTTCATTTTTTGTTACATTTTTTTAGTGGTTATAATGAAATAATTATACTAATATATATGTGTTACGATATTTCTGGTCAACATTGTAGTAATTTGTATCAGTTGTGGTGGCTGTTCCTTTATTCAAGTCTCTTAGGGCGTTCCACACAGATGTCTCTTATAATATAGGTACGTAGTCCACTTAAAAACATAAATATATATGTATTTTTTTAAAAGGAAGAGGTCAATACCCCAGGTCAGTGGACCTAGTCGATAGTTACACCTAATGACTTGAGTTATATATAAAATGTACCTAGCAAAGTAGATATGTATATAATTTGTAGTATTTCCAGAGGTTGAGCGAAGGAAATCATTCTTATAATTAGTATTATATGTATAATTCTATGCATGAGTCATGCTTAAATAATTATTATTAAACAGTAAGTAGGAAGAAGTCTTTAACGCAAATATATATATTATATAAAAACAATAATTAATTGAATTTGGCGTAATTACTTTATAGTTTATTATTATATCCATCATGGGCTTTGATTTTATCTCGTTTTCGTAGTTGGGAAAAGGTTGATGCCAATCGATGGTATTTTCCCAAGTTTTTTTGTTGCTTTTGCGAATTTATCAGTTGCTGTATTATTTGGCAATCCTCCAACCAAGTATCATATGTATGTGTGTAATAAAACCAATCAAGGAAGAATGTATTTTAATATTACCTCCAAAATGTCAACTGCACGCCTTTTTCGACTTGTAAAAGGAAGGATTAAATAACAAATTAAGTAGGTACATTATATGCTTAGATAAATTTATATTTTGTAGGTATATTGTAGTCAAGAAATCGATTATATGTACAATATGTATATATATATTTTTATTCAAACCTAAACACAAGTATTTGCAAGTCATTTTTAGACCCTGATGATTACTATGCGCGAAATAAATATATATATATACATATATAATTACAATTTATTGAAAGGAACTTTTCAGTAATGGATTTTCCGTGGTGGACTTAATGATGGTATCAAGATTAATTGAAAAATAGACTTATGCATATTTTTCTTCTTTATTTATATATATATAATCAGTGGTTCTCAAACTTTGCTACGGGAAGATTTGTATTGGAATGAGTGTTTTTACTTTTTCTAACAAATCATCCAAAAAATATGGCTCAAAAAAAGGACGTCCAAATGATCAAATTTAAAAAATGTTAAATAATGGTCATACTTGGAGATCTTGATATTTTCACAGGTGTAAAAACACCTCTGTATAATTTTTGAGAACAACTGGTATAACTAAGACGCTAAAGATCGATTAGTTTACGAAACAAGGAAATTGTCTTCTTGTCACTTTACCAATATATATACCAATTATATATGTATAATTAAATTGTAAAATGATTCAGCCTAGATACCCTTAAAGATGTACCGTTGATTGAATATGTATTGGGTGATAATAGGTTAAGAATATTACTCATACTAAAATAATGCATTTATTTCTCCATTGTGACTGCTTCAAAAAACACGCTTTTGCTCAAATAAAATACGTACTTAATAAGACAATTATCATTGTTTGTCCCTCTATTTTAAAGACTAAGTGTGCAGACTAAATATATATTATACATTGACCAATGATTACATACATTATATGTTGATGCAACATCTCGCTTTATGTGCAAGCAGATTGCATTACGTAATGACTGATATATACAATATGTACTTGTGGATGTGTGGTCATACATACTTTATAAACGCCTGTAGGTTGTTATATTGATGTATGTACTTATCGTATGCAAACTTGATGCAAACTTCTGAGCAACTTGATTATGGATAGAGTAGTGTTGAAGGTTAAGATAAATTGATTATTATTTTATTGAGAGCCACAGGATTAAATCGCTAATACAAAAATATACAGGTTTTTTTGTCAGCTGTCGCTTTTTTGCTTCAAATTCGAATGAGTTCTTGTTAAATTGTGAGCTCATTTCAACAATTATTGAATAGTTGTTCTATAGTTGCTAAGAATCGGCCTATTATTGACTGACTACCAACTGATTTTGTGTAATTTTTTTTTGTTTCTTTTCGTAACGACGTCATTTTTTGGATTTTTCTTTGATTTTTACATACTTGCAGTTCATATTTAATACAATTATATATATTTAATAACGTTGGATTCCGATCTAAAAATCCCATAATAATTTATGTTAGACCGTGTTTTTCAAAGTTTGACACAGGCGGTCTAGTTTCAAAATTCGGTCCCACAAAAAGGATGTTTTTTATTATTTGTAATACCTATTTTTTAGAAAAGAAGTCTTCTTTAATAATTTTTGTTGATATCTGAGTAGAGGGCAATTTAAATTTTAGTCCATAGATATCCGTTCAGATTGGTCTAGAAAAAATCACTGCTAACTGAATTGGGTGAAAGGGATCTCAACACTTGTCAGGGAGAGTTTTCGGGGGTAATTATTGGCTGGCCCCCGCTTTGTGTAGACTTTTTTTAAAATTAAACTGAGAATAAATTTTTATGTGAAAGCCATATTTTATTGATCTTAAAAAAGTAAATAAAAATTTTTTTAAAAAAACTATATTTGATGAAATATTCATATTTAAAAAAGGCCGCTTGAAGATATTTTGATTTTAAAAGGTTATTTGGAAAAAAAGGCATATATTTTAAAAAGAGTGATGTTATTATTTTTCAATATCAAATTTTAAAAAAGAAAGAAAAATAGTTATATTTGCCTCAGAGTATGTTTATGATAAAACCGGCCAATGGTATATACCTTTATGGTATATTGCAATTTTTCCTTTAAAACGAAACAGGGGAGGGGAAAGTACAAAATCTGTTGGTAGTTAGTCAATTCTTCGGAACTATAATAATAATATAATTATAATAGAATAATGATTATGCAGAATAGCTCACAACTTAATAACAAGAACTTATTCTAGTTCAACCAATCAACGTTTAAAATGAAAAAAACAACAACAGAAAAATTGACTACGGACAACAAAGTACAGTTTAAAGTTTAGTGTTACTGAAGATGGATTCATCCTTTTGAGAGCAGATCCCACCTGTCTTTTGATTTGATTTGTATTGCAATCATAAGGAATGTCAATAATTCAAAGAGATAAATTCTTTTGACTTAATTTCATCTTCTTCTCCAACAGAAACATGAGCATTCTTTTTGGATCTTTGAAGAGATGGTTAAGCAGTCTACATATTTGTATTTATACAAAATTAATGGGACTTGAATGTCAGGATTGTCTTTGATTATTATGTACATAGAATGTACTCTTTGAAAAGCTTGAAATATATATACATATATAATATGTACCTACATAATTCTTTCTCACGTATGACGTAACATAATCATCGTTTTCTTCATCCACTTTGCTTCTCTTTTCTTGTGTAATATCCCTCACTTTACCTTAATTGAAAAAAAAAAAACAATAACTAAGGATTGAAGGAAGGAAATGTCACAATCAAGGAAGATGATGAAGGGTTAGATAGAGTCCCGGAATGGATGGGTCCCTCAAATTTGTAAAGAAACATTTTAATTCAATTTTTGAGGAGTTTCCTTTCAATTCGAGTTTCTTTGTTCTACTCGTCATTGTTTCATTGGTGTGACTCTCACTTCTCATAATTAAAGAGGGTGTATGTAACATACACCACTAATAATATATAAATATATATCGTATATAAACATGGCTGAACATTCAAGACATATGATCGACGTTTCCGTTATCTGTTCCAGGTTCTTAGTGAGTGAAAATATATGTCTATCAATGATTTGATGTCTTCAAAATCTTAGATATACCATGAGGGATTTATATGTTATTTTATCAAAATTGAAGCTACATAAATATATATATATTCGTTTTCAACAAAATAGTATGTCTTTATTTCCATAAGAAGCATTAACTTGTTTAATTAGATGAGAGCTTTGATACATTTTAAGAAAAAAAAAGTGATTAACAATCACTCATATGTATAAGTGTGTAATCATTTGATTACTTTTGAAATCCGTGCTCTGTGACTACACATTATTATGTAAATGCATAAATAATATTAACTTTGATTTTAGGTTCCATACTCTGTTGCGTTTTGTTTCTTCTCTTCTTATACCTGTTCATGAAGTTTTTAATGATATAGATCTTCCGTTCTTTATTCTGCTTTAAACATAAGTAATTATCTGTTTTAAAGAAACCTGGTCATAAACAAATAAAACTGTAGTTTATTTTTTGTATTTAGTTATATTAATTATGCTTGCATTTCAAGAAGTCGTGAGTTTCATTAATTTGTCTTATTTAATTACAAAAAAAAAAAGAATTATTTTTGTCTCTGTGATATTTTTTAAAACTATATAATATAATGATTATACTGGGTGAGGCCTCAAAAATTAGAAAATTTTAAAAACCATTTTTACTTCTATGCATATATTTTATTTTGTGCCAATTTTATGGCAGAATTTTGAAGCAAAAGTTGGTAATTTAACAATTTTTATAAAATATGTCTCCCTCCATTCTGAGTGATGGCTTCGGTTTTCCCTCCAAGATACACCAAACAGTGAAGTGGATTCATGTCGGGTAAGGACAAAGGACAGAAGACAGCCATGTTCTCCCTGCAGAAATGCTGTACTTTCTTGTACGTGTATGAGGGACGCCATCTTGGGTAAGAACATAGTTGTCCCTGGTTAACGTGATCTTCAACCATGGCAAACCATGATCCCTGAGGACCTTGTAGGCGACGTCTGTGTAGACTTTCTCCTTGGCTTTGTATAAGTAGGAAGACATCTTGCTACCTTTGGACACCACAACGTCGAGGACAATGACCTGAGCTGGATGTTTGGCCCTGAAGATTCCCTCAACCTGAGCTCTTGATTCAGCCAAGAAGCGATTTTTTCTCTTGTTAAGAACAGCGTACACTGTGAATATATTCTTGTGGTAGTAAATCTTGTACGTGGAGGAGATCGCACACCATCCGCCATTTTGCTTGTTGCTCGGACATTCTTGATCGCACAAAAACAAAACAAACATCAAATTGTAGCAAATTTTAGAACAGAAGCTAAACGAGGAGGATTCTGATTTTTGAGTCATTGCCCTGCAGTTGTAAAGAATTGACAATTGAAGAATGTTTTGGAGGAAAGTAGCTTAGGTGTAATGACATTTCATTAGATTAGTTGCTGCGAGCAACTCGGAGATGAAGGAATAAACAATAATGCAACTCTGTATCAGTAATGATATACATAGGCAGGAGTTACAACGATGTCGAGCTTCTATTCTACTCCGAGTCCGACAAGGACTTATTCGTAAAGCTCCACAATATAATCATCAGTATTAATATTCGTCTTTCATGTATCTAATTGTGATTTTTTTGTACTTGAATCTTATCTCTTCAAGAATAAAAGAATTAATATAAAAACATTAGGAAATAAAAAAATCACACAGTACAAAAAGTATTGCACTCATCCAATGTCATATTGTTTACAATTATAATAATGATGTTTTACTTGGAAAGACCATTGACTATTCATATACAAATTTATTTGATGGGATCTTTCATTGTGATGATTTTACCGATGCATCTAGGGTACTTTTGTAAAATTTTCCTGCAAATTTTTATCCAATTAAATTAAATGAGTTTTTTTTTTTTTTTTGTTAGTTCCCAACGACAGTAAACCAGGGCTCGCAAAATTACTGAGTCCCCAGTAGCTCTTTGAACAGGCAGGTTTAAGAATCCCAAAGTTAAATAAATTGTCACAGTTTTTGGTTTTAGTGTTTTATTATTAATGGTATGGGTTATACTTTTAAATAGTCTGTCAGGCAGACAGTGTAAAATTTTAGTAGCCCAAATGAAAGAGAACATAGCTTGGGACGTTGAGGGAGTAATTTTACGAGCCCTGTATATATTAGGATTACTTTGCCATATATTTATCAGAGCTTACGACCTACGAATAATTCTTTGGGAATATATCATTTAATTAGAATGACCATATTTTTATTTCCAAAAAAGTGGACATTTGGTCCGATCAGAAACAATTTTAGGGCAAAAAGTTGTACTAATATTTTGAAATTAATACAATTTAAGAATATCGCAAATATTAATAAATTTAGACTTTTGTATTTTTTTTCAATACATTTCTTATTCATTTTGGTCTTTTCCTATATTCTAATTTGAATTTTTTTTTAGTTGAACAAATCGACTTGATTCACAAAAAAACATAACATTATATATCATGCCTTTTTTTAATACCAGACGCTCTGGACAGGATCTAAAAAGAAAAGATATCAAGGGGGAAAAGAGCACGATTAGTCACCTTTTAATTTAATTATTTGATGATATTAGCTTCTTGGATGATATTTACTATACGAAAATTTTTACTATGTGCATGCTTAAAAAATAATACCCTATGAATCAGTTATAACAAACTTACAAATTATTATTTAGTAATAGCTTCACTTGGTATAGAACAGAAAACATGCATGCATTAAGTGTTTATGGTTCACGACTATCAAAAAATATATTTTTTCTTTTTATAGGAAATATATTAAACCTCAGAGTATATATTACTTACTATCTCATCCTAGAATTTCCCGAGTTCCTAAAATTTAAAATTTGGTTCCTTTGGGGAATGAGAAATTCTTTTATAATATAGACTTAATAAATTCTTATTGTGAAGTTAAGAAGTTTGCGTGAACAAAAAATGTTTGCACATTACAAGTAATACATATATGAAATCACATATTGCTATTAATTAAGGTTGTTTAGGCCTTTAATATGGGTCCTAAAATCGGGTTTGTCCATCTTATTGGTTATTGACTAACGTCCTAAATTTTATTGAAATTTAAGGTAATTCTTGATTTAACTCTTGAAGGTATTATTATTACTAAAATTATCTATTATCAATTTATAATTCGAATTAATTTACTAAAGTATTTAGTATATTTAAAAGGCATAAATACATTGACATTTTTGTTCATTTAGGCCTAATTAAAGCTTAAATTAGACTAACTCACATTTTGCAAGATTAATTTATGATGACGTCACTTGTATTTATCCCTGATAATCGAATTTATCAGTGATTGTTTTATAGGACACAACTTTTGGCTCCGATCCAAATGCGCCTTTTAAAATTTTGTACCTGACGGAACACAAACTTTGGGGCCATTCTTTTTATTATTTATGAAAATGTAAAAGGTTGGACATATTTTTCACTAGCAAATCACTTATTTGTTTAGAGTTGTTGCTTTTTTGTATGTGAAAGAAGTTAATTATCTGTGAATATAAGGTTTACAACACGAGATGAAATGATTATATCCAATGCTGGACAATTTGATCAATCAAAAAAATAATATAAGCAGAAGTACCAAGAGTAGGTAAAAATAATAATAAAATGTTAAATGCCACCATATCCATCAACACTGAGCAAATGGACACTGTAATTTATTTCAAACAACAACAATTATGACCAACTGAGGTATGTAGATAACCATGTAGGTACATACAAGGAGGATTGTGTAATAAGTAATAACACTACAATGGTCAACAATACACAATCAGAGTTTTCCGCAGAGGGTAAGCTGGAGGGGCTTTTTTTTTTTTTTTTTTTTTTGAATAAATTATTTTTTTTGTAAATAGCTATGAATTTTTGAAATTTTTTTGTGAAAAACTGTGAATTTTTGACATTTTTTCCCGAAAAATTTAATATATTAAATTTTTTTTCCAAAAAATTAAATTTTCTGTCAACAAATGTGGATTTTTCAAAAAAATTTTGTCAATACCTTTGGATTTTTCAAATTTTTTTAATTGAATTGTTCTAAATAGCTGTAGATTTTTGATTTTTTAAAAAAATTTAATTATCTGTTAATAACGATGGATTTTTGAAAAAAAAAAATCCAAAAAATTTAACTTTGTTCAATTGATGTCGATTTTTTTTTTTTTTTTTTAAATGAAATATTTGTGAACAGATGTAGATTTTTGATTTGTTGTGTTCATAAAAATTAATTTTATGTGAATTGCTATGGATTTTGAAAAACTTTTCCAAAAATTTAATTTTCTGTGAACGGATGTCGTTTTTTAAAATTGTTTTCCAAAAATAAGTAATTTCTTATGAATAGCTACAGATTTTTGAAATTTGTTTGGAAAAAAATCCAGAAACCAAGCTTCCCCCCACCCAAAAAAAAAAAATAATAATATTTATATATTAACCCTGCAGACCTCCCTGACAATAGTCTATAGTTTATAATATTTTGTGGTCAAGAAGAGTTACTTACATAGGTTGTGAGGGTTTAAAATATATATGGCTGCTGGGATTTTACATCATATCTATGAAGGATAAACGTTTTTATATACCTCAACCACAATCATGTACCTACATATGAGGAAATACCAATTAATAACAATCGTGTAACCCATATGCAGTTATGCAAATGAATCTTCCCCTCCTCTACATAGAGATAGATGCCTTGGTGAATCTGCCAACCATCATTTAGAATTAATTAATTATGTGAGTTTACTTTTGTTATATACAAAACCCCCTTCAAATTAATTAAACTCCACGTAACATTTTTAGTTCGTGGGAACGAGATAATTTTGTCAGTATACCTAGAAGTATGTAAGTACATCTGAGGCTTTTTTTTTTTTTACTTGATGAAGGTGATTATTCTTCATGCTATTAATTCTGCCAAAAGTGTCTTTTTGTGATGAATAAAGACTATTATTCCTTTTAAAAATATTTATACGTATACCTATTAATTGAATGTTTTTATATTCCAGGATAAGCGGAGGAGAAATGGTTTCTCGCCGTAAAATTCTATCTCGATCCAGGGATGATCTGAATCTCGATGGAGGAGGGCCTGCCATACCGGATCCAGATGAAGAGGATATCTGGTATCAAAAGGAAAAACTATACAAGGTACGTACTTGATTGCATTGGTGTCATAATCCTTATATGTAGGACCATTAATAGAGTGTTTTGTGCCATTGATGTATTTACTCCTTAATTTATGAATTTGTGGCGCGAAGGACAGAACAAAAAACACCTTAAGGAAAAAACTTGCAAAATCAAATCAGTCGTAGAAGGAAGTGCATTTTTTTAGTTCTACGTACATAGTCTGATTATAAATATAAGTACAACAAAATAGGTTCCTCGGTTCGAGGGATTCAAGTATCCATTTAAGTTAGTTAGGACGTGTCGTTTTGGGTGGGGCTATGCATATAAAACCTATATGCATGTTTGATGTTCATTTTTATATCAATACTACTCACACATTCCAATTCACACACAAGGATCCCTAGGTAGAAAGAACAATGGTCTCTATTATAAAATGCGCCATTTGCACGTTTCAAGGACTCATTCAGAATTTCACATGATCAATTTATGTAAATATTCATAGCTAGCCGCCATGGAATGATGATTGATACGAAGAAGACCACCACTTATTTAATTTGGCATAAACCTTTATATATATCTATAAAACTATTTTTGGCTCATGCAAAGAATCTTATAAAGTATGAAATATTCTCCCTCTGGTCATTTTCGTAATTACCATTTCAAAAAAAAAATGTCAAGTCGAGTTAGGGCCGTATTATATTATTTATGAAGGTAGATTGTACATATATTAAAGTATGTAGAACAGATTTTTCAAGGGTATCAGAGTTACTTACTTTTTTAATATGTATATTAACGTATTTATACTTATTTATTTATGTAATAAATTATATTCACTTTACAAGGTTAATTCTTTATTACTTTTTAATTGCCTTGAATAGTAATTAAACATTTGGCAAAGGATGTATATACTTACAAGAGAAGCATTCCTTGAAGAACTGTAACTGAATTGATAGCACAGCTTTACCTCAATAACATACAACAAGTCTACACTAGGGTGCATCAAACACCAGGCTATGTTCTTGAATTTTCTTAGATATTTCCCTAAATTTGACACATAATAATAGAAACATGCTAGAGAAAAATCAACAAAATCGGAGGTAGTCCTGGGTGGCCACTGTGGGCTTGTATACATATATGTACTCGGGGGTATAAAATTAAAGGTATTCACTTCTTTTGTTTTCTCTAAAACCTAATCATGTTGGGTATCAAATAAAAGCTCTTGATAGGAATATAATATAATTTTTAAAGGATTCTTATCTGATGGGCTCGAGTACAAATACATTGGCAAGAAAAAGTTTGGAAAAAAAATGGAATTTCACTTATTTTTCTAACCACCTATGAATTTATCATCGGATAATACAGTAATTACGCTATTAAAATGAAGAAAAATTAATATTCAATATGGATATAAACATTTATAAGTGAAAAAATCAAAGTATTTTTGTTTACATTTTGTATGTATCAAAAAACCCTTTCTCTGCCGCTAAAACTATTTTACAGTTTTTTTGCATTATTGTTGTCTGTTTTTCAAGAAAGGCAGGTCTGATATCATTCTTCAAAATGTTCTACTTACTTGAGGGGAACTTTTCCTAAACTTTTCTGTCTAGTTGTTCCCACAAACGCTCTATTGGCTTCAAATCAGGAGATTGAGCTGACCATCGCATAATAGATAATATGTGAGAGGTTTCTATTTTTCAAAGAAGTTTTTGCAGAGCTTGGATGTATGTTTTAGGGTCGGGGTCATGTTGAAAAACAAGCTTCCTTCCAAATAATCTGTATCTAGAAGGAATGGCATGCGTCTTCAGGATAGAATGATAACCATTCTGAGAAATTAACTATCAATATCTCATACTTGCCAGTGTGAAACAGTTGAATTTTTACAGACAAATAGTTTAAAAAATGTTTTATAGATATATTTTTTCATAATATTTTTGATCGGGTTAAAGTAAAAATTAATGATAAAATCATAAACATTGATGAAATGACGAAAAAGTTTTTTTTTCAAAACTTTTTGTATATAAGTAGTGATGTTATATAAGACACCAGTCCCGTTCAGTTCAGTCTCGGTTCCAAGGACTGATCAGACCAGTCCTAAGACTGGAATAAATGAGAACTGACACAACATTATATATAAGAACTCGGGGGGGAGCATAAGACCACTTCCGATTTCGTTGATTTTTTGTCTGTTTTACCAAGTATTACCTTAAAGAGAATAGCTAAAAAAATTTATCAATAAATTTTATAACACTAGCCTTCAAAGTCACGCTTTTTTTTTTGTCATAAGAACGACATATAGAAAACTTAGTAGAGTTTGATTTCTAAAACTCTAAAATTCACTAGTTTGAGTTATACCGCTCATGTATCCTTACTTTAAGCTCCTTAGACACAAGGTCACTCTTTGCAAACCCGTTGTAAGTGAAGGATTACTACAAGAGACGGATATTCAAGATCATCCTTGGAGAAAAATCAAATCTCAGTGGTCATGGGCAGTTCAGTGGGGATTTCATTAGAAGATATTCCTTTCCACTCAACTACACTTCTCCATTGATGAACGCCGATTCCAAATTTGGGATCCTAATCTCTTGAGGGATTTAATTTCACACTTCATGAGTTAGACTGCGTCCTCTCTCTCTCTCTGTTTCTTCCACTTTTCTTCATAGCTATGGAATACAAATATAAGGACTATTCTTATATAATCAATTCAAAAATAAGTTTTATCCTGTAAATATTGCTATCTCAAATTGACAACGATAAAGATAATTTTTGAGGGAACTTTTTTATATTAAAGCTTAGAATTTCAGCTATTAAATGAAACATTTTTAAACTGTATGAATATATATACTGCTTGAAGTCTCTATATAAAATGTACCCATTTTCAACTTTAAACAGCAATAACTCGCGTTATCAATATGACACATACATTTTATAAATAGTTTTGAAATCATATTATATTAGACTTTGAAATGTATTCAAATAATTTATTCCTCATTACAACAGCAATCGCTTAAGAATAACCCAAAAAAGGTACTTTTTTCTTATGGCCATAAGGTTTATAGATCAAAAATAATACTATATTTGGAATTAAATGATCAAGCTCTAATAAGTCTAGTCTAGTTCGTTCTTGTATTGTTCTGTCTGTTTGCACTTTAATTATTAGGCGTTTGATACACCCTATTGCACAATGTATTTTGCTGGCAAATATCGATTTTTTGCTTCCCCTAATCATGTTTCTGTTCACTAATTGGTTGAAGTTGAATTATATTTTGTATGCAGGAACAATTTTTTAGTATTATTGAATGATGGTTGGGAAGAATTGGCTAAATTAATTTTTGGCCATTGTTCTGGTTGTTGTTTTTTTTCGAGGGAAGATTACGAGTGACTCTAAAAATAAGAGAGTAAGAGACGAAAGAAGTCAATATCAATCATTTGCAGAATTGCATAGTAATACGTTGTATCATAGCGATGGTGTGACCTGAGATTAAATAAAACTCAAGAACAGTTTTTATATTTGTGTACATGACCACTGATCCTATCAAAATATTTTGAGGCACATTTGATGTCTCCAACTAACAAGCTTTATGTATTCTTCTAAATGTCAACAGCTTTATGGTTTTTGACATTCCTTTTCCTTATTCTATCAACTATTTCGCAACATTTTTCAAAGAAAAATCAATGCTTGAACAGGATCGAAGAACATAATTCATTATCCCTCCAAAGATGACAATAGAAAATATATATATATTATGTACATACGTACATTATAATAGAGTCATAATATGAAAGTTTTTTCGTGAGGTAATTATGGTAGAAAGTAGAGAGGATGGAAGATAGGACTAATCAATGACGATACACAATATTTGCTCTTTTTCTCGAAAGTAAGGAAATAAATTATGATGTGAAAAAAAATATTTAGAGAGAGATTTTTTTTCTTCAATGGTCTATCGAAATATGAACGATAATTAGGATATCGCAACCTCGAACATATATATATTGTAAACTCCACTTATAAAGTGGTTAACCTTCAAAGTTTATTCTATATAGGAACTGACCGTTTCTGTTGTGACTCTAAAAGTTGTTGGTTTTTTTATGTTTTTGTTTTAATGTAAAGACTTCAACTCATTATTATGTTTTGTATGATCTATTTCTTGTGAAAAGAGGAATGTCTCATTTCCTGGATTTGAATCGGCATTTTATATCTAATATAATATACATACATATATCAAAACGAGATATGTAATAATTAATGGCAAACACAATTAATTTCAACTCTATTCGCATCTACTTCATCTTAAAACGATACGACAGTATAATAGGTACATTAGGGTGGAGCCAATTCCCCAATTTTGTTGAAATAACTTTTTTTTAGAAATATTTATTGACTTAATGAACACATTTGTACAATTTCATTGACTTCTGGTACAATGAATAGAAAAATCAACGCAAAATGAAGCGAGAATGATTTTTTTTTATTTGAATTAGATTACTTTTGTAATCT
The DNA here is from genome assembly GCF_016086655.4 of Lepeophtheirus salmonis. Taxonomy (NCBI): domain Eukaryota; kingdom Metazoa; phylum Arthropoda; class Copepoda; order Siphonostomatoida; family Caligidae; genus Lepeophtheirus; species Lepeophtheirus salmonis. Next base: position 34,390,165 of record NC_052137.2, read on the forward strand.
TTGACAAATTTTCTGAAATTTATATTAAAAAATAATTCTGATTAACCCTTTGGATACGTCGTAAATTGCACTTAAATTTGGCAAAATTGATCTACACGATAATAAAAATTGATTGATTTTATTTGAAAGACCATATCTCGGCCAGTATAAGTCTATTCAACCAAATGAAAGTTAAAAACTATAGTTAATATTCTAGAATATCAGAACTTATCCAACAAATTTCAATACAAAACCTATAATTGACTCAAATGTGCCAATGAAATATTAGAGGTATCATTATATATATAAAGTATAAAAAGTGATTTTTGTTAAAGCTTGTTTGCAGACAAACCACATATATTAATATTTACCATGAGCACAAAGATAATGAAATTTAGGGAAAAGTGACTAAAAACTATAAAAAGCACATTTTTAAATGTTTCACTTTTATGAAATATTTATTTTTACTCACTATTTTTTTACTACAAAATTTAAAAACTCTTCTCTATATTTTGGTATTAGATAATAATGATTCGAACAAGTAATTTAATAATTTTTGAAATACTGTATATGAATCTAAAACATGTATATTACAGAAATAAATATTACACAGATTAAAATATCCTAAAATGTGTTTTTTGTAGTTTTTTGTCACTCTTTCCAAAATTTCATCAGTTTTGTGCTTAATGTAAATACTTATATACTTCAATCAAAAAATTGTACAGAAGTAGTGTTGGATCGGTCATAGGATGATTTACAAACCAATCTCTCCCCCCCCGATCGATTTGTTTACCATTCAACGGTTCTAAGGACCGATACGTCAGTAAAAGGATATAATGATTGCTAGCTAGAACGTATAATATTAAGTTCCAGCCATTCACCTCCTATTTGAAACTTCAAATATGTTGTCTCTTTAAAGAAGGTTGTAATGAAGAGCTGAAAGAACATAGTTAGTAACTGCAGGACTGCAAATTTTTTTTAGACCGATCCAACACTACTCCGAGGTGTTCATTAGATCCATAAACAGTAAAAAAAAACAGAAAAAAGGTTCAATTATGTTCTGGATACCCGTCTCAACCTAATGTACATAAATACTTTGTACTCTACAAATCTTAGAATAATGCAATACAAAGATTGTCGCTATGAAAAGCGACCAACACTATTTAAGTATATACATGATTAAATATTATAATTTGTTTATTTTAAATACCAGGGGGCATTATTAATTATTGTCGCAACCTTGTTTTATTTCATTCTCAACCCGAAATTGATTGTCAACTCATTGTATCTTCGTCCATACTATTTCCTGAATCTCTACAAAAGGCCCCTGTCAAATATGTTAAATGTAATTGAGTACAGCACAACTTCCTTTAGATAGGAGTCTCACCATACACTAGTCATGGTTAAATGTCGACTCCATCTTTTGAGAATATATGTTTGTTCGTACATCTAACAACCCCCTTTCCTGACTCTTCTCAAGTTTCAATGAGACTTATTTTTAAAAATGTCACATTAAATAACTTTGTGGTTGTGTATATATACAGATATGGGAAGATTTAATCAAGTTGTTCAGGTGGAAGAAAGACTATGTAGGAACTCAATAACATCCTAATGAATCCATCTATATATAAATTTGCAAATAAATATTTTAAATATTTCGATAGCAAGGGGGAACCATGAATAAACAGTGGAGAGAGATATAATTTGCGTGAGGAATCTACACTGTAGTGGGAACTTTTGAGGTTCTTCCTCTTCACGAAGCCCAATATTCCATAATCCAGTGGCGATAATCCGGTGATGAGGCAGGGATACAAGGCTAGAAATCGATGAGGTTTTCCTTGCACCAAACTTTAGTTGTTATGGTATTATGGCCAGTTAGTGAGTCTTTTATAACCTTATGCATCAACCCCTGGATCTCCTGGGGATCCAACACCAGTCCAGAAGTTTTCATTGTCTATCTTGTTGTGTCCTCCACTTCTTGGAGAGGATATTGCTGGTGTCAATGAACCTTCTGCCTTTAGGGAAATCTCAACAAAGAAATTCAAAATGTCCACGACCTCCTGTACAGAGTGATGGGCGCTGATAAAATTTGCAATCCGTTGTCTTATTGCCATTTTTTTTATAAGCTAAGACCGATTGCAAGTAATAATGGATTTATAGAGCTCTGATTGGTGTGGTGCGACTTGCTTACACACAATGTATGTACAATGTACATGGCATATAGAATATGTGAACATGAAGCCCTTTGCGTTTTGAAGTTAAATTATGGGCCCTGATATGTCAGTGATTATGTACCCCAAAATATTATGAGATTCACCATCTTGATAATAAAAAAGAACCCAAACGAATGAAATACATATAGATATAAGTAGTAAAGGGTAGATTATATAATCAACAAAGACAAACTTCAAAACGAAATAACAAGAATTAAACCTGTCACTTATCAAAATCGAATCCTCTTATATATTTATGAACTTTTAAATAACCTACACTTTTGTAAAGAGCCTGTTTGTTGTATTTCATTCATTAAAGAGAGAAAGAGTAAGAGAGAACACAAACGTCCAGTCAAGGACAAATAATTTATTATTAGAAGCTCTATTACCTGGGTCAATGCTTTAGCATGAGTTTTTGCTTTTTTTTTCTCCCTTGAAGCAACTGTTGATATGATACATTTATATGGATGAGTGTCTATTTATAAAATTTTCAAGGGCAACCCAAAAACCAGTTCTATATAGGTATATGTACAATATATATATATATATACTTGAATACGTACATACACACGTATACATATATTTCTAATAATGATAAGAGTTATAAAAAAATTTATAACGAGATTTAATATTATATTTTATTTCAAAGTCAACCCAAGGAATTAGACCCGTTTTGCCAAGGGTTTACCTCTGTATATCTATGCACATATGTAGTCTTGGACCCGTTCACACTTTTTCTATCCATACGTTCATTTCTGATAAATTTCGTTCAGGCGCTCATTCGTTCATTTCTTTCCGTTCATACATTTTTTTATTGAAACGAAACAATGATCACCTCATTATTTTTGTTCAAATTTATTTGGCTACAAAATATATTCTTGTGTTTAGTTACCACAGAGAGCCTCATGGAATCATTTTGACTGACGTATGTAAATATTTTTATGGTATAATAATAGAGTAATTTAGTATACTCTCAGTACCCTAGCGGACAAATAAGTAGTGTGTACCCAATTAAATTTGGAGGCAAATTTTCGTATTTGTCATGAAATAAAATAATTATCTGGAGAAAAGTTATAGAAGGGGCAATAAAATAAACGCATTCAATTTTTTTATTTTTTTATTTAACTGTTAAATATTTTCCAGTTCAGGTTCTCAAAAATGAAAGGTGTTCATTTTTCACTCAATGTCCAAGCCTAGTATACTGGTTACGTGGTTGAAATTTGAGTATAATAAAGAATAAGAAAAACACGTTAGATAAATTGATTATTCCTCCCATCAGCTGACAAGCTATATATATTGACCCCCCTCAAAAAAAAAAAAAATACCGAAAAGTGGCCTCACAAAGAGACAAAAGTATCGGCATTGCTGTTCTCCTGGGAGAGGAACACACACAAACAGATATCTGAAACTTGACTAATACAAGGAGGACGACAATTTACAACGTCAAGAAGGACGTTAATGACGGTATTGGTATCGAAATGAAGCCTGGAATTAGTGCCTGACCCAAAAATAAATCCAAGTGGCAGACCAAAATAGACCAAATAATCCATGCAATTCAACGTTTCTGAAGGTACCATCCAGAATACCGTCAAGAAAGCAGGAGGAAGAGTTTGACAATGTTGGAGCGTCTGTTATTGACACAAAAAGCTCGTCAGGACAAGCCCCAGCGTTGTCAAGAACCCGAAGAGCACATAGGCTGGTAACATTACCACCACCTTTTGACTGCATGTTGAGGCCAGGGGATGCCAAACAAGGGTACCGAATCTTGATGCGCTCAAGGTTTACATTGAGGAGCATTGTAACTTCATTATGACTATCTATCAGAGCTTCCCCGTTGCACGGAGGCCATTATTACAATCAATAGAGGCTACATTGAAGATTTAGTATGTGTTCAACACATGTTCTCACGTCTCTTCAAAGTTTTAGTAAATGTAGCTCCCTGGTTTCTAGAATCAAATTTACTAAAAATCCAGATTCAATGTGTACAGATTTCAATCAAGCACCCAGTATTATAACCAGCTATATGACTGATGATAAACTACTTATTGATAAGCACCTGGCGTGTCCTTCAAATGAGCCATAATGAAGTTGAATGAGGCTCTGGAACCTTTTTTTTTTTTTAAATATATGATTTTCCCCCTTTCCTTCCACGTTTTTATCAACTTCATCATATATACATATTTTAAGTTTGTGCTATTGTAGAGATATGATGATGATATTTTTCATATAATATAATATAACAATTTCACTTAATTTTTATATATATTTTTGTACACAGATTGTATTATTATCTGAATAATAGATACAAATATTAATAAGAATATTTCCTTGTATTATTATCTGTGTAAGCATCTGTCAACGAGACTTTTATTCTTCGTTTTCTGTATGGAACTCATATTCTAACATGTTATCATCATTTGATGTTTGTTTGGAATAAAGTCCTACCTACATAATATGTATATTAAAATATATGAAAAGATAAAGCTATCATCGATATCATATACATGTCTTTGTATGAGACTCATAGAGGTACAAACTGCTCCAACATCTTATTTTTTACACTTTTAAATTTCTATGAATAATTATTCATGGTATATTTTGAAAAGGAAAAAAATGGTATAACTGATCTACACCCACAAAACCTCATCATGACGTGCATCTCCTATTAAATAATAATAGCTTAAAATCAAATAAAATAACGCTTTATCCTCTTTTTATATGGGGTAAATTAGCACAGATAAAATTTTGATTAGAAATCAAGTAAAGTAAAGAGTTTTTCAATAAGAGCGCTTCAATTTTTTTTTTTTTAAATAAAACCCAAACGGTTAAAAATTTTGCCAAATTTATTTTTTCAGAACAAATTATAAGTATATATACATTGATTTTCGAAATTCGATTTATTTAGCATCACCACCACACAACCACATTTATAGAAATCCAGTAGCTCAACAGTAATATATTTCCAATGACCAGTATTGTAGCATTTTTGCGTTCGATATTTTCTTTGAGCCCTTCTAACGTCCCCTGCTTTTAATGTATATCAATGACGTCACACACACCCAAAAAAATAATATAAAGGCATTAAATCGAGCGATTGACGCAGCCATTTCTCAAAATAACACGCTAACCAAATTTGCTTTTCAATAAATCGATTGTAACTTTTGATGTGTGACAAATGGCTGCTTCTTGTTGAAATCATATATTTACAAAGTACATACCTTACAGTTGGAGCTTAAAAAAATCAGTTGTCATGGTGCAATAGCGATTTCCATTTACAGTAATGTGGCAATTATCAACATAAACAAAAAAAAATAATGGCCCAATGATCCTTCTGGTCTGAAGTCTACAACAAATAGTAATTTTTTCGTCATACAATTATATTAATATATATATGTATAATATTGGAAATTTAACTTTAGAATTTTTGTTTCTAAAATAATTAATTGTTTACGAAAATTTTAACATTTCAAATTTTTTTTTTAAATATTTTTCCAAAAAATTGAATTTTTTGTGAATTACTGTGGGTTTTTGAAATTATTTTTTCAATTTCTATCTCGTAAAATTTAATTTTAATTATTTTTCCAAAAATATAGTAATTTTTTGATTTTATTTTTCCAAAAAAATTCTAAAAACCAAGCCCCCCCCCACAAAAAAGCAAACAAATATATATATAATCCTGCAGACGCCCCAGATAATAGGCATGTTAAAAAAAAGAAACCGAAAATCAACATGATAACCCTGATAATTTGAAGAGTGTTTTGGAGTAGAGAAAGAATAAAGCTTAATAATAGGACGTTTAATTAGATCAGATACAGTCAGCTGTGGCAAGGGAGGAAGGAGAGAAGGAAATAAACAAAGGCATTTGCTAGAATTACTCCGATGTCAACCCCAAATTTTACTCTGTGTCTAACATGTACTTACAACTATAACTCCGTAACAAATCCTCAGGGTTACACTCTGTCTTTTATGAGCACTCACGAATGTTAAATATGGTTTCGAATATAATTCAACCTTTTTAGAAAAGGATGTTCACTACTCAGGATTTAAGTAATAATGACAACTACTAAGGAAAAGAAAATTCATTCTTCAGACTACCAATTCCAAAACAAACGGGACAGCTAAATAATTTACATCTCTATTGATATGTACTATCCATTAATCTGGGGAGGGGTCAATCAATAGCCACCACCAATTGTTTGTATCAGTGCTACAGGATACGCTATATCCCTATTTAAACACACGCCTGTATATCAAACAACATTTCCCCCACAAGAAATTATTCATTAGTAAAATTGATACAACGACCGAATTCAGTATTCCCTGTTTTAATTATTTATTTTTATGAGCTAAGGATGCTAGTCTGTTTTCTCTGAGTGAATGTGATTAAAAATAATTGTTGTACTAAACTCACTCATAAGCACTTAAATTATATATTATGAGAATCGTCACAACCAGCCTATTTGCGAGCTTTAAATATTATTAAAAATATACAAGAGTCAATTACCAAACCATAAAAACAAAATACAAAAGAAATACATACAGTCTCAATTTTGAAATAAATGATTACTTCCACTGACAAAGTTGAAAAAGTTAGTCTCTGTTTGTTTGTTAGTTGTCACAAGGATTAATCCAAAAGTTACAGCTGGGTTTTCATCAAATTTGGAACATAGTACGAGGTCATTAAATTTGTGAGATGTCAAAGTTACAGGTCAAGGTAACACAAAACGTAAAATCAATCATATCTTTGGAACAAATTCAGATATGTAGCTCAATTTAAATTTAGGTGTGGAGGTTTTGCACTCTACCGAGTGTCCATTCTTGTTCAATATTGTTTGAATGTTGCAAGTGTGCATATTAACTTTACTGATTAATAGAGGCATTGATTACTGATCCTCATATTAGTATAAAAACACTCAAATGACAGATAAGGACTAGAATGTTGTACATAGTAACATGAACTTTACTAATTAAAAGTGTACATGCATTTAATTAAAATATAATAACATAGTCAATATATACATATATAAATAAATATAAAGCCGTCACTTTGTGGAGAGAAGGATGATGATGAAGAAACCACATGACGTAAACAAAAAATATCATAATTTATATTTGTAGTAGTAATACTACCTATGTAGATTTTCGTTGATATTACGTACCTTTAAATCATTCCATTTTCACTACATAGCATGTATGTACACATAATAATGTGTCTAAAAATGTCTGTAGTTACAATATTATTTAAGTTATGAACTACTCCCCCATATGACGTCATTAAAATCCTTACATATATATAAATAATAATTATTTTTTTTTTTCCAAAAAAAAAAAATTTTTTATGAACAGCTGTGGATTTTTTGATTTTTTTTCCTAAAAACTAGGGATTTTTGGAATTTTTTTTTTCAATAAATTTATATTTGAAATTTAATTTTTGAATTTTTTTTAATAGTTATGGATTTTTGTAATTTTTTTTTTTAAATTTTAACTTTTGGATTTTTTTTCAAAAATCCCCCCCCACACAAAAAAAAATATAGATATGTATATAATCACACAGACGGCCTTTATAAAAAATAATTATTTTCTTTTGAGTTGTTCCTTCATTAAATATCTCATTTCTTTTTAGGTAAGAATGAGTTTTATGGAAATCTCTTTAATATATAGCCTACAACATGGGTATGTATAAAAAAAACATGGAGATCATTAAAAAGTAAGACATTAAGTAGAGGAGTCCAAGGTTAACAACTGTGTGACCCATTTGGGCATCACCTCATGTACATCCAGATAGCTCTATATAACCCCACATACATAAAAACATAATTAACATCCGTTTTATTCATATAATGCTTTCGTCAATTCAAGGTCATGTTAAAAAAAAAATACGGAATTTGCAACACACGTCTTGCTTATTGTCGATGATGAGTAAGCAAGTTTGGTTTTTTTTCTGCGGAAGAGGGAGCCGAGTATTTTGTAAGCTTGAATGAAAATGAAAGATTTTTGAACTCTTTAATAGATATGTAGGTACCTAGTAATTATCTTGACCCTTATTAACTCCCATGAATGTGTGGGTTATTAAGAGTCATAATGATAAAACAGTCTAGTTTTATGAAGTACCTAAAAGGTGGATTTAAAAAAAAAGGTTCCTAAAAAAATGTCAGGTCTGATTTTTGTTAATCATGGTTCTCGGAAAATGTGTCCAGTTTGTGTATAAACATATGCAGCTTGTTCTGAAGGAACTTTGTGCCGTTATTTTATCATAGATCCAAAGGCAGATATCACTTCCTTCATAAAAAATAGACGCAATTTATAAAAGACGGCCTATAACTTTTTGGCCCTTGACCCCCCCCCTATAATTATTCTTTAAAACTTTACTACATATTGCCTACTTTCTTTGACTGGGCCTTGCACATAACTGTGATACTGCCCTCAACTATGAAATGGGGAGTTTGTCTTAGTAAAGGTTTCTTTCATTTTAAAAATGTGTTCCGTCAGTACTCAAACAAGCTAGAAGACCGAGTTTTCTCAAATATGAGTCTGGATTATATGTGTATCTTTTATGTTATGAATTATCGTTCAGTTCTATAATCAAACTATCCAAACCAGGATTAACAAATATTAGACCTGAATTTTCAATTAAATTTATTAAAATCCTCATTGTAGATACTTTATAAAACATTTCAGCTTCTATGCGAGGTACAATCGAGATAAAAAGTGAAAAATGTATTATCATGGCTTAATTAACGAACTATAAATGGGTAAATTCTATTTGAAAGCCCAAATTAAATTCAATAAATCAAATATAGAGTTTAAACTACATCTAATATTTTTGAGTATTTACTTACATCCCACTGATTTGAGTGCAAACCCCATAATTGTACTGTATGTAATATCGGAAGTAAAAAAAAATAATCGGGAATTTCTACTTTCCTTTTTTGAATATCAAATCATTAAAGAGACTGTATTCATAAATAAGTTATGGAAGGACAATTTGTTCCTAGCATTGTTTCCTCCAACTCCATATATATATTTTAATGTTTAATTCTGGAAGATTGTATCTATTACATAAATGTCAACAGGAAAAGGAAATGATGAAAAAATATATTTGTATAATATAAATCTACCTATGTATAATGGAGGATAAAAATAATGGAATTTAAATCCGCAGAAAATAATATCATTTATCCTCTTTCAATGTCTATATGTATGTCGAAGAAGAAAAACAGTCCGTAAGTTGTGGAATGGATTGCGTTACGAGGGTTAACATTTGTTTTTGATTAATCATGATAATCATTTAGGAGGCATGTAACATAAGCAGTAAGCATATATCTATGTAGGAATTCACATTTTCAAGTACATATATCCATGTATTAAGGTTTCTCATTCTCCGGGAAATTGTTGTTGAGTGGAATCCCGGGAAATATATATACATTTTTAAATAAATAAATACTCTGAAATTAAAGTATTTATTTATATACTTTAGAAAGAAATAATAGATTTAAAGTTATACCTATTATATTGGACTGGGGAAACAGTAATTTCGTATTTTCCGCCCTTTTTAAACCAGCTATATATTGTTCATTATTGGCCACATTGGTTCATACGATAAAGAGTTGTAAAAGTGTGAGCGTTTGATACAAACATTTTTGAGATAGATACACCAAGACATCATCGAGACAACACCAGGCTGCAACCATTTTGTCTGAACCTGGCAACAAGTGACTACAACCTATCCCTGGGGGTATAAATTTGGCATCAATAGAGGGCTTTGAAAATTGGAGTTTTTCGCCAAAAGGGGCAATGGCTTGAAATGAAAAAGGCATTATGAAGTTGGATTCTCATTGGCAACAATTTATCAAACAGAAGAGGCTACATTTGGGTTAAATCGGATGATTATAATAGTTCTAATAAAGCATTGAAATAGGGTGAAAAATACGAAATTACTTTTTCCTCAGCCTATTATATTCTTCATTTCTCTCATTATCACTAATAGTGCATGGGTGGGTTTTTATTAGGGACCGCAGGTCTTTTTTTTTTGGAATGGTGTAAAACATCGATTAATCCCAGAAAAAATAGGCTCTCAGGAGTAAAAGACTAGTATGAATATACCTATACGCACAAATTAAGGAATTTACTTACAAAATAAGTTAACATTTAACTTGTATTGAGAGAAGGATGACCTTGGTTGACCTCTCCGTGAAAGTAGTTCACGATAATAGACACTAAAATATAATATACTTATACGTACAGTTAATAGCGTAATTAAGGAGATGGTTGTGCGCACATCGAGGGAATGAAAGTCGTAGGATGATGCAAAGATATTCTTACTCTGTTTTAGAAATAAGCACATGCTTGGCTAATCATTAATAAAAAACATCAATTTGAGAAATGAACATTGTTAAATAACTATGCTAGAACTTACTTCATACTAACTAAGAAGGAAAAATCTTTCTCCTACATAGTAATAATAATAATAATGGATAAATAAAGGTCAAAGGGTCATGAACAGTAAGTCATTTATGTCTATTGAAAATTGACATTGAACTCATGGAGGGAAAAAAAAGGTTCTTGCATCCATCTATGGTTGAATTAAATTAGAGGGTTCTCACTAATGATGGGACGATTAATCGGGATCGGGTGTTTTTCTGGAATCAGCATCGGTAAAATTATGATTAATTTGTAATTCTTATGTGTGATTGATTATTTATTACTGTTATTTAACAATTTATTACTATTTTTTCAAAAAATCCTATAGTAAAAATGTAATTTTTGAAGGTTTTTTTTTTTTTTTTTTTTTTTTTGAGAACTGCTGTGGATTTTAATTTTTTCTCCCAAAAATTTAGTATTTGAATTTTTTCTTACAAAAAATTTTATATAAGCAATTTCATTTTTGAAATGTTCTTCCTAAAAAATTATATTTTGAGAAAAACTGGGGATTTTTTAAATTTTTTTGGAAAAAAAATTAATTTATTGCGAATAGTTGTGAATTTTAAAATTTTTTAGAAAAGTTTTAAATATAAATTTGAAATTTTGTTCCAAAACATTTCATATTTAATGAAAAAAATATAATCCTGTGGACCCCTCTGATGGTGAAATGGTATTTTTAACTATTATTTAAAATATTAAAGAATCGGAATTGACATGTTGAATTTATACTAAAATTGCATCGATATATTTTTTGGAATCGTCCTATCACTAGTTCTCAACAAAAATAATATGACTGAGGAAATAATGATATACAATTTTTTTTTTTTTATTATTATTTTTTTTTTTTGCTCAAAATGGGTATGGCATTGTCCAAAAAGCATTAATCAATACAATGACCTCAAATGAATGCCAATAGGGGGATTCAAGGCTCTGAAATGGGTTTTGAGATTATGTACATGCAAATATGTCAATTATATGTATGTATAATCTGCATCTGCATATTGCATCAACCTCAAAAAATATCAGGCCCTTGACCAACTACCGACAAAGCGATAATCACATTAATTATATCACGAAGAATTAATTTCAATACCAGTAGTATGTAATATGTATACGTACATATGTGTCTGTCTAAAGTCCTTTCGTGGCTATTAAAGCAAAAATAAAAATGGAAAGTTGAGATTTTGAAACCATATGATTTTATTTATATATGTGTACGTATGTGTGTGTTTTTTTGTTTTTTTTTCTTTCAATTTCTAGTATTTTAATGATGATTACTTTTTTTCGTGTTATTGACAGACTTTCCGTCAGAGAAACTATCAACGTGAATCTGCGGTTCAATAACTTTGATTTGTATTGACTAATAAAAAATTATTCATTGATGTGTTTATGTTTGTCATTGATAGTGGTAGTATTAAATGTAGCCTAATTTGATTAAAAAGACGATAAAGATCTTGCAAAAAGGAATTGGTAGGAAGAAGATATAAGAGGGGGACGGGGGACTAGTAAATCCCAATCATGAGTATAAAAACAAATGAACCCAAGGGAAACATCATCATTCGAAAGCTCAAAAGTGTTCCATCAAGTGTATCATCTCCATCAACTAAAATATATTCAAATGAGTTCTGTATTTCATGATCCAGCCGGCGACAAAATGGATGGAATGATTTCTCCATCTCTTAGTATGTTTGAGGACAACCCTGTTTGGAGACCCACATCCACTCCCACTTCATCACCTGGACCTAGTCGACGCCTTTATGATCAACATTACTATGATCGCCCTTATTATTCACCACCTGATGGCTCCTCATCTGAAGATGAGGCGCCTCAGCTACCCAATTTTCCACTTGTGGGAGACAACGTCCGCTGCTTCAACTTTGATGCTCTCCTTCTACTCATTGACGTAGAAATTGCAAAGTATGAACGTTCCCAACGAAGGAAAGCATATAAGAACCGGAACATTGTGCGAGAAGAAGAAATCGCATGGCTGTACGATTATCCGAGCCAGGATCTTCATCGTGTGTGGCATCAAGTCCAAACCACAGTACTTGCTCCGGATCCTCCTGTTGTTTATAATCCGGAATTTGATGAATATGCAAGTACCTACTATAAATCCGGTCCCGTCAATCTCATAGAGAGCTACGAAGAGTACTATAAGAACCTTTTGGAGGTGTTTGAATCTCCTAAGGAAGAGAAGACAGGGGAAAAAGAAGAAGAGATGAAAGAGGAGCCATTGGAAATTAAAGAAGACTCGGTCTCTGAGGAAGAGACGAGCGAGGAAGATGTTCTGGAAGAATCTCAAGATACTTCATGAACTCTTAATACGAAAGTTGAAGCAAGAGAAGAAGAAAAACGAAGAAAACACTTATTAAAAAAAAGTATATATAGTTGGTGGAAAAATTATATAAAAATGTGTAAAATGGATTAATGCTACAATATTCCATGGATGATGAGCGAAACGAATGATGGAAAGGGATAAGATAAGATAGATTGATAGGCTGGAGGATTGTCTATCCACATTACAAGTAACAGGTGAGAATTTGGAGCCAAAGCCTTGGATTACTTTTTTTTTTTTTTGAAAAAATATGTTATGTACTCAGATGATGATGATGATGATGATGATGTAGCAACTGCCTTTTGAGCCTACATTTTGTAGGAATAACCTGTATAGACACATAATACCTATGTACATAATAATAAAAGATGCTCCAATCCGGGAAATAATGTGGAACTACATATGTACATGATATCCTATTTTTATTTTCATTGAAATACAATCTGTATCTAGGTATGTTATGGGGAGAAAAAAAGGTATCTAAGGATTATTCATAAATACATGAATGTATGTATTCATATTTTGGGCGTTTACAATAATATCCAAAATGCTCATAATGATAATAGCAATAATTTCTCCTTATATGAATTACGTACCTAACTGAGGTATAATCTCTTCCAAATTAAAGAATATATTGTTAGATCCTCAATTTTTGTATTCTTCTTCTCATTACTCTCAAGCACGTAAAGAGGTTAGTAACTGGTGATGGGATGGGATGGTGGTACTGGTGGCATTGAGTCATAGAAACCCTCAATTGTTCATTGATATATAGATATATATGTATGTACACTTATTCATTTCATTTTTACTAATTAAAAACTTAAAGATAGAAAAAAAACACAAATTAAAATCTGGCAAAGAAATGATTCACTTCTACCGGCATAATTGTATATATGTATATATACGTATACCTACACATGTATTCCCTGTCCTCCAATGACGCAGGGTACTACAAGCACATACATAGAACATATAATATATAGTACATACAAGGCACTATCCTGAGAAATTATTCTAATTCTTCAAGGTTAAACCCATGGATGTTCGTGACTTGGAAAAGAAGGAGAGAAATACGTACATACGTATATACAAAAAATAGTGTGTACCTATAATACATATATATATAAGTGACTTTGCATGTATATATCTTACAAAAGGAATCTTAACAGAAATGGTTATCGCATGGAGAAGAGATGAAGAATGTGGTGTTTTCTCTCTCTCTCTCTCTCTTTTCTTCCTTATAGTAGTATCTCAAAGATTTACGAGGTCGGTTTTTTTTTTTTTTGCAATATAATGAAGTGACGTACTCAAGTGTATATGTAGTAGTTAAATACAAATGTTGGGAGACGGCTTGAGAATCCTAGAGCTGTTTGAGTCCTTTAAAGCAGGGGTTCTCAACTTTTTGCAACTGAAGGCTACCTTGTGACTGTCAAAACATTTCTGAGGCACACATTTACAAATAAAGAGTAAGAAAACTGAGCTTTATATTGAAGGTATTTATTGTATTATGCTCATAATTTATAAAAACTGTCCAAAGATTCTCCCAGGAGAGTAATGAAGGGTTAAATCAGTCCTATAATATTAAAGGAACATTCAGAAGCACCCATACCCCTTCTCCAAAAACCCTTTATTGTGCAAAAGTGTCAAATCTTCTCATGAAACAATATAAGAGTTACATCTTTCACTTACTCCACACCCACATAGTCATTGAGTCTAGATCATGAGCTCTCAACCATTTGGAGCTGAAAGCAACCTTGTGATTGTCAAAACATTCCCAATAAATGTTTACAATCCAAACATGTTCATAGAAGAAAAATCATAAACTTGGCTGTAGATATGTGCTGTACCACAGTCAGCCCTAATGACTCAAATACATATTATACTTAACCTCACTGAGAGAATTGGACTTGCCTCTGGAAAATAATAAGATCAGGTCATGGCAGGATAGGTGGGAGACTGACACGTAGAATAGTATTCAAAGTTGTTTTCAGTTTGTTTCTTGCCTTGGATTTTGTATCATATTTTTTTAATCTATGGGTATACTCAATAGAAAATACCCGTGTCTGCCCGAGTCTCAGCCTCCTTAAATAGGCCTAGCATCCTACCAACTCTATGTTTTACCAGATACCTTTTTTTGCATATTAGTAATAAAATAATCTAGTGCATCTCCCTTCGCAACCCACTGGTTGATAACCTCTGATTTAAAGAAGTTTAGGCTAGACTATTCTCGAAAAGAAAAACTAGGCTTAGACCGATCCCAAAGTAAAATTCAGTCTGGATTGGTCTTGCAAAATTTGGTAGGGCAGATTCCATAGATGAATTGTTGATGACGTATCTGCGTTTCAAAATAAATCATTTTTGCACAACTCATAATTCAAGATAGTGAGAAAACAGGTTCATTGATTGAGATCTATATTTGAGATCGAAAAAATTTAGGATTTATTTGTCATGTAATTGATAAAAAAACTATGCTTTATTTAAGAAAATGAAATATCTCTAATTCAAATAGTTGAGCGCACTAATGTTTCCGCTTTTTATGCCTATGGATTACATCATCGCCTAATAAATAAAGGTTACATGATTTGCAAAATATTTCCACACATGTATCTATATATATATATACATATATACTCACATAAGCAAACGTTTGCTTTTAAAAAGAATGTTCCGAGTCACTTTATGAAGGTATGTACTTACCTAATGTATGTAGAAGAAATAAGTAAACTAAAAGAGCATTTTTTTCTTTATACAAGAACTTTACCAATCTCCAAATCATCATTACCTATGCTAAGGTCAGTGCCAGTTTTAAGAGGTTCATCTAGGACAATTCCTCTAGGTTTTAAGTATTAAATTGGTATCCACACATTGTACATTGTATAGCAGTTACTATCAATTGTTGTTAAAAATTTGTCAAAAAAGTACCATTATACATATTGTCAAAGTTTTTAGCCTAAGAAAATGTTTTGAAGTGAAATTAGTCTATTAATTTTTTCTTTGACAATAAAAAGAAACACAAATCTTGTCATTCAACAAATTACAAGCTTGCAAAAATGTAAATTTTTAATATTCTTTTTTGTCAAAAATAGCAAAGCTTCTTTTAAAACAAAAAAATCGTAATGCTAAATGTGTCCTAACAAAAAAATAAAAATGGCACACCAATAAAACAAAGTTATGAGTTAGTCACCTAATCTTGCGCACCCTTCCAAGAAAAATCCTAGTCATTGCTCTGAAAGAGTCCCGCTTATTGTTTTTGTCTAAGGTCCTGCTCACAATGAAACTATTGTTAGATTTTGGGGGACACGTTTATTGTACATATACTATTAATTTTTGGCAAATATCCTACAATGGAAATACGAGTACAAACATTATAACTGTTCAAAAAGTGTTTGGGGCCAAGGCCCCTTCTAGTCCCAGACTTCTCAATTGTATATGAAGGGATATGAACAATAAATATACAAATATAACTTAACTTATTCACTCAATTGTGAATTGCCATTCGATTAGACATGGAACGAATCCTACGCCTTATAAAAATTGCACTCATTGGATGAAAAGGCAAGGATTCTCTATATTCAAATTAAAAACTAGGAAATAGGTATTATTGATTTATTTCTTGAGTTGCTTCGTACACACATAAAACAAAGTATTGCCAGTTTTAAATATTTAGGTAATAAACGTATTTTAATTAACATCCCAAAATACATATTACTCAATCATGGAATGTTTTATTTCGCTATTGATTTGATACGGACTTCAAACATCAAATCTCCTCCCCAACACGATATTGTGCGTAGTCCTACATAAATATCACAATATGTAACGCGATTTGGACTTCCTGAACAAGCAAATAAAATACAAGGACTCCTTCTCTTTCTAAGTGATAATCCCTCAAATTAATCTTGATAAATGGGGCTTTAATGCGCACATACAAACCCTTTTAAAATGACGATTTATCTACAAAGATGTATTGATATTTACTTGTACCTACATAGATTCATTTTATTTGATAAACTGTTTCTAATCATTCACTATATATTTATTTTATTTGATAAACTGTTTCTAATCATTCACAATATATTTATTTTTTTGATAAGACAGTGCTTTGAACGATTTGCTTGAAATATAGCCATTATAAAAATGACTTCCTTGTTAGTTAAAATTGGGAACAATACTGAATTGGTGTTCCAACGTGTAAATATTTTGATGCTTGACCGTTTAAATGAATATTACTATATAATCAAATTTCAAATATAACTATTGGATCGAGTAATAAGTTGTGTATCCAAAGCAACCTTACGCAGTTTTGTCTTTAAATCGATAACATAGTAATAAAATTTAAGATTACTTTTTAAATCATCTACTTGCAAATTTTAATCATAAAACTCGTTCATCAATCAAGATCCTTATCGCCGAGGCACTCGGAATTTTTGTTTTTAAACAAACAAGAGTTTTATTTGTGTAGCCATTTCATTATCGTCACTTTTTCGCCTATTTAGTATAATCACTAACTCATGTGAATAATTGCTATAAATGCAAAACTATATTCCTTCTGGCCTAAGGGGCCCTTTAAACTTCCTACTTCTTTTTGTGTACAACTGCAAACTAAATTGCTTTCAATATCGCCTTTTTGAGTTATTTAAGCTATTTATGTTTGGAACTAGGAAAAATACGAGATAATATTATATCACAATATATGATCCTATTATAAGATTAATATTTACTTTTCTGTCTACTATTTTTCTCGTTTAATCGGATTTTAAGCTTTTTAGCTCTCCTAGTTAAAACTTTGTGCACACAAATTATTTTCATGTTTATTGTTATTTCTGCAAATATCAGTCATTATAGAGTTTGAATGAAGAATATACCTACATCGGTCTACGTGAAATGAATAATATAAATAAATTATAGATATTTAAACCACATAAGTGTTAAAAAGCCAAAATAAAATTATTTACATCTTTAAAATTTCTTTATTCTTTATAATCGACAATTAATAATAGTCAATAAAACTTCATCAAAACCCTTTTGGTTTTTTGTGGAATGATAAAAGTGTATAAATTGTAGACATAAACTTAAACTTAATCATGTTAGTCAGATCGTGAAGTCCAGTAAAAATCCCCCTTACCAACTATTCTTAAATATTGTCTAATTCTTCTTCTACCATTTTGTGAATGAGTACACTTTTGCAATAAATGAATATCACCCTCATCTTGCTCCTCACACAGACTGCAAAAACTTATACCACTATTTCTCACGCATTTATTAGTAGGCAGAAAATTCGTAACGGGCCAAACATTTTACCCACCATGTGTAATGGGAAATTAGAGGGCATTGAATGTTTTTTTTGCTTTGTGATATTATCAACATTTTGACTAGAGAGCTTCAAATTGAATGACACCAAAGTTTACGTTTTGTCGTTTCTCCTTCAGTCGAACGCAACTTTTTCCTTCCTACGCAAAATCATCTGAAAGGGTTAATTCATGGAGGTTGCGTGGTTAGGAATAGAGTAATATTCACGCTCCAACTCGACTCGCTTTATTAAATAAACAAAAATTTAGTGTTCCTTGCAGCTGTTTTTATTAATTTTCATAACTTGACTCTTGTATGATTTTAAGAGCTATTCCCTAAATAATAATCAACAGTTGGCAAAAAGAAAAATACAAAAGACTAGATGCCATATGATATTGTTTTTTTTGTTTTGTTTTTTCCATTGACAGTCGAAGTTGAGTGTGGATAAAAAAGCTAATGATATTTGCAGACAAAAATATCCCTAAGTACACTACCTTATACAAATATACATAACGTGGTCTTTGTTTACTTACTTGGCTTATAGCTTTGTTGAGCACTGAAGGGAGGACATTATAAATTTGGATTCTAGTAGGAAACATTATCATACATTTAAGCCAATGGTTAATATTTCACAATTTAGAGTGCAAGGCAACATATATGATCATCACCATCCACAATTATTATAAATTTACACATATGCATAAAATACCTTCATAAACATTGAGACGACCACAACTTTGAATGCAGAAGAAGGGTATCTGTGTATTTTTCTTTCTTTCCAGGAAGACACCTAAATAATTAGTTCAAATACTTATATACATGTATAAAATATGTATATTCGAGGACACAAGAAATGTATGAATTAAATAAGTTTAGATAATTCGAACCTTTTTTTATTTCTTTAATGCCTTCAATGAAGACATGATTATATTCTTGAAAAATAAACCATGATGTGACAAAAACTTTTTGGATTGGATCCGTGGATTTTGCATGATACTAATAAGTAATATATTTTTCTTGGGAGGCATCGGTCCCAAAATTGGAAGACTGGTCCATCCATTACATCCGAATGGGACGCAAGAGCCATCCCATAAATAAAGAAGGGATCTATGAAAAGGATAAAATAAATTTAAGGATTAGAAAAGGAAAAAAGATTGTTACGCATGCTCTGTCTTATTTTTTGTTTATTATTTAATCGGTCGTCGTGGTGTTAACTTCTTCCTCTGAAGTAAGCATTCTTGCCAATCTTTGCTATAAATTGTAATTTTTAATATTTTTCTGCACTAATGCTATTTTATATGTAGAAAGTATTCCCCTTTATGGCTGTAATTCCTTTAGCCTTTCCAAAATCATATAATTAATTCCGTAATACCATATTCTTCGTTCCCGCCTTTTCCTCCAGCATTACAACAATCCAATTTCAACCCATCAAACAATATTTGATAAATGATAGATATCTACCGATGGCCTGGTCAGAAATAAATTTTCTATAGTTTTAACAAGCTAAATTTAGACTTTAATTAAGTATAAATTAAGAATAATGGCGAATTATTCCCGTGCTTTAAAGCTACTAAAAGTTGTATTAAGTTAAGGATGAAAAAATTTTACATAAAAATAGGGGTAATTTTTTTTTTTTTTGCAAAATACTTGATTTGTTGTGAATAGCTTTGGACTTTAAAGTTTTTTTCCATATAAGGAATAATTTTGTCTGAATAGCTTTGGATTTTTGAAAATTTTTTAAAAAAAAAAAAATTCATTTTCTATGGATAGCTATGGATTTTTAATTTTTTTCCCTGTAAACGCCTTTTTGCTGTCTAGATCCTTGCATGATTAAGAGAAAAAGATCTTGTTTACACAAATAAATGCACGGATTGCACACTGAGGGAATGATACAACAATCGTGATGCCTTCACGATTTACATTATTTCCTTGTTTGCCAATAGGTACATAATGTACAAAGCCTATTATTGAGTTTGATTCGCTTATTAGGTATAATCATTTTTTTGGAAGTGTCCATTATAATAAATAGACATTGAATATTTTTAAAAGAATATTGGTGTTTCATGCTTCTTAAAAGATACATGTACTACATTAACAAGTCTTTTTTTTCAAAATGATAATATAAAGACATAATAAATCGTGATGTAAAATACCTAAATATTGCATTGAATAGACCAAGTAAATAATACGTGTCTCTGACTAACAGATAGATATCCTCCACCCCTTCATTCAAAAGAATTATTTATCAACTTCCTGTGCACAACACCAGCGTTAGAATGAATTCGATTAGAAAAAAATCTTCTGGGGAAGGTTTAAAGTCGGAAATAAACGTCATTTGCCCCCAGACAAAAGTAAACTCTTCAAGAAATTCTAGGACAAGCCTGAACTGAATCACCCCACAACAAAATACGGTTGTTGGGCTACTGGAATTTTGTCACAAACTCGGTTGGGAATCTATTCCTGAAATGAGGCCAGAACTCCTTAAACTGGATTTAACGGTTTTCAAGCTTAAACCTTATGTTTTATACCGTGCTAAGAATGTTCTTCAAGAAGAGCTCACTTCCAAGGATTTATTTAACGCCGTATATGGTAGCAAAATTTGTAAAAGACTTCAAAACGGACAAGTTAATTGAGGACGAAAGCTCATTTGAGCTTAGTTCATTCAAAAAATGACTATTCATAAAGCATATGTTGCTGCTAAAAAAACTGCTTCATGTATATAACAAGGAGAAGAAGGTCAGGATTTGCAGTTTAAGCTAAAATATAAGAGATACTATATATATTAATAATTACAGGAGTCCTATCATTATAATGTGTTATTTTTTATTTTATTTTGTCAATGAATAAAAATTTAAAAAAAAGTCATTTTTCAAAACCATGAATGATATAAAGACATAAAAAATCGTGTTACAAATATTTATTGATGTACAATACCTCGATTATTTTGAAGGAAGCCCTTGCGTAACTTTTAAATAAATTTATACAAGATATTTACTTCACCTCACTAGTATAAAATGTGACTGTACATTTTTCTCCCCCCCCCTTTATAAGTGTTCTGAACGTTGATTGGTTGAATTTGAATTAGTTTATGTTAATTGTAAGCAATTCTCAACCACAATTCAATAATAATTCCATTGTTTGGAATAATGGGATGATTTGTGGCCTTTTCTCTCTTTCTTTTTAGGAAAGGTTGCGATATAGTACAATAACACGTTGGATAGTTAAAAATAATATCATCAAAATATTAACAAATAATAATTATGAATATTTAATATTCATAAGTTAGTAGGGATCGGATGTAAATTTGACTCCTCACATCGACTTTGTCTTGTTGCATCATTTGAGAAGGAATCCGTTTCTAAAAATAGATAGATGTATATAATTAAGAATAATTATGATTTGAACGCTTATTTTTTTAAACCCTATAATTTTCCATGTAAGATACATGCTCTACGAGAATGATGTAAACCAACGTAAAATGTAACCCTAATATTCGAGACTCCATAATTGATAATGATAATTAATTTTATTTATGATAAATTGATGAATCTTTGATTCTTTTGTTTTTTTCTTTTTTCTTTAAACTGCTCTATTGATTCAAAAGTATGTTACAAAGCTTGGACCCATTTACGCTTCTTCCTTTTCGTATAATTTCCGGCGTTTAATCGTTAATTCATTCCTGTTCATTCATACATTTTTTATAAATAAAACGATAACCCCTGATTGATTTTTGTCATAATTTGGTTGCCATCGAAAAAAACTTTTTCCCCATCATATCCGTTTTGATGTACTGAGTGGGGACGCAAACCTTGCAGTTCCATGACTAAAAAACCTAATATTTATGGAATTAAGAAAAGAAAAACCCAATACCAATTTGTGATATGTTTATATAAGTACTATATTTAGCAGTATTTTGTATTCATTATGACCTCCTTTACAAGTAATATAAGCCTCTGCACTGCGGCGATCAGATTGGCTGCTCTTGAAAATTATTGCCGCCTACATAGCGTACTATGCTGCCATGATTGCAGCTCAGGGGCATGAAAGGTGCTGCGAAATTATTTTCCAAGGCATCGTAAACTGCAAAGACGGGGAGGGGGGGTTGAGGTCAGGGCTGGAGGGGCCACATGGGCAGGCCAAAAGTCAGTTATATTATTTCTACATAAATTCGGGTTCTTCTTAGCTGTATGACGATGTAATTGATATATTAATGTTGTTGGCAGTCCGGATGAAGATGCTAACGGTCTCAGCAGCCTTCTCCGGACTAAAACTGGCGCTGAGGAGATTGCACACGCGTTGCCTCCTCCTTTGTTGTTACTTCTACATTTTTAAATTGAGAAATATGGTGGAAAAAAACTTGTTTATTTTTGTTTCATCTCTCGTTTGGTTGCGTAATGAAAGCTCGCTATTAAAGTGGATAAAATCGTACTTAAATGCTAAAGTAAGTTCTGTGTCCCCACTCTGTACAAAAATGACGTCACAGAACCATTTGACGTACGTAATTTTTCATGATACTCTGCACATCTGTCGAACAAAAAAAAAGTATATTTATGAGCAACAAAATTGGGATAAAAAATAAAAACGTGGCGATGTTTTACTTATTATTGGTTTTAGCTTTTGTTTTTAGAGAACTATAAATAATAAACAGAAAAATGAAAGCATTCATAGATTTTTTTTCGTTTAAGCGTTCATGCCCTTATGTAACGAACTAAGTACACAATTATCCAGCGTATTCATTTCATACATTCAAGTCTTGACATGCATCATTTGATTCTTATTTGTCAACACCGTATTATGTTCTTGTTATTGTTGTACAAGGTACAATTGCGTTGGGAGTGGCTCTATTTATTAAAAAAGACATCATCATGTCTATTTCATGGCTGAGTGATTTCTTAGCTTTGTTTTCTTTTCATAACTCACGTGAAGTCGAGGATGAATTCCTCCTCTACATACATATTGAGGCTCTTCAATAAAGCATCTTTCATTGAATATGTAATAAGAAATATGTTTAAGGAACAACAACGCATTCTACCTCCTTGGGATTTTATATATATATATATACGTGGATGTCTGTTCATCAAAAGGAAATGACAATGTTATCAATACCCTGTGGGGTCCTGTTGGAACATGCTGGGATGAAATAATAAAGCTACTATATAACATGTATCCCTCTGTCTCCTTACAAATGAAAGGAATAATCGTATACCTACTCCTATTTAATAATAACTGCTCTATCATTTTAAATGAACTTTTAAAAACCTCAATAAACGTCTTCAATATCCAAGTCATTCATTACTATGACTTGAAATCCATCCATAGAGATGCCCCTGACTATCGAGGGGTCATCTAGTTGTAGAATTGATGACAAATACTACGTGTTTTGTCAATTAATTAATTGCCTAACTTAAAAGAAAAGTTTTTGTCATTTTTCTCAAATTTTGCAAAAAAGTTTACAGGTCACATTTGTTGTTTTTTTTCTAGATAAAGAGTTTTGTCAAATTCTTTTATACTAAAAAAACATAATATGTCTAAATTGTCAAAGATTTGTCATACATCTGCAGGCCTCCTTGATGACATTATCAGTATTCTCTCCCCCCTACTTACAAACATACATTCCGGCTCCAGTGCCCTGTCCATAGAGAGACAAGATCATTTTTATATGAATACCAGTAATATTATAAAAGGATCGGTTCAAAAGGCTAGAAATTAAATATCTATGTCATTTTGTTTTTCATATACAGC
Source organism: Lepeophtheirus salmonis (assembly GCF_016086655.4). Lineage (NCBI taxonomy): Eukaryota > Metazoa > Arthropoda > Copepoda > Siphonostomatoida > Caligidae > Lepeophtheirus > Lepeophtheirus salmonis. The sequence continues at coordinate 34,414,144 of NC_052137.2, forward strand.
TGCTTTAATGCATACTCGGAAATAGGTAGAAGCTACCTATATAAGTGCTTCTTGTTCCCTCCCTTGGACTCTACGTGACATTAAATAACTATACACACAGTTGTGAAATGATTGCAAATATTATTTTTGATCAGTTATGAAATACAATTAATATAGCTAATCATAAAAAGTGTCTAATCAGAATAACTAATCAAATATATGAAGCATCTTCATCCACTTTACATAATATTAGACGTGTGTTCATTCCACAAACATTTCCTTGAATAGCTTATACTAGTGGTACTATCCTACATGGCTCGGAGTTATTAGGTGTTGACAAATAACAGACTTTACTTGAATAATATAAAAGATGACTTCCCAATAAATCCGAATTGTTACTCTCTACACACACTCATGGATACACTGTATACTTAGTAGTTCTCTCCTTAAGAATGAAAGAATACTCATAACAGATTGAGAAAATAAAATATTGTTTAGGCTACCAACATCCAACTACCATACCAACTAGCACACTAAAAACTTACGATGTAAAATCCTAAATATTTTTACTTCCCTTTTCTTTTCTTCCTAAATATGACGTGCTGAGCTTTAGCTAAACAAACTCGTTGCTAAACCTCACCAAAAACCACTTATCTTATTGTTATGTACTTACAATTTATTTCTTAATATGACGCATACCCTCGATCCAAGAGTTTTTATTTATTTTATAAATGACTTAAAGGGACATCCATTGGGGGAAATAATTGCTTTATTAATACAGACTATATGGTAGTGCATACTTTAAAAAACACAATTTTAATTGTCGAAGTCTTTCCCAAAACTGTTGAAAGCTGTTCTTGATATCTATATTTTACGATTTTGAGGGTTTAAAGAACATTTATTGGGCTGTTTTTAAAGGAAATATTGATATTTGGAAAGCGTAGTGACGCATTATTACTAAATCATTTTAAAGTTTCAATACAAACTATTTATAATAATTAATTTTGACCATGATAACTTTTGTAAGACAGAGCTAAATTAGACATCGCTGGTGGTTTGAAATTAAAACTTGGTCAACAATATTAAATCGGAGCTACAAAAAAAAAGGTTTTTTTTTGTAATTTTTTCATAAAATTACATCTTTTTTTGTTAAGAAAAAAAAGAAGAATGTTCTGTACGCCTTTAAAAACGATTACGACTTTAATTTCGGTTGCGTCCGAAAAAATAACTTAAGACCAAACCGAAATAAAATTTGGACTCTAAAACGATGGATTACGTTTAATCCAAACATAATAATATGGAAATTGAAATTAAATTCCAAGAAGTCAGAGAGTTGAAGTGTCATGAGGAAGGCTTATTATTCTAATGTCTATCCTAATATTAATTTATGTTGACTCATGTTCATTTTTATTCGCTGGTTTATTTTTGCATGTAGCAGTAATTTCACAACATATTCACGGAAAAAAAATAATTATGTGTATATTATGTAAAATAAAAAAATGTTTATAAGAATTTGAATGTATATTCTTTATGCATTCAGGGCACTTTATTTTTGAAAGTTGATGAGATACATGGTATATATATATATATACATCCAATGGAAGATCTATGGAAACAGGATCTCTGTTACTTATTGATAGCATTGAAGCAATAATCATAATTGATTGACGTGCGTCTATGGATGCGCGTCGTCTTCTTCTGTTGATTATTACTTGTATAGTATGTATTACTTTAATCATTACAAGAGAATTATAATAATAACTATTCATTTAATGATCATTTATGTAAAATATGTACAACGTCATTTATACATTCTAAACACATGAAGTAATCCTTAGCCAGCCACCATATGTGAAGTTTTCATTCGAAAAAAAAGCATATGATGTTCCAAAAAAACAAAACAATACTACATGAATCATTTTCCTTTAAATCATTGAAGAAGATGAACAAAAAAAAATTATTTTTGCATTTGGCAAAGAATAAATATATATTTTTCATTTCTCACAATAATGGAACTTTCATAGCTTGAAATATACATATATGTAGGTTTGACTCTCTGCCTAACCAACAAGGGATAATAAGCATAAATGAAAATATATCCGCCGGTATGTCGAAAAAAACAAAAACGAAAATGAACCTGGTAACCCTGACAATTTGAACAATGTTTTGTTAAATTAACTGCAATCAGCTAAGAAATGAAAGAAATAAACACTGACCCCACTCCCATATCTAGCAATGATATACGCAAGAATTACAGCGATGTCGATCCTCAATTCTACTCTGAATCTAACAAGGCCTTACAACTGATAGCTCCTCAGCGTTACTCTCCGTCATTCATGAACAAACAAATTTGTGGTTACACTTTATAGTTTATACGTATATCAATGTTCTCTCCTCAAGAATAAAATAATAATGATAACAGCTTTAGAAAATGAAAAAAAAACCTATGTTCCGGATGCAACTACAAAAAGCCAGGCCCTTTTCCATTGTAGTATTATTTTTATATATACTAATAAGCATTGTATGGATCAAGTTAAGTATGTATCGCTTAAGACACATCCAAAAATGACTAATATTGAACAATCTTTTTTAAATGACGTCATCATAGATATTAGCCAATGACATCCTTATCAATCAATCCATCTCCATCCATTTGTATTAGAATGTTATTTATATTCAATAGGCCTAAATTAAGAAAAATGACAAACAATTCTGGGGCATGAAATATACTTAAAGTTTTGTTGAACGGATTCTTTTTAGCTTATTATTAGGGATGTCATTTCTTCTAAAGAAAAATGAGCGCGAGGAGAAGGCAGGAGTGGTATTACGAATTAAGACTCTTGTTGATATCAGCTACCTATTTATTATATGATTTTGTGTGGAGTAAATGAATTACTGCTTTAAAATTTACTAAATTTAAAATACCATTAAGTGCTGGGAAAATATTATAATTATATATTAGTACGTTTACTTAGGTATTTGTTTATCACTATGAATTAGAGCATACGGATATTGATTTTTTTAGTTTGGTTTTGCCAAAAAATATAATTTGTCACTCTATAATTTGGGACGTTATCAAGGACCAATAACAGGGAGGAGATGTGGGACGGAACCGATTTTAAGTCCCACATTAAGAACCGATAGAATCCTAGTTTAAGTTTATAAATAATAGGTCCATTTATATTACATTACACTTGAATAGGAAGTTTCCCTCGGGGTATGAGGGATTTCCTTTGATAAACTCTATCCCTTCCATGAGAATAGATAACTTTTTATTTTTGGATCAACAAAGTGTTTTAAATCCAGGCCAGGTAATGCTTGGGGAACCACTACTTAAATAGGAGAGATTTATGGTCCTACGAGTACATTTGTATACACATTAATATTTATGGTCTTTGACAATCATCGGGCGTGGTATTTTACTTAACTTTTCTTCTTGTTCCCCCTTACCTCCGAGTTGAATCACTTCTAAATGATATTTATATTTAAATAAATAGTTTCTGACCTTGAGAAATACCTACTTACACACATAAAAGCTAATCATATCTTGATCCACACAATATGTATTTCAACAAATTAGTCTGTCTTGTATTTACAAGGTCCAGTTACTCCTCCACCATTCGATGCAACTGCTTATAAAAATCAACTATCTATATTGTCCAACACTAGAGGGATTCGACTTCTAACACGTGCTGTGTAACTTGTATACGCAAAACTGAACAAGGTAGTTGCAAGAAAAAAATGAAATGAATAATTTAGAGTCCTACTTCTGATGGAAATAATACAATATATGAATATTTCATCGATGGTTGATATAATAATGGTGTAATTTTTAACGTTTTTTATTAGAAGTACTTTTTGATAAACATTCTACGCATAGACGTTGGAGACACCTATTTCTCCCGGGAAACTATAAATACTGGACAAGCTGCTCGGTATCTTCGGCAACTTTATAACCACTTTTATAATTCATATTTTCTTTTAAAAAAAAGGTAATCAAGGAATGTTTTCCTAAAAGAAAAACCCCAAGAAAACGTTACAAAAAAATTAATGTCAGAAATATTCCGGGAAAATTTGAATGCCACCCAAATAAGAACTAAGATTCCATGGCAAATTAAATTACAATCCAAGGATCCACAGTTACTAAAACCCTTGTAAATATAACAAATAAGTAATTTTAATGGATCAGAATGGAATGGCAGGATCAACTAGTAATTGTTAATTAAAATGATCAATAACGTATATAAATCAAGTGTTTTGATACTGATATATTTATTGTAGCTTGTGTAATCAAGCAGATTAGTTACAACTTGTACACAACACATACCTACAACAATATAATCAAAGCAAGGTAAAAATGACTTAATTGGATATAAATATAACTTGTTGGGATTATGTTGTTAAAATGTAAAGTTGTCCGGACTTGAATGCATATCCAAATTATGTAATTGAGTCAACATACCTGATTTTGTCGCTATCCAATACCTATATAATTATATCAGAGTTGTTATTGTTTCTTCGCCAAAAACAACCTATAATGTTATAATTCTTCATGTATACCTACATAGGTTTATGCTTGAAGTTGAATTCCAGGTTTTTGTTTCTTATTATGTTGAGTATAACTGTTGTTATTTGCAATAATGCGAATCTATGTATGTAAATCTACATATATTGCCATTTTTGTGTGAAATAACGTTTTTTATTTACTTAAAAAAATAATTAACATACGATCATAAGATATACAGAGGCATGGATTGGGGTGGCTGAAGGTGCTGTAGCCCCCATCTTAATTAAGGAATTTTTGCTTTTTACTTGAAACTTTTCCGTCATTCAGGAAAGTTATGAAGCAGAACAAAAAATTAAGTAGTTGAAATTATTTCCTGTGAATTGCTAAGGTAGATTTTGAAATTTTTTTGCTAAAAATTTTATATTTGAAATTTTTTTCCAAAAAACTTTATTTTCTGTGAATAGCCATAGATTTTTGAATTTTTTTTCCAAAAATTAATATTTGAAATTTTTTCAAAATTTTAATTTTTTGATTATTTTTCCAAAAAATTTGATATTTGAAATTTTTTTCCAAATAATAAAAAAACTTAATATATGAAACTTTTTTCCAAAAAAATAATTTTATGTGAATGGTAATGGGTTTTTGAAATTTTTTTCGGAAAAATTTGATATTTGAAATTTTTTTCTAAAAAAATTTATTTGATGTGAATTGCATTGAATTTTTAAATTTTTTTCAAAAAAAATAATTTTATCTAAGTAGCGGATTTAGAAATATTTTCAAAATTGTAATATTTGGATTTTTGTTCCAAAAAATTCCAAAAACAAATATTGGAAGAGTACAATTATTCGTAGATCCCATCCAAAAAGATTTTCCGAAGAGCCCACATGCATAATAAAATAAAGCAATACCCAGGAAAATATTATAGTTCCTTCCTCATACACATCATTATGTATCGCCCAAAGGGCTTATGCTCTGTTTATGGAACTTGAAGGATTTTCATTAAGACATGAAATCGTTTATTTGAGTAGGAGTATTTTATTGATCGTTGGCTCATAAAACTTTGTTTTTATATGAGTAAAATAGGAGCAAGGTCTTCTTAGAGGGTTAATGATAAAATTACAAATATATATATGAATATGAATATTATTTGTATGAGAGTAAAATAAAGGTTAATATGAATATTAGGGAGCATCAAAATCCCATAATTTTTAATGTTGGATGTTTGTACTTATTCTCTCAAATGTGGCAAATAATGAATGAAAACATACATGCCGAAAATCAACAAAATCAGAGGTGATACGGGATGGCCACCGACCTTTTTTATATAAGTACGAGGGTCGTTTGAAAAGTTAGTGCAAAGTCCAAGAGATGGCACTAATTTTGTGTATCAAGACAAATATTTTCGTATGTTGATTAAACATTACTTTATGAAAGGCAAAACGCCTTAGGAGAGTAGAAAGCTTGATAAACATCATGGGGACTCTGCACCTTGGATTAGACGGAAGAATAAAAGTGCATGAGGTTGCTAGTGATGGAGGGATCTCGAGTTTGAACACTTTTTCCATTAATTTTGGTACCACATCTGCTGAGGTGTGAGCTGGCGCATTATTGTAATGGAAAATGTCTTTTTTGTGGGCCAATCGTGGGTTTTTTTCTTGCAACTCGGTTTTCAAATGGTCCATTAACGATGAATAATATGCATGTATAATAACATATAAATCCTTAACTTTCTTGTTTGTTCCTAGAACTAAATCACGTTAAATATTTTTGAATAATGTGTTCATATTTTGGTTATTCCCAGACAGAGCTTTAGTTTAATTAAAAAAATAATTAAGTTGGTGGAAAAAATCAGAAAGTTAAGGGTTTTATATTATGGCCTCAAGGACCACCTTCCATGTCGTTGATTTTTTGCGTACATGTTTCCATTACAAAGTGTCAAATTTAAGAACATAAACATGGGTGTCTGCAGGGGGTGAGCGGAGAGGTGAGGCTACAGCCCTCCCCTGCATTATGGGATTTTTGCTTTGTACAAGAAAATTTAATATTTGATTTTTTTTCCACAGAATTTAATTGTCTGTGAAAAGCTATAGATTTTTGAAATTTTTTGTCAAAAGCTCACAGCTTTTGAAAATTTCCTTGAAAACACCCCTGATACCTAAGATAATCCAAAAATATTACAGGGGATGGATGCACTCTAATGTTTTTACATTTGTATCTAGCAATATAATATATAGATAATCTATACTTATTCACTTGTGAGAATTTGGCATTTAGAACAATGCATGACACATGCGATGTAAACGCTGAAACTAACTCCAATTCCTTACAAATGTCAATGATATTCCTTTTTAAACGTACAATGAACATAATATATGTACGCAATGGTATGTTGTAAAGTAGTATATTAAAATAATTTGATTTGATTCCATGCCATAGGTACTTCTAGAAATTATTACTTTCTTTTTTTTATAAATAAAATTAACAACTATGTTAGATGATGGTCAGAGTCGTTTTACATTTTTTCATACTTGAAATATCCATACAGTATTAGAATAATTTATGTGTGTGAGTCATATACGTACCGCTTAGAAAAACAATGATACAAACGTATTTATTTCAAAAACAGAGACAAATACAGATTGTAGGGCATAAAGAATTTTAAGTTATGTACGTAAGACTATGTTTAATTCTGATCAGATCAGATACCTGGGCTCTGCAGGGCAAGTTTGTCTTTTTGTAAATAAGTTGATTTTTTTAAATAAAACAAGATCAATTCCCCATGCTTCAAAGTTTTTATAAGGTAGGGATTGTCGATTTGATAGTACGACAAAAAAAAATTAAAAAAACCAAAAAACAAATTATTGTACTAACAGAAAAAGTGAGAAAGTATATTAAAGACAAATTTTAAAAAAGAATTAGAAAAGTTAGCAATGTCAATGTCAAACATTTGAAAAAAATCGCTTTATATTTACTAAAATCAGTATTTTCAAATTTTCAAGATATTTTGTAAATAGTCAAAAGGGCGTGCAAGTTTTTTGATTATACTTACATCAAATGGACAAAAACTACAAAAATAGAAGATTTTTGTAGTTAAGAATTTGAACATAAACAAACTAAATATAAACAAAATATTTTAAATTTTTCATACGCTATCTTTAAGATGGCGTGTTCATGGGAGTAGTAATGGTAATAATTAACTATCAAAATGACGTAATACATATTTTATCACATACATAAACTCATTTTTGAAATATTATAAATGTACATTCAAATTAATTCAAAGCATCATCCTATTAAATGGTGTATAAAATAATTGATTTAATATTATTAAAAGATATTTCGATAAAATCAAGGTTAAATTGTCATCGGATGGATTTATATAAAATATTAATAACTAAATAATTATCCTTATTTCAGGATCATATTCAAGAAGTTCTCAACAAATGGGAATCTATTGATGATGAAATTTGGGCAAAAATAATCGTTCTAGAAAGGAATCGAAGGGTTGCAAAAGCATATGCCCGTGCTCCAGTCCTCACAGTCAATGGATCAGATGATGGCTTTGACGGGTATCGAATAGGTTTAAATGGATTTGAGAATCCATTGAGGGATCCCAAAACGGAGGAAGTAAAACGGAATATTGGACAAGTGAGTAGCTGGTCCATTTACCAAATTATAATTGTTCTCATTTTAATCAGACGATAATAATTTATGACATTTGCATGCTCCTTGCTGTATTTCTTCCGCAAGCTTCATGAGGAAGTTAGTGTTAAAAATAAAAGAGGGTTATAATAACACATGAATAAGTATTTATTTATTTTTCGCGGAAATTGAATTTAGAGCTTTACAAAAGAGAGAGACTTAATACCTTATTGTTTCATGAATTCACAATGACTATTAAGAGATTGTGAATGTGACTCTTTCCTTACAAATGTTGCAAATTAAGTTATTGAACACCTTATCAGTATAATACATACATGTCTAATATCAAATGATAAAGATTTCAATTTGAATAAACTAAGAGTTTGAATTTGTATGCCCATGTAATGAAATGTCATCCCAAATGAAGGTCACTCACTCTCTGTTTCTCTCAAACCTTTTTTATGTGCTGTAACTGACACGAATGTAAACGGGCAGTCCTCGTGAAGGTTAAAAATGTTACATATTATGGTCATAAAACCATACTCAAAAGAGTTTACATATATTGAACGTGCACCAGTATTTCAAATTAATTATTAATATTTTCAGGGTTGTAAAATCAAAATGGATGATTCTGGTAACATTCTAGTAAAACGTATTGCTAAGGCAAATGTTTATGTGAAATGCATTTCTGATGAGAATTCAATATCAAATGATGTCCTTAAGTTACCAAACGGGTCCTTAGAGTCAGACAAACCCGTCAAATTATTCGATATGAAAAAGTTTCAACAGAATTTGAATAAAGAACTAAAGAGGTCCTATCCGGATCGTCGGAAATTAGAGTGTCAATGCATTAGCTCAATCGCATTTGTTAAAAATGAAAATGAACTTTTAGATTCACATTGTTGGATTATGCTTATAAACGTTGTAGCCATGGATATGCTCAAATCTAAAATTCCTCCAGGTACATGAGTGCTTGAATGATTGATTTTCCTATCATACATAATTCACTTTTCAAACCTATTTTCAGTTAGAAGCAATAACCCCCGTTCCGCAATAGATATTCGTAATCGGCCTCGAATTCCAATTCCAGATGAAGATCCTTACTCTGTTGCTGGAAGTGGTTCCAGTGGATCCAGTGGAAACGGAAATAGAGAGCGCTCAAGGGACAAACCACCCAAACTTCCTCCAAGAGATTTATCTAGAGATATCTATGCCGGATTCGGAAAGGTAGGGGTTTTGGGAGTTGGAGCTGTAAAATTATTTTTATTTCTTATTTTATCTTGATTTAGGGAGAATATCCAGAGCATATAGATGAACTCAGATTCAGGCAGATGCAAGAAAACCGAAGACGTCAAAATAAAAAAGGAGAAAAAAAAGGCGGAGGTAATTTGAAACTGTTAATAAATTTCATAATTCAATTTCTTGACGAATCTATGATTATTTCAAAGCGTCCGCAGAGAATGGGTAGGAGGGGCTATAGCCCTCCCCCCAAATTAATTTTGCATTTTACGATACGTTTTTTTTTTGGTGAGGATGAGAAAATTTTAAACGAAAAAAGAGGTAATTTTTTTTTTAAAGATTTATTCTCTTAAAAAAAGAGGAAATTCGGCCAAATTATGCAGCAGAGCAATAAAATTAATATTTGAAATTTGTTTTCCTACAAATTTAGTTTCTTGTGATCAGCTGTGGATTTTTAAAAAAATCCAATAAAATTAACTTTTTGTGAATACGTGTGAATTTTTGAAACTTTTTTTTCAAAAATTTTAATGTTTGAAATGTCCTATTTGAGTTTTTTTCGAAAAAATTTAATTTTTGTACGAAAAATTATATTTTTTGTTAACAACTAAGGGGTTTTGAAACTTTTTTCAAAAAATTTTAATTTTTGGAATTTAATTTTTGAATTTATTTTTAAAAAAATTTAATTTTAGCAATTTTTTTACAAAAGATTATATTTTTTGTGAACAGCTATCGATTTTTTAATTTTTTTCCAAAAAAATTAAATTTTTGTAATTTCCCCTCCCCCAAAAAAAAAAATATATATATATTTATATGTATGTAATCCTGCGGACGGCCCTGTATTTACATATATTTGTTGTACTAATGTAAATGTTTCATTGATCCATGCGTAGATGACCCTTATTATAGTGGACTTCGAGCCCGTATTCCAAACTTTGCAAAACCTAGATCCCAACGTGAGAAGGAGGCTGCTCTGAACCGTTATAATCCAAACCAACTTGTCCCCAACTCATCCAATCCTGCCTTAGCACCTCTCTACGCACCATTAAGAGGTTGACAAACAAGGAATGAAAAAAGTCCTTTTTGTTCATGCTATTTTTGTATATTTTCAGTACCTCCAGGTGTCAATGGAGGTCCCTATGGAATACGTCCTCCTCCTGCTATGGTAGGCAATATAATGAGTGGAAGACCTTTTGATCGCAATCCCACAACTTGGGTTCCTGCAGCTCCCGTTCGAAATGGTACAAAATAATCACTCATAACACTCACACTAATGGTTTTTCTCTCTCTTTTTATCCTTCTCTTATTCTCCAGTATTATTGAATCATAACCCCAACAAATATAATCATAACAATAAACTAAAACAACGATACAAAAACCTTTCAGCCTTAAAACTTTCAAAGAGCATTTCGGCTGTGATTTTTCTTAAATTCATTTATTCAACATTTGTAATTTGGTTTATGCTTTACCTTATTCTATGTAGCAATAATATTTTTGATAGTCCCTTTTCTATGTTCTTGTATGTAGAAATTATAATTATTAAACAAATCCTTTTATTCAATTTATCTATTTCTTTCCGCAGTTTCAGAATGGGAGTCCTACTGGATAAATGAGAATTGACCCTCATCAAAAACCTTATCCCTTTGTTTAATTTAAAAAAAATTACATTAAAATTTATAACTAAATATAAGAGGTGTGAAAAAAGTTTAAGTCATCCTATTCGTCGGTAAGATGTGGAAATAGTTACTTAATCCTACTACTCATAATTACATATAACTTTAGAGATATCTAATGGAAAGTCGTATTTAACCCACTTACAAATAGATGTATAGAACTACTTTTCTTTACTCTCATTATTAATATCCTTGTTTTCCTTTTTTCTCCAATATCCTTTCATTAATCAATCAACTTCTTGCTTAACCTTGATCCATCCCAATGTGTGTACACATGATCTAAGCATCCAATGTTAACTTGATAACAGTTTTTATTCATTATTTCATGGCGTAAGGATGGGATTTGTTCCCTCTCTCTATTATCTTCAAAGTTAACAAGGGATGCTTGATTCATAAGTATAACACCTTCTCCATAACCTTTTCCCCTGGATATCAAAGAATTGCTATTTATGAGTCGATAAACGAGAAGAATTAGAGTATGAAATGTGTATATTTTTTTTAGTTCATCTTACCATCAGCTGTCATATTTTCCACTTTATATATGTACCTCTTTTACAAAATCATATTCAAAAAATTGTATAAAATGGGTCATGGATCTTGTGTTTGTAGGGCTTCTTGCAAGATGCTATATGTATATCAAGGATAACTTTAATGACATAACTCATTGTCATTCCATGAACATATTTTTTCTCTCTAAAAAATATTTTAGATTGGTTTCTGCTTATTTTTCTCTGTCCTTTTTTGAAAGCTTATTTAAAAAAGGTTTAGTGCATTTTCTATATAAATTAACCTTTCTGTTGTGTTCCACATCAAAATCAACCCATTTTAATTTCATAGAGTTTATCTAAATATAAATTTTGCTAATCAAGGATTTTCACAACTACAATCTATCTTTTAATACATGAGTCAATTTGACCCATTATTAAGAAATGCAAGTATACATCAAAAATGTAGAATATCCATGTCATTGTACAAACATTTGCCCTAATTTATATTTTAGATGATTGATCATTGTTATTCACTCAGACAGATACCAACTTATGGAATTACTAAATATCACATAGATTTTGTATGGACTTTTAATTCAATTACAGTATATTGTTTTAAATAGTTTATTGACAAGCTATTTAAAAGAATACACAATTCAAAACAAGGTATGGAGTTGCAGATTTCTGGAGTAAATCTCGAAGTCTCGTCATTTTTAATTACCTAAAAATTGGATTAAAAATATATAGATAGGAAAGGAATTAGTTATCATATTAATTATTGTCAAAAAGTATTTGTTCATCTAAATTCAAAACACCTTCTCAAACCAAAAAGTACTCTTTATTAATCTAAAAGCAAGTTTGGATATCCACGACAGCATTTGATAAATTATTATTCTGGATAAAAAAATTCAAATATAATTTTGCTTTATTATAAAACAAATACAAATGTTCCTATAATTACAAAGATTATTACCCCACCTGACCATGGTACTAAAGGATATGAACAGTTCTAAAGGGTAATTGCTCCTACAGTACCAGTATCATTATTAACCATATGTATGTACTAAAATAGGCTATACAATCATCAAGAAGCTATTTAGCAAAATACACGTGAATTTTACACGTGAGAAGTATTTGAAGATTGATCCTGCATATAAAATTGGTACAAACATGGAGATTTGCTTAAGAGGAATGATCAATTCACAAAAACTTAATTGAAGAGGTGATGTGATAAAAATACTTAGACGTATCACCGAATTGTTAATTTTCTAGCTAATTGAGTATTGAATAATAATGAAAGCAGGATTTTCATACAATGTGCGGGAATATATTAAAAAACAGGACTGCAAAATGATGCCTAAAACATACACGGCTGCACATACTTATAGCATACGACTGGTTATTATTATAATAAACTTTGGTACTGATGAAGATCAGAAAATCCAATCAATTTAACTGAAATGATATGTAGATGTGTATTAAGATTGAATTTATGTAAAATAATCAAATTAACAAATAGATTTGAAACATAAAAACATTACTAAATATGAATTTTATTCATGGAGAAACGGCTTTTATTGATAAGCCTATAAGCTTTTATGTGGGTATGTACAAAAAATGATCTAACAAATATTTTGTTGGCATATGCAAGGTAAGGTCGACTTTGTGCTAGTATAAAGACAAATATAGGTGACAAGGATTTGAATTGTCTATTTGGCTTAGTTAGGCAGATAGAGAATAAATATTATAATTTTGAGAAGTTTAATGTAACTGTTGTGTTTGGTCTACTAGTGGATATTACCTTAAAATCTGGAGGAAAAAAATCAACCCCTTAAATGTATAGCAGTTTCGGTAGAATCATTTACACTGAGCATACAAAAGTTAACAGGTTAATGCAATAGGACAGTCTTTCGCAAATCCTGTCATCTCTATATTTTCTTCTTCTAGGGTGCTAATATGTTAGAACAGTTTGTTACAGTTATATGCTATATTCGGTATTCAATTGTTATGAAGTAGTAAAAGTGGGTTCATTGAAGTGCTTATGCACTAATTCAGCATGCATAATTTCTCCCTTTTTATTGCACTTCACTGGAAAATTAAAAAGTTACTAGATAAGGAGACTAATAATAATAAAAAAAGAAAAAGAAATGCGTAGTAAATTGTGCGTAAGCACTTGAGTGAACTCACATTAAGGAGTATTTGTAATTTTTTTTGTTAATGCAAAAAAATATAACTTTTTGTGAATAGCTATAGATTTTGGAATTTTTTTTCAAAAATGTAATAATTGAAATTTTTTTTTCAAATTTTTTTCCAAAAAATTAATTTCCTGCTAATACTAAGTATTTATTTTTGATTTGTGTTTCCAAAAAATACAATATTTGAAACAAAAAATCGATTTTTTCCAAAAAAATTAAATTGTAAAAATAAGGATTTTTATAAATTTATTTCAAAAATTTTAATTTTGGATATTTTTTCTAAAAAAATTAAATTGTAAAAATAAGGATTTTTATAAACTTATTTCAAAAAATTTAATTTTGGATATTTTTTCCAAAAAAAATCCAAGCCCCGCCCCCCATATATAAATATACAATTCTGCGGACGCCCTTGAGTAGATATCAATATTCACAAGCCTGACATACTTTATATTTGAGCATTGAAATGTTTATTGGTGAGTGTAAATAATTATCATAGGTAATTTAGGAGTATGGTCAAATTGAGCCGGAACATGATTCTTGTTATTCTAAAATAAACACAACAGAAAGGTTAACTGACGCATTTAATTTAATATTATACATATATAATAACCAATTTAAGTAATCTAAGGACATAATTGATATGCAAATTTTATTTCATCTATTTTTATTATTCCAAAGTTTTAGATTATGAATCGGACTATTCACACATCTACGGAAGATTACCTTTTCCAAATAGGGGCATCCGTGGCTACCTTCCACCACCACCACCTCCTCCTCATCCCATTGGACCTTCCATGTACGTCAGCGAATGGGAATAAAATCAATCCCAAATCAATGAAGTTTTCTTCCGAAACCGGAGCTTCCTTTCTTTCTATAAATATCTATATATATGCATATATTTCATTTCTCTTGAAACATTACTACATTTAACTGCCTTACTATATATATAAATCCATGTACCTTGGAGTATCTCTGTCTGAATGTAAATACTGACGTTCATAATACTGTACATATATAAATATCAAATTATAATTTACGATTTGTTCCAATTTATAAAAGTTACAATTCAAAAGATTTCGTTTATTTTTTGGTGTAGTAGGAAATTTCTAAAAGGAAAAAAAAAAATACAAATTGAATCAAATTTTTATTGCACAAACTAGAATTATAGAGAGAGTATGGCGTTGAAAAAAGGCATGGACAGAGGGATATATTATCACACAACCTAATATATACTCTCTAAATTGCATTGAACTGACTTATTATAGTACCTAATTGTAGATGAAGGCACACAAATTGTACATAGTTCCGGCCTCACTTCTTTTCTCCCACTTTGTAATATAACAAATACGTGTTCCCTACGAATCAATCGATAAATCAATCAGCTTTTGTATATACCACAGTAAACATTTATTTCGTTAGTCTTCTATACAAGTTATAGTTTTTGTTTGATGGAACGAAATAATGATTCTCAATTCATCGTCATACTCGAAACGTATCATGGTTTTTAGATGTCTTATAGTTGATAAAAAAAAATTATTCTATATTTTTTTAAAGCTGTGATATATAAATTTTTTTTACTAATTTTTTTGCAGAAGATACAACTCTTTTTTTTTTTGTTTTGTTTGTGTGTGCAAATGTTGACCTTATCCAATCACGCTTTGTCAAATAAAAAAAAGTATATCTTACTCCTTTTTATATAAAAATAGATTTTAATTCATTTTGTATACCAATAAAATATTTTTTTTTAATATACCTACATGTTTCTATATCCTTGTAAATAAATGTATACAAAAGATTTTTTTTTTTTTTAAATGATGAAAAAATAAAAGACGAGTTACTGATTTTTGATTTCCATACATTTGTTTTTTTTTCCCTCTTTCACAATCATCCATAGTTATTTCAAATTTCTACAACGGAGAAATTATACTATATAATCAACAGAGAACGAAACAAAACGTTGGAGAGGATAAAGAGGGACCCAGAGGAGTTAATGAAAAGACA
Organism: Lepeophtheirus salmonis; assembly: GCF_016086655.4. NCBI lineage: Eukaryota > Metazoa > Arthropoda > Copepoda > Siphonostomatoida > Caligidae > Lepeophtheirus > Lepeophtheirus salmonis. The sequence goes on from NC_052137.2 coordinate 34,429,865, forward strand.
AAAGCATGGCAGTCTCCTCAAGTTCATGGGCTGATGCAAGAGATCTCGAGGTTTTACCATAAACTGTTCGGAGAGCTATCAAAAAGTGGTTGGAAAGGGCCATGTGAGGATGGAGAGGCCACTTTTGACACCAGCAATGAAAGAAACCCATATCCTCCCTTGCAAGACTCTTTTTAAATGAATTTTGAATTAGGCATTAGTCTTGTTGGGGACAAGACCTGCAGTGTCCTTCATCGAAACACTGAGGCCCTCAAAGCCACAGTCAACCAGTACTGTGATGCCATGACAGAGGACTACATTTGCAGCGAGTGCCAGGCCTACCACCACTGCCTGGAAGCCATCATTACCGCAATGGACAGCGAAATTAATGATTAAGAGAACTGAGAGACACATCTATTTATAGAATTAATTTTATTGAAATTCTATTGTTAATTAATAAATTATATCTTCTTGAATTTTAAAATTCAGTGTTCAGATTTGAATAGACCACATTTAGCTATTTTAATACAAATGACTATAATATGTCATAACATACTTATATTTTAAAGATCAATTGCCCAATGCTATATTGCTCATAAATACATATTAACTATAGCTTGAATAGATCAAAATGAAATGATTGTATCAATGTATAGTTGGTAATCAATATGATTCATATTTTAAGTATATAAGGCATCGTCAAACGAAGAAATTTCAACTTTTACAATTAGCTTATACAAACTGCAACTTGTACAGACATTGGCACTTGTACACAACATATATCAACATGTGAACAATGTCAAAATCCTCGTGAAAGCATAAACAAAAAAGAGTAAATGTTAATAACTTTGAGAGACAAAATATCAGCTGACATAGATCATTATATTTAATATGGTGTTCCTTGCTTGTTTAACGTTTGAATTTTTAAAATAAGGATGAATTATCAATACGAGTACAAGTATCTTGTAAGTTACTAATCCCCAATAACTAATTACCCAATCTACTAAACATTCACAATTAAAGCATATGATATGGTCCTAGTTAAATTTTGCTACTTTTTGTATAAAATAACCATCTCTTTATCATTTCTCAATAAAAAGTTACTTCTCATAAAATAAATGAAAAAATCACAGGGCATTTAAATACCGAAGTTCGGTTTATTCAGTTATATGAATAATGAGGGACCTCACCTATCTGATATGATTTTCGAAACTTTAACTTTCAATGTGTAATATCATTATGGCACAAAAATAAAAAAAATTCTGATTTAGTCCAACTTGTTTTATTGCCCTTTGAAAAAAGGAGGTTATGTTGCTAGTCCTCCTAAATTTTCAAATTGATGATTGAGAGGATTCTGACAACTTTCACATCTCTAGATATTGTAGGTTATCCCTCTTCTTTAGCAATGGTAAGAAAATTTTGAAGAGCTAATATCAGATAATATCAATATAATATATATTATTTTTTTTCCAAAAAAATTAATAAAAACTTAATTTAATTTCAAATATAAAATTTTTTAGTTAAAAGCAAATATTCCTTAATTAGGGGGCTGCAACTCTTCCAGCCCACCCCTGAGTACGCCCCTCAATTATATTTACGAATCGCACAAAACACTCTAACAAGCAAATAAAGCGATGCTCCACTCATCAATGTGTGAATCCAGATTAATACATGCATGGATTTTAGAGACTATGAGTCACTTACTGTTTAAGTGAAGAAAAAATATTATTTGTTAATGTTAAAACACAATTAAATCTCCTTAAGTTTCATTTTCCTTGAAATCTTTTAATTCTCTGGAACTTTCAGTAATTTAATAATATTTTGAAGTTTTATAATGGAGCATTAAATTAAGATATGTGTTGCACAATTTCATGCATACGTCCACTTTAGTTTTGTTTTGGTTAAACGGGAGCTTTTGTTGTTTTTTATTTTAGAATGTTTAAATAAAGTAGGAATTATATTATCTCACAAACACTCCGTCCTTTTGGAGACTTCCACATAAACATTGATTCTTCAAAGTGAGCCTAAAGCACATAATTTAAGTATGAATAATTAGAATATGGAGGCCAGTTAATAAATTAAATAATTAATTAATTTAATTTTCACATACCTCACATAGTAAAAAATAGTGATTATATTACTTGGTAAACTCTTGAGTCTTTGGTGGGAGTCTAATTCGCACGTTTGATGGCATTGATCCTTCCTTCGATTAATGTCTTTTGGAAAATAAGCTTAGATACTTTTATTTCAAGTTGATCTACTATTATAATTCACCATACTACATGTTGCCATTATAAAATTGCCAGAGAGACCTTTAAAATAGACCTAATGGCAGCTGACAATTTTAAAACAACCAGGAAACGGAAGGAAAAACATCCTCTTCTTATACTAATTGTCCAATTGAGTCCTTTAGTTTATTCTAAAGCCAATACAATAGGAACATAGTAGCCCAAGTCATATTATTCTCCGGGTTATGAGTGCCTCGGTATTAAGAATCGCAAATTCAAATGTTTTTGTTTTTATTGCGATTTAAAAGCCCAAAAATAATTACCAATTGATAGTAGGTACTTTTGGACAACTTCCTCTCGTCCTTTTAAAAAACACTATTTTTGGATATTTAGTAGTATTTATTGAGTTTTGGTGTGACCGATCTGGGATCTCTATAATTTTCGTAAGACCAAAATAATTTGGTTCAAGTTACTAAACTAGACTAGTTATTTTAGTAAAACTCCGTCTACACAATAAACTCGGCCTTGCTCGGCCCAAACAAGAACTTTTTATATGGAAAATAAATTTGAACCGGATTTAGAAACATCGGCGAACTATTTTAAATTTTTGTACTAGCTTATAGTTATAAAAATTATCTTCAGACAGAATGAAAAAATAATGCGGTATCTCATCACTGGTATTTAATTGTGATGAGACGATTGATTGCAATCAGGAATTGGAAAATCGGATTTTTTTTCTCTGGAATCGGTATCGGGCAAATAGTGATTCATTTGTGATTCCAATTCTCATTTATTAATAGTATTTAAATATTTATTGTTTTTCTAAGTTATGAAAAAAATAAACCCCTCCAAAGTTGAAATTTTATACTTGAATTTTTTTTCTTTTTAAAATTTAATTAAATTTTTCGATTTTTTTTCAAAGAAATTTAACTTTCCGTGAATAACGAAGTATTTTTTTAATTTTTCTCTGCAAATTTAATATTTCTGCGGATTTTTTCAATTTAATAGAAATTTAATTTTTGATATTTTTTTCAAAAAAATTTAATATTATATTATTTTTCAAAAAATTTACAATTTTGTTTATTGGAAGTTTTGCCCCAAAATAGTTAATTTTTTGTGAATATCTATGTGTTTTTGAAATTTTTTCGCAAAATATTTAATTTTTGTGAATAGCTGTAGATTTTTCAAAAAGAATGAAATATTAAATTGTATATAAATTTAGTTCTTAAAATTTTTTGATTATTTTTCAAAAATAAATCACCCCCCTCCCCTTTTAAAATATTCTTGTGCATGCCCCTGCTATAAAAATTGCATTTTTAACTATTATTTAGAATATTACTGATTCCGAATCGGCATCAGTAATTTTAACTAAAATTGCATTTGAATCAGTATCGTCATTTTTTTTTCGTCCCATCACTAGTATTTATTTCACCCCCAAAGTTAAAATTTTGAACTCAAATGTTTATTCATACATTTGTTACGAATTAGATTCGGTGTTATACGTACCTATAACAACAAAATGTTTTTATGTACATATGGCATGGTGTGAGATACGATCCTGGTTTCACTGCCAAAATTGTTTAAAATATCAAGTATCGAATTCTTTTAAGTAATATATGTTTTCTAAACGAAATTTTATGCAGACTTCAAATCTGAAGTCAGAACTACAAAATATGCAATGGTTTTTTAGATATACTCGTTTCTGTAAAGGTATGTCTAATCTGGCAGAAATAGAAATATATCTTCAACATTTTCAAGTACTACAATTGAATCAATTAGTGAACCTGTGGTTCACTAACCTGTGAAACACCTGTGGTTTTGAGAACCTGTAGTTGTTTTGTGAGAAATTGGAAATTAATTTTGTTAATATCTAGTGGCTGCTGGTCAAATGATTTTACAATATCAGGCGTTCCAAAATATGGATATTTTGCTAAAAAATCGAGTGTCTATTGCTTTGTAAAAAAAATCCAGAAGTATTAAGTAGTTAGACTCAAATTAGGTATCATTTTCATAAAGAAGTAAACCCTTGGCATAATCGATTCAGTTTTCACGAATATTGCTGCTTCCATATTTTGGTTGAGGCCTCTCGTAATTTGAAATTTTGCATAAATTTTAAATGCTTAAGTCGGAAACATTACAGCTGATATAAAAAAAATCAGCCTGAAATATACTATTTCAGGTACAAACGATCAAATTTTCAAGTTTATAGTTCCAAACGTTTAATTCAATTTAATGACCGACGGTATTTTTTTTCACTCGTAATTAAAATTAGGGAGTAGGGATAAAATTTTGATTTTTTTTTAAATGTTCCTGTACAAGAAATAGTCTAAATTATGTAACAATTTAAACCTTATTAAATTTCCAATAAAATGATGTGTAAATCAAAACTGAAGTTCTTTCTTATCAGTAGATATGACTACCTAAAGCCAGGAATGCATCTAAAAGTGTGAATTTTCGATTCGGTTTCTTACTTGAGAAATATTTTTTAAACGGCCATAGCACAAAAGCTATGGAAGAAACAATTGATCAACTACTTTCTTTTTAAAGCCCTGGACAGTATCTATCCTTTGAACATAAATAATGATTTTTTTAATGGACATTGTAGATTCTATAGGTCTACAAAATTGGGATTTCAACAGTTTTGTCACGGAAAAAATGTCATTTTTGGGGAAATTGGTCACAAATTCAAATTTCTTGGATAAAAAACACAAGATTCAAACATAAAAAATCATAATCGAATACATTTTTACCCTAGAAAAGACATATTAAACAATTCTCAAACCAGGGTCAAATCTTCAACCTTGTCATATAGGTGTTCGCGTCTAAACTGAATCATCCTTTAAATTTTACGCGATGCACATATTCGTGATTTTATTGAGTTGAAATTGGTTTATACTTCGAGGCAAGGGTCTTGACTAGTTTATACGCGTACACATCTATACAATAAAGTAGACTGTGAAGATTTCAAAAACCACAAATCACCACAACCAAACTATACTAAATAAAGTTCGTTATTTACTTATTTGCTACCCTTAATATCCTTAAATTATTCAAGCTAACTGGCAAAAAAAGTTAAATTAGCAAGACTTACATTGAAATTATATTTGTCAGTATGGATATGTAATTATTTTGTGTCACTTTATTAAAAAAATATAAAATCTTCTTAAAAATCCGATTTTCTTTTGATTTTACTGCATAAGTCATTGTATTATTGCCTCTTGACTTGATACCTTGGCTTTTATTGGTAAAATATATTCTGTTCTCAAGAAGAACTCTATTATTTCATGAAATGTTGTCAATATATTTATATTCGTATCATATCCATAATAGAAAAAATCGTTCCTTCTAGCGTTGGACTCCTTTCTGGAAAATGTTGTCCAGTAGGTTAGTAGATCCATGTAAATTAAATGAACAGTTTCTGCAGATCTACCATTTTTCAATAAATAATCCATCAAAAACAAGTGAAGACCATGCTTTTCAAAGTCCCCAAACTTTGTCATTCCCTTGTTATTCGAGTACAATAAAGAAAGGCCTTCATAACTTGACCTATAAAAATATTTAAACAAACATAACTTTTAATATCTAAAACTACAGCCAATATTTTTGCAAAATATTACTCATAGTAAGATTTGGCTATTGCCAATGTTGGCCCACAAATTATGGGATGGAAAAAACTTAGATTTGAGTATTTAGGTAATTTCATGACTGTTTTGACTGAGTTATTTGCGAGATAAAGTTCTTCAAAGCCATCAGTTTCGCCTATATTCATTTCATGGATTTCATCACCAACTTCTCCTTTCCACGGTTGAATATTAATCTCATCACATAAGTCCTGAAGCTCATCAGTGTCCATATATTCCACAACTAAAATACGATCTTTGAAAAGTTGATATCTACAAAGTAAAAAAAGTATTACAATGTTAAAAGTATAAATAAATGACAATTTGCTGCTTCTAAAATTTTTTATTTTTTATTTGTTGATAACAAAGATGCACACTGAATTTAAAGCAGAAATTTCCTCTCAATGCCCGTTTTAGTTAGCATGGGATAATAATTAAGTAAATGTTTGTGACTCACGCCTCGTGTCTCAAACAGTCCTTTAAGTCTGCAGAGCCAATTACCCGAACTTATTCTTATGTAGTTAATTTACAGTTTCATCTTTATTCGAACAATAAAAATGACAACTAAGAAACCATATACAGGATATCATTTTTAGAAATTTTACATCAATCATCGCGTTAAGGTAAGTTTCCACATCAATTAGACGTGTTTACCTCGCAACGTGTTTTTATATTGGCACTTTATTTCTACAAGCCTTACATAATATTATCTCCCAACTTCAAAAATTATCCATTAAAAAACATAAAAATTCTGGGATTTTAATGGTTTTTGTTTGTAGAAGAGGAAAGGCCATAAAAGAAAAAATGTGTAAAATTGGCATTTTTTAAATTATTATTTTTTATTATCCATCTTCTGGAGCACAGTCCCTATCACTCTTTTCAAGTCATTGCTAAGCTTGAACGGTATTTTTTCACATCAAGAAGCAGTGTAAAATTAAAACATGAATTTTTTTTTATACATTATTTTGGGAATAACAAAAGTAGCATCACACTTAACACAATAACTCACAAAATAAAGAACAGATGGTGATTAAATTTTGACAGCTGTTTTTGGAAGGTTGGTACTAATTGAAAATGAGGTGAATAAAAGAAAATAATTTTAATATTTATTAGGCTATTTTTATAAAAATAGTTATTCAGGTTGCGTGACTATATTACAATATTATTCCGAGAGAGAAAATTGAATCGGTAATTTATCTATCAATTAGTCAATGATTTTGAATATGAAGCATCTACAAACTTGTTTTAATCCCCTTATATCTAAATTTTTATCATCTTAGTACATACTATTGTTGGAAAACGCTTGAAGAGTTTAAATTTATTTTACCTTCATTTTGATGCATGGTGTAATTGATACAAAATATATATTTAAATTTAGGAACCTAAAAAACCTTTATGATTTATAGATCGATTATACCTTGTGGAATAAGGCCTATTTTTAAATGAATCTCGTGACACTGGAATAAAAGTGCAATAACTCCATTTTTGTCTAATGAGATTTTAGGTACACAATAATGTACATACTATTATCCATATTAGGTAAATACTATAAGGAATAAGTATGTAATATGAACACTTGATAAAACCTGGGATATAGAAGTGTTACATAGTTATGAATATTTAAATTTTGTATAAAAATACTTATGAAATATCCCAATAAACGTCATATTTGAAATATGCATAAAGAAAATTGAATTGAAATTTGTGAGATGAGGATATAAAATTGTCATTTGGAGGAGGGGAGAATTTGTAAGTACATAATCGATAATCATATTCACATATATGTAAACATTAGGGTTAGATTGATCTTGAGACTCACTTCGTAATCAGAAAAGTATGTATGACAGCTAGAACGTATAATACTTTCATATACTAAAGAATTATACGTTCTAGCTACATAATTCCTGCTATAAACCTAAGGCATAAAACTTCAACATCTGAAATGGTGTAGTTGATAGCTACGTCATTTAAGCTGTTGCAGTTTTTAAAAAAAAGGCCGATAAAGATACTGAGCCCTAGGACTGACAAAATTAGTCATGACTAGACTGATATGACTGCAGTCTTTTTTTTTTTTTTTTTTTTTTTGACTGATCCAACTCTAATGAACAATATTTGAAAGTATTTTGCTAATTATATTTTCTACATTCTGTAAAATTAATATATACAAAAATATACACATAAAACGAAAGCAGAGACCTATAAATCATGTGGCCTCTATAGTAAAAAAATTAATCAAATGAAAATAATCTGAAGCAACCATGAATATCAAGATCATATGAAAATGCCAAATGCTGCAAAATTTTGGTGCTTTTACGCATTCAACTGAAAACCAATAGGTTGTACTTCAATTAAACATAATCTATTTTTTTATTATTTAATACTAGATTTAAGAGATTCAGTAATATTATAAATAGGCCTAAAAATAGTGTTTCTATTCCGCTACAGTTACTTTTAATTATTAAAAATGCAAATAATTGTTTTGAAGAAGTTTTGGAGGCAGTGATTTTGTATCCTAATACAGTAAATTATGTATTTAAAATACATAGATTTTGAGTCATTAGAAACGGATGCATGGCGAAAGACTTGATTATTTTCATATTAAAGAGTTATTTGCTTTCTACTTTAAAAGTATTAATAACAATGCTTTATTGAACGTAATTACTGTTTCTTAAATTTTTTTTTTTATTTAAAGCTATTATATATGTACAGAAAATCATCTTCACCTATTAATTGAAATATATATATTATACACCTACATATTTACAATAAAACTGCTTTAAAATAATAAAGCTTTAAAATAATAATTAAAATAAATCTAAACATGCGATCTAAGATATATTTATGACTCAGAGACTTACTTTAAATTGTCCTCCAAACCAAAATTGCAGAGTATGGCATGGATTTCCCGACTCTTCAATGCGTTGTGTATGAAAGATTCAATTTTTCTATCTTGAATAGAAACAAAATCCGATAGATCCATTGTTCTAATATATAAAAATAGAATATTATACCAATATTTATTTTTATTTATTTTGTTTTTTGCCCACTAATATTTGAACTATGTGTAAATAACTTTATTTTAATAAACTGTTATATTTTTAGCATTAACTTTTTTTTAAATGAAATTAGATATGCAATTTCTAGCTTTAAAGTTTGGTTAGGTATAAATTATAACTAGAGTAATTCTCTATTTACCAGTGAAATATGTACGAGAATAAGTAAAGTGCCTGTAATTCAAAATTTCCTTTGCAGAAATTATTGAATATATTTTATCCATGATAAGGGATTAATTTTTTATTTATCAAATAAATATAAACACGACATAACATATAATGTACACTACTGAAAGCTAATTGAAGGTATTTTTATATACACCATTTTGCAAAGAAAGTTATGTGTACCAACATTATGGATAGTGTATTCACTATTCATGAATAGAGAGGAAGTGTCTTTCACTTTTTCATGTTCTATCTATAAATGAATATGCCATTTACAATATTCATAAGCCAAAAAAAAAATATGCAAAAACTGAGAGATTACTTACAAGTATTCACAACATCTCTAATCACAAAAAGTTGAATGGTTTTACTATTCATGGAGCAAAACAGTCTTGCCCGTTGAACTAATGTATAAGACCTTTATTTTATTTAAAGTATTTTATTCATTTTAAAAGTTAGTAGTCGTAACCAAAGCTATATGGCAAGTGGGAAAACAAAGACCAGAAGAAGGCCTGCCAAGTCCATTACCCGAGTATTGATGCTCTGTAGACGTCCGTTAATCAGCAGTGGAGGATCATTAAAAAGGACTACGTTGCCAATGTGTGCAAGGGGTTCCAGAGGCGGTTGGAGCCCATCATTGAGACTGATGGTGGTCAGATTCATAATTAATGTACATTTTTATAGTAATAATATTATAAAATAAAATTTCCTATGTACAGCATCATCCTGATCAATTATGAGTATTTTAATGACTACTTAGAGGCAGGTCTCAGTACTTTTTCTACACCCGGTATGCTTTATCATCCAAATTGAAAAGGATTACAGAAGAGACCAAAACTTTCCGCTACAAAGTTCCTCAAAATCTGATGAATCATTGAAGGACTTGTTAAATCAATCTTTTTATCAAATAATTCACTTTTAAGGATAAAAGACATAATTAATAATAGAGGATCGAAAGTTAAAAGTTTATACATAAGTTCCCTCATTGAATTACTACCAATTTGCGTATTTTTGTGAAACACTGATTCATTTACTTGGTTATGGAATAATAAATAAACCAAAAATCGATAAGCAATTTTTTGGTGTGTGTTCACTAACCAAATATACGGCTAATAGTGTTGTAAGCTCATTAAATTTGAATGAGCACTCATTATTATCATGACAGGGCCATACAATTCCTTTTAACCGAGCAACATGAATATAAGGAATTTTAATTAAATGAGCAGTAATTTTGATATCAGAAACAAAAATATTTCATCAACTAACATTCAAGCCCATTTCAAGGACTTGGAATTGACATTTCAGGGTCATTACAGTACTCTTTAGAAATAAAGACTTATAAATTATAATCTATATTCCAAACATGGTTATTTTGAAGGGTTGAAGTATTTTGGGTGTACGACTAAATTTGTTCAACACAACAGAAAGTTAGAATCATTTGTCTCAAAATTAAGCTTGGATTAAATTTGTATTCCTTGACAAATTACCGTCAATCAACAAACTATTCTGTTTAATAATTATTTGGAGACGCCGTAAATTGCACTTAAACTATCAAAAATTAATCATTACAATAAAATAATTAAAAATGAAAGACCATATCGGGAATAAATGAAGTGACATACATACATAAATCAAACGAAGGCTCTAAATTACGCAGTTAACATTTTTGAGTGTATCAAATAATCCAATAAATTTGATTACAAAGGCTATAACTAACCGAAATATGTTCATGAAATGTATGAATAATTAAATATATGATTGGAATTTTTTCACTTTCTTGATTTTTGTTCAAGAAATCAAGAAAATGAAATGCATTTCATATGTCAAAACAAAATTAAGAAAGGATGATTTCTCCAAAAAATTGTGTGTGGATTACATTAGAATTCTTCGACGAAATATCGTCAATTTCTATCAACAAATTATTCTTATGAATCATTTAAAAGTCTTGTAAATTGTACTTAAATGAGCCATTACGATAGAAAATGAGATTTTATTTGAAAGGTCATATTGGAACCAATATAAGCTAAAATAATGGGATAAATGAACAAATCCACAAATTTGAATACAATGCCTATAATTGACTCAAATATGTCTGTGAAGTATTGGGATGTATGTACGAGGTCGTTTGAAAAGTCTGTGCAAAGTCCAAGAGGTGTCACTACTGGTAAGTATCGGGGTTATGTTTAGTAAGTAGCATCTCTTGGAAGAACACACACAAAGTTTCAGTCAGATCGGGCATTTCTTTCTGAGTGGCATTCGTTGGAATAGAGGAAGTGGAGTGATTTTCAAAAAATGCACTAAAAATAATTTCGTGTGTTGATTAAACATTACTTTATGAAAGGTAGACCGCCTAGGGTCACCAAAAAGAAGTTTGATAAACATTATGGGGACTCTGCACCTTCGATTAGAACAGTTTTATCAGTGGCTTCAAAATTTTCAGGGTAGCCATATGGTACAAATGACGCTGAACGTTCTGGACAGCCTGTTGAGGTTACTACTCCAGAAATCGTTCATAAAATCCATGATTGTTGATGGATGAAAGAAAAGTGAAGGTGTGTGAGATTGTTAGTGCTGTAAGCATCTCGAGTTGGAATCCTATTTCCATTGATTTTGTGACCACAACTGCTGACGTGTGACTTTTTTGTGGGCCAATCGTTGGCTTTTTTTCTTGTACCTCGGTTTTCAAACGGTCTAATAACGATGAATTAATTATATGCAGTGTAATAGTTTTACCCTTTTCCAAATAGTCAATGAGGATTATTCCTGCGAATCCAAAAGATAGTCACCATAATCTTTCTGTTTGATTCCTCGATTCAAACGAATGCCAAACAGAAAGAAATAGACCGATCTTCTTTTTTTTATTTTTTGAAAAAAGAAATTTTTTATGTTCAGCTGCATAATTTGATCGAATGACCTTTTTTCGAATATTTTTCAATTTTTGTATGTAATTTGCACTTTCTATGGGGTTGGATAATATTGTGACGATTTTGCTAAAAAATACTACTTGAAGTGAGAATGGCTTAAACACTAAGCAGCCTACAAGTTAGACATCCCAGCTCTACCCCATTGAGCACACTCACTCGTAAATAAAAGGATATTGATAATAGCTTTAGAAAATAATCAACACTTTTCAGGTTACGAAGAAAAACAACACACACCCTAAAATGCTTAAGATTTAAACTCTGGCTATATTTTTTTATTACTTGTATAATTATTAAGTATGTATGGTATACAACTGAGTTATCAATAGGATAGAGTGCAAAAATTAAAATCTTTGTTTTTTAGATATGAACACGGATCCTATAACATAGGGGGAACACTCATTTAGTACAAATGAGCTCAGAATCCAAACTGATCTCAGTTTTTCTCTCAGTCATCTGAATTCATATATATCTGGGATCATAGTAATTCGGGACTATTATAATTTTTTTAAACTTTTTTTTTGACTAGCTGTGAATTTTTGATTTTTTTTTTAAAAAAAGAATTAATTTTTGGATTTCTTTTAAAATAAATTCCAAAAACCAAGACCCTATCCAAGATATAACCCTATGGACACCCCTGTCATTGAAGCTAAAAATGAATTTTGCTGTTAAGGGAGTACTTTGGTTAAATTAATATCTCACAAGAGGTACATCACTAGAAAAGGGTTGAGAATCCCTGGAATAGAAGATATTTTTTTCTAATTCTCTTACTTTTATCGGCTCTAATCGATTCAAAAAATGACCATAATTGCATGACTCTAACCATTTTTAGGGATTTTCAATAAGTAGCACTTTAATTAAATTATAATATCAGTTTTGATCATTGGAATAAAGTACTATTCAATGTAGGTGTTCATTTTTTTTTTTCTCAACTATTAAACCCCAAAATGGCGTTGCCTTCAATCATGATGCAATGTATGACGTCCTTGAAAAAGCTCTATTTACCTATATATTAGCAATGTATAAGATGTTACTTAATCAAATATAACTTAAATTAAATTTTTTGTACTTTAAAAAAGTATATTCTCACTGCTAACATAGTTTTGTTGAATTCATTATTATTATAAACATAAATAAATACTAAATTGTGTTGAAAAAAAATTATTTAACAAATTATTTTGAGCCGATATATTTAATATTGGGGGACTGGGAGCCCGTGTTTCCTACGCCACTGATATGGATATAAGAAATTCATTCTAATTAATAGTCTAATACTGCTCACATATCCATACAATCTAATTATTTAAATTGCATAGGTTCTATTTGTTTTTATATTTTGAGAAATACAATTATAACTTAATTATATTCGATTATTGAATAATAAATTAGTAATTCATTAGAACTATATACATACATTATACATATTTAGGCTCAAATCTATGTACACAAATATAAACTATAAAGTTGGAATGCAAATAAAACTCCTATGAAACTTATTTTCTATGTGGAGTGAAACAAAGTACATAAATTAACCCATGAACAAAAAAAAAGTTGTAAACCCATAAGTACAATTATTCATTTTAAAAATGAATACTTACTTTTTATTTGTAGTAATTGAAATTTTTTGAGTACTATCATTGCCTTCTTCACGGATCCATACAATGAAATTCTTTGGATCTATTTTCATAGGATTAGAAAATGTGTGGTCAAGAAGGTATTTCCTTACTAAATGTAAAACTCTCGAAGAAGCAATTCCTTCATATTCGATCAATATACTTTTAGATGCAAACTTTTTTAAGGGTATGCTCCGCTCATAAATGTATAGAATATTATCAATCAGGTACTGTGAGACGCTCTCTGAAAAACGAGAACTGAAAAAAGACGATAGAATTTTACAAGGGTCCATGGCTGAAAAAGGAGTTCAAAGGTATTAATAGTGGTTTAAGATAGATAAAAATTTGCAATGTTTTCAAGTTCTCACGAATAAGAGATTCTTTGATTGGGTTTGAATGAAGTAGGGGTAAAAATCCCTCTTTGATTTTGACCATTTCTCTCAGAGTATGGACTTTAGACAGATACTCAATTTCTTCGATTTTATACAAAAAATAGTTAATCAATAAAAGAACTGTTTTGCTTCCATCTCCATACTGTTCAACGTGATTCTTGAGAAATTTTGATAGTTGTTTGTAAATAGGATGTTTCCCTTCAAAAAGACTGAGGATATCCTTTCCACTCTTGAAGAGATAAAGTATTAAGATAATCAAAGAGTTCCATATTATTTACTTTCCTACCTTAACTATTTTCATGCTGGATGGAGATATTATCTTGACGAGTATGGCTCCTTTGTGAGGTCCAAAGACTGCGTCAATTAAAGGGATCAAATCCTTTATGAGCTCAGAGATGGCTTTCTTAGTTAACTTTAAAGTTGAAAACCCTTTCATCTTCACGGCCCTTATAAGAAAAGGATATTATTCTCTAGAAAGCTTTTACATACAAAGATTTTGCATGTTTTGAAATATGTACAAAGAAATGAATATTTAATAATATATATTTACCCTTTTGAGAGTTTTATACAAATAAATAAAACAATTTAAAACGATTTGATTTATTTTTACCTTTTTGAAAGGTAAATAAATAAAATCTATGTTACAAAAAGAAAAAAAACCTCCTCTTTTCATTGATTAATAATGATACAGTATATTTTCACACGAGATATTCATAGGGATATGAGTAGACAGGGAACTTAATGATCCCGTGTTGTTGCCTGATACAAACGAATATAGTAAGTTGATTTTTTTGGAGCAACAGGCAAAGTGGGGTATTGTCTAATGGACCCTTCCCTATTCTCCATATCGTTTTTCATGGGTTTTGTGGAGTATGATTTTATAGTTAGACAGTGACTTTTTGTCCGACACTACCCCTGAAATCGACGGGTATTTTAGGGATATTTCTACTTTGCCCGTTGCTTTACCAAAAATTGACCTAATATAATAAGTTTAAAACATTTGCATTTAATCTATTTATTATTATCAATTGCAGTTATTAGGAATGAAGATCTTAATTGAATTTCTTTTTTTACATATGTTGTGTACAAGTTGCAATTTGTTCAAGGAGATGAACATTTTAAATGAAGGATTTTCATTACTTCAGATAAAGATCATGCAAAAAAATTGATAATGTATGATCGATATATATTAATCAGGACTATTTCAATATAAATTCCTCAAATATGTATAAGTATTGTGTGGGACATTATAAAGTTTAAATGTATACAGTTATATTACTCAATAATACATAATAAAGACAAAATTTGAATGGATGAAAATGAAATAATAGTATCCATGTTTGGTTAGTCATTCGAAAGACTCCAAAGTTCACATCAAATAATGGGTTTTAAGTCGAAAAATTTGTAACTTGTACAAATTTATTATACAAGTTACAACTTGTACACAATATGCATAAACAATCTTAAATAAGATTATTTTTGTCAAAAAATGAACAGATTTGTAGAAATTTTGTAGAGCAACACAGTATATAATTGATCAATTATGAATGTTTTTATTGATTTTTTATGCATAGAAATGTCTTTGGAGTGAGAAAGAAGTGTTTTACATTGTAGCATGGGCTATTTAAAGACTTCAAATAAAATAGTATGTCATAAGGATGAGATATATAGAAAAAAATTAGGAGTAGAAAGGTCCATTGATTCACTGATTTATTGGGAGATACGGTTATGATACAAAATTTGAATACAAATTGCCTATATATGAAACTAAACATATATATTGGCAGGAATTAATTACCTACTTAAATTGGTTCTATAAAAATAAACATTACGAATGGATACAAATCATGTCAACAGAAATAGTCAAGAACAAAAGTAACAAAATATTTTAACGAAAAACTACTTTTAGGTAGGTAGGTAACTATCATATTCATAGATATGGTTATATTCCTAATACATATATGCACTCATGTTTAAAACAAGACAATCAAAAATAATAGATGACTTCACGGAAGCAGCACCATTTGAATCATAATGTATGTAATAATAATCTCAAAAAGAAGTACGAGTCTTTTTCTGTCCTTTTATGATCCGAAGCTACTCAGCCTCAGATGCTGTTATTTCAATTTCAACTTAGAATAGCTTTTGAGAGAGTAGGATTTTCTAAAATGATCCCCCCCGGATTCATCGAAGAATCCATCAGAGTCACCTCCACAACTCGTAAAGGAATTTTCTAATGAATCCTGGTTGTCAAATGAGACGGATCTGATGATGTCATCTACATTATCAGGCCTACAGATGGGATTACTAATGGATGAAGGAAGAGGTAGAACGGCGTTGGGAGACGGGCCCCTTCTTCTTACATCAGAAGTTGAGGGTGAAGGAGGAGAGGTTTGTGTGCTTGACTCTTGAATGGGCACAAGCTCTCTAACGATGACTTGTCGTTCCTTTTGACTTCCTGGCCTTCTTTTGGCAGAATGGTACTGCATTTTGAGAATGGCTTCCTCTCGCTTCTCATTAAGAGACTTTTTATAGTCTTGGAGCTTTGCCGGCGTTAGTTTTGGGATATCTATTTTTGTATCCTGAGCAGGTGGACAGCACTGTTTTGAAGGATTACAGATGGAAAAGACGCCAAGGCGGCAGAATGCATATAAAACGAAAACGATAAATATAAAGAGTGGAATAAGACTCAGTAAGACTTCCCGCTTGGCTCTTTTTAAATTGAGCTGAGTGATGGCGATACTCGGATCGACGGTGGATATCCAACAGGGAAAAGTCGTATTGATGGGACCATAGTCATAGAAAAACTTTTCACAGTTTAGCTCTGGAGGATATCCACATCCACGAACATTAGGATACAGTCTAGTCTCATTAGGTTTTTCGAGATCAACCTCCTGTCTGGAGGAGTTGACCTCAACGAGTATTTTCCAACAACGATAAATCTCTTTGGTGCATCCGAGTCGACATGATGTCCATGAGCAGTTATTGATACCAATGAGGAAATCCCCTCTTATTGTGCGACACTCTGCAGCTTTGAATTTCAGAACAAGAGTAAGGAGAGCAGGATCAATGTACCAAATGGCTGCAAAAATGAAAGAAATGATGGAGAGTCCTGCCACACCCCAAACAAATCCCATTTCTATATCTAGAAGCCATTTCCCGATCCTTTTGATTAACTTTCTAATCATTTTGTGGCAAAAAGATCCCTTTTTCTCAGAGGCATGTTTCTTGGAGTTGGAGGAAGGGATATGGGAAATCTGCCGAGGAAGTTCCTTAATTGCTGTAGAAGAGGAAGAAGAATTAAGGACTGGATTTGTCTCTTTTGAAGGTCTACAATTAAATTTGGAATTCATTTTCCTTTTTGTAGTAGCTCTGCTGCTCTGGTAGTCGTCGACAAAGGTTGGCAAAGAGACTTCATGGTTATCATGAACGGTGCTTAACTGCCGTGAAAGTCATATCCTTCCGTTATATATAAAAGAAGAAAAAAGTACAATAATAAAAAAAGGCCCGTGTTCCTTTCTAACATTTCAAAAAAAAAAGAAGTTGCTCTCTGTATATATAACTTTCAAAGGCATCATAAAAAGGGAACATTGGTATATATATATATATATATGTATGAAGCCCAGGTAGAAAGGCACCAAGCATTCTCTCTCCGTGCAAGGGTAAAAATAAAATTATATAATAATAAAAACAACAATAATAATAAAATAAACCTTCCTCCCATAGCAAAATAATAATAAAAGGTGGAGAGGAAGAAAAACAGCAGAGAAGTAAGAAAAAGAAGAAAAGTGGTAGATGAATTGATGAGATTAAAATCAATATTCAAATCCATTAAGATGAAAATTTATATACATACATTGATATATATATATATATAAATAAATACATCCTTATAAACCACTACTCACGAGAGGTGCTCCAATTCCCCCGTTCATAGCATCATCATGGTTGGGTTGTACAATATTAATGCACCTACAACCAGCGTGCGGATTTTTAATCCTTACAAAGACTAATCTTATTTCTTTCGTGACATTTATTTCAAAATGTTTGAAATACAAAGGACTCCTTGATGAATCAGCTGCTATATTTATTACTTGCATTTTTCTCTCCAGTCTAAGATGAGCACGGAAAGAGGCAACAGATCTCCCCACTTTTTCGTGCGGGGATGAGTGTAATAGAGACAGGAGGAATGACAGATTTATTGCAATAAATAATGACGAAGAAATGAGTAGGCTTCTTACAACCACCAAGAAACCAGCAAGCGAAATGTCTGTGGGTTTTGGAGCATCCAACGGCGCCGAGGCTCCCTTCATCTGCCTCACACTATGAATTTATGTGTTCCTGAGAGCAAATTTCATCTCATAGGCGAAGGCAATATTTCCAGATCGAAATGTTGTTCTACAGCAGGACAGAGCCCCTACACACACGACAAGAGTTGTACGGAATTTTATCAAGAATAATATGGACTTCACGTACAATCAGATTCAGCCCCCATACATCTCACATTTATTCTTCACCCCAATATCGACAACTTAAGGCCTTCCGCTGAGGAGTACTGGGGCACCAAGCAACACATAAAGACGTGCTGCCATTCCTTTAGGAGGAAGTTAACAGACCACCTCATCGAGGATGAGGGAGATGACATTGAGTTAATTAGCTATTTATATGTATGAGTATAAAATTTTAAAAAGAGGTTCATTCAATTCGAACATGTTGTCTACGAAATACATCTGGTTGAAGTTATTGCATTCATTTGTAAAGATTGAAAATATGCAGCCGGTGTGTATGTAGTAGAGAGGAACAAAGACCATGGAAATCATAAATAATAATCCATGGCTGTGAATATGTTTATATCATCACGTATTTACATAAAGATTTTGTCAAAAGAATATGATTACGAATTAATATGAAAGCAAGTGAGGGAAATAATGTAGAATTCATTTATCAGTTTGTTTAGGTCTTGTGAAGTAAAAACGTTGGATTAGCTCAGGGAATATTTCTATGAGATTCATTAAAAGAAAGAGAGAGTTACGACCTTTCTCAATACATATATATATATACATAGTAAATGGAAACATCATGGAATAAAATAAATCAATAAATCATTTGAATTTCTTGAAAACCACATAAATAAAAATAAGTCGACACACATCTCCGGTTTTTGAAATTATTTATTATTTCACATTATACCTATACATATATTAAATCCTTATATTGAGTTTTACTTTGAGATCTTTGTATTTATATATGTGTGTGGAATTGATTTGAATTTAATGGCATAAGTGGCTCTTACTCGTGTTGTGTGTGGCTTTCAAATCAATTTTAAATATTATTTTTATTAGAAGCCCATCAACTTTTGGCAATATTAAATGGTGTTTTTTTTAAGAACTGAATTCAAAACATTCATAAAATAATGGTCTAATACTTAGTAAAAAAATTTTTTCAATAACAAAAATAAGTTTATTTTGGAAATAAAAACCCAGAGAATTGTGTCATGTCAACATAAAACAATCTTGAACAAAAATCAAGGAAAGTAGAGAATCCCAATTTATAAATTACTTCATATTTACATCCATACAAGGTAATATTTCATAGACATATTTGAGACAATTACAGGATCATTATTCAAATTTGTCGGATGAGTTAACATAGCCAAGAATTTTATCTATACTTTAGAATCTTCATTTGATTTAAGAGACTTATATTAGCCCCGATTTGGACCTTTCAAATATACTCTGTCAATTTATCATTCTTATATTGTATCTACTTTAAGAATGCAAAAATCTAGCTTTCTTTTGCGTTGCTAAAGAATGCAAAACTATTAATCCCTTTTAACTCATTAACAAGGAAAAATAATTTGTAAAGGTTTTTGAATGAAAATTTTTAATTTATCTAATATTGGTCTAAACAAAGGGAGTAAAAAATTTTGGGTCCAAAAATGGGCGTCTTTCCGTCGAGAAAAAGGCTGTGCTCTTATGATTACACATGGTAGATATGAATATATTGGAAACATTTAAAATAAGTGCAAAAAAGCATAATCAAATCTTCAACCAGCGTTACAAAAAAACTTACAGAACTTTATAGAAGATTATTCCAAATGAATTTTACTTAAGTATGATGTGTGGTTATGTTCAACATACATTTTAGAATAAGACATCTTCTCTTTTTGAAAAAAATATTATTATATACCGATGAAATTTATCGCAGATACTCTTTAGAGCATATGAGAGAACTATATATTTTCAATTTAAAAAGCTGATTTTTATGTAATATTGATTCAAGTATAATGAGAATTGTTGTGTTCGTATGATCACAATAGGCATTAATGGGCTAATACACTTTTAAAAAGGGTTAAAAACTGAATAAAAGAACACATGAAACAAATATCAAAAGATACAATTCCTTACCACAAATGAAAAGCCGGTTGTTTGAATTTATTTTCCAATAATGATATTTACTTATGGTTATACATTTGCTTTGTAAGAGCGTAAACATACGTAATAACTGATACCTGTCACCTGCTTTCCTTTAAGTAAAGCATGTTACGTTCTTCTTCTCTTCTTTTTTTTACCTCCTTACTCATTCTTCCTGACTGTAGGTACCTTGATAGGTTAGACATTTACAATCTAAAAACGTTCCTTCTTGCCTTCTAATCATTATTACTCCTTCGTTATAGAAAAAATTTATGTAACGTAGTTAGGGAACTGGGGTAAGATTTTACTCCAAAAATTTATTTATTTATTTCATCAATTTTATACTATCAAATATTAAACAAAATGTTAAAAATCAAGGCATTGCACAAAAATGTACCTTTTGTTTAGAAAAAGTATCCTAGGAATATTAGTTTGAGGTCTCCACAATATATATTTGTTATTATCGTAGTTTAAAATGTTAGAATTTCATTCTTGATAAATATTTCTATAAAATATTCATTATTTTGAACGAATTTTGAGTACAAAATAAATACTCATCAATTTTGAAGAGGTTTCATGTGATATTTAAAAATAACAGCTTATATTAACTTCAAAATAATTTATAGAAAAGCCATTACAGAGTCAGTTGAAATCTGAACACTTTGAATTTTAAACTTCAACCAGATATAATTGATTAATTAACAATAGAATTTCTACTAAATTAATGCTACAAATAGATGTGTGTCTGAGCTCTCTTTATCATTAATGTAGTAGGAATGATGGCTTCCAGGCGGCGGCGGAAAGCCTGGCACCTGCTTTAGATGTGAGCCTCTGTCATGGCGTCCTAGTGTTAGCTGACAGTGACTTTGAGGGGTTTGGATTACAGACACTGTACCCAAGAGTTATTGTCGAGGGGTTTCGCATCAGGTCTGTAAGGGACAAAAAGTTCCAAAAATTAGTTAAAAAGACTCATTCAATTAAGTCTTGCAACGGGAGAGATGGGTTTCTTTCATTATTGGTGTCAAAAGTGGCCTCTTTACCCTCACAAGGCTCTTTTTAACCACTTTTTTGATATTTCTCTAGACTGTTTGTTGTGAAACCCCAAGATCTCTTTCATGGGTCCTTGGGGACTTTAGGGGATTGGCCTGGGCTGTTTTCTTTAACTCCTCCGGATCCAGTTTGGCCTTTTTGACAGAGATCTTCTTCCTCGGCAACGTTTCAGACTGCCTGACGGCGTAGACGATGTTACTTGGGACGCGCAAATGCCTGGAGTGCACGAATGGAAATTAGTCGATCACGTTCAAGTATTATTTTCTCTAATTGTACGTAAACTAGAAGCTCAGGCTTATATGTTTTTGTAGCTAATTGTTTTTCCTATATATGAATGGATTTCAATAACTCAACCTCAATTAATTATTGAAGTAGTTAGTGTTCAGATTTCAATAGACCACCCGGTATTACAACAAGTAATGAATTTTGTTGTTATTGACTTTTTATGGGTTTCAGAAATTTACAAAAAAACATTTTATTTTAAATGTAATTTAAATGGAATTAGAGATAGCTTTATGAAATTCATACTATAAAAAATCCCATTTCTATAACAAAGGGGCACATAATAGTTCAATAATTATTGCATCACAAGGTGTGATGAACAATTTTTTTATCTCATTGTTTTCTATGAGTTACATTTCCATCAATTTATTTGTTGGACAAACAGAATATTTTAGAAATGTAATAATTCCACTTTTTTTCAATTCTATTTATTTTTTAAATATATGTCTTCCATCTACAAGGACTTCTCATCCATTTGTAATCTTGTATCACTTGCGAAACACGGGCTGGGAGTACATAAAATATAATGTTGTCTGACTACACTATCAATATCATATTATTTCTGGACAATTTTTAAACTGAATTACATATACGAGTATATATTTCGTAATATTAAAATCTTACATAGCATTTAATTCGATACTGTATTATGATATTACTTAGTAATATTCTTTTAAAAGTGTAGTTACTCATTTGTATATATATATATGATAGCCAAAATTTCTTGATAGAAATAACAAATGGCCCATACACATATATGCATATAAATACGACGAGAGGTCAACAAGAAATTATATTCCTGTCCTTTTGGAAACGGAGCATAGGTATTCATAACTTATTACTTCGTTTATTTATCAAAATGAATAAATTATGAAATAGCCATGAAGTATCAAGCGAGACGAGGGAATCGATAGCTGACAAAAAATACATAGGGTGTTTTTGTATTAGCGAGGTAATGCCGTGTTATATATCCTTCTAAATTCTATGTAACAAACTTCCTCAATAACAGCAGAAATGGACATATAGCAAAAGCATGAAAAAACAAATTGAGCACCTTACCACAGTCTTTGAAATAACCATTAAATATTATGCAACCCCTAGCTACTTGAAATTGGGCAGTGAATTTCCTGTCATCGGCAATCATTTTAGTGGAATTCATGATATAGCTTGTCCATTCGTCCTTTAAACTTAGAATACGGAGATATTTCCTACAAACAGTGATGGTTTCAGTAGATACTTTATTAAATGAATGCACAATATTTTCATAGGCCAATGAGTAAGCAGATAGTGTGTTGCTGATTTCCTTTACAAATGAAACAATAGCTTCCCTTTTGAGAAAATATAATCACATTTAACATCATGAATTGAAATTATGTTATTCGCCAATGCTTCCCTTTCTATGCTTATCGCATTTCATGGTTTTTAAAGAAATACCTCCTTCCCGTGTGTTATGTCGATTATCGAGTTGGAGTCACAAACTACATCCACAAAATTATGTGAGCTGCCCGGATATAAGAAGAGAATTGGACCACCTGCAGATTTATCATTTTCTATCCAAACAAAATCCACTTCAAAACCCTGCTTGAGGAAATACAAGACCTCGAACCAACATCCGGGTTCACAATTAAATGAATAAAATCTTCTTGTAAACTTTCGGGAAGATTGTAGAAATTGTAGCAAATCCATCTTCAAGTTGTTCCTTGCTTATTTTTAATGAATGAATGTATGGTTTATAAAATAACTTTTCTACCAACTTTTTTCTCCTTTATCGAATGCTCTCCGATTATTGGAGAAGAAATAGCCCTATATAAGATCTATAGAATTACGTGTGTGTTATATAAATAGATCCTTTTTTGTCAGTTAAAATGTATCCACACTGCTAATTTTTTATAGATCAAGCTGTTAAGTGAAGTCAACTCTCGTAACGTTACTTCGTGTTTGTCCCACTTAATCCCAAGAACTTCCAAATTTACTCGTATTACGTAACATCGAACTTAAGTGTAAGATATCAGAGTCCACTTACGAATTGGTAGTATTGCCGTTTTATACTTGTTGACTACTAGGCCAGACTTTATTTCAAACTTATTGAACCAACCCACGAGAATTTCAACCACTTCTAATGAGTTGCTTCTCCGATTTAACCTCTTCATAAGAGTCACATCATCTGCATATAGGTCAATTATTCTCCTGCCCGATCCTAGTTGAATACCAAATCCACCATAGTTCCTTTTGATAGTCTTAATAATCTGAGTTCTTCAATTGCCACAACGAAAAGCAAAGGAGAAACCGGGCATTTCTGTCGGCTACTTCTCTTAAATTCAATAGATTTACTCTCCAAACCACCTATAGATATTGTTGAAGCTCCATTTAAAAGTAGAGCCCTAATCAGATTATAAAATTTCTTACGCAAGATTTTCTTAACAGTCCTCATAATAAAAACATGCCTGGTAGAGTCAAATGATTTTTAAAAATCAAAAATATAATTGCACCATACATTAGACGTTCATTTACCGCACTTTATATTTAAAATTGGTTCCATTTGCTTGCCTAAATCTCCTGCAATAGTTATATATGCTTCATTAAGCAGTATTATGGGCCTCCAATGATTGAAGTCCGCTCTGTTATCTTTTCTGAAATAATAGCAATTATTTCCCAAGTCAACACTCTTGGAGGATGACCGTGTTTCTCTATAGATTTCCCAATAGACGTTAAATACAGCACCATTTCTTTATTTTCCATGACATCAACTTTTCCAATTATTCCATCAGACCCACATCCCTTAACGGATTTAAAGTTCTTGTCCATAAAATTTCCAATAATGTCTTCTGAAAAGATTGTGCCCTGTGTCTCTTTGCAAGGGAGAAGTTTTTTCTATCCCCTCCTACAAAATTTTGAAAGCACTCATGAAAATAGTACAAGATATCCTCTTTTTTTACCGGTCTTTTTACATCAACCATTATACCCTATTGTTGGAGGACCAAATTTTATTTCCAGCTTTTTAAGCCAAAAACTGAAATTAATTTCGCGTTCAATTTGCCTATTCTTCTCTTTATCAACTATATAATGCATTAAAAAAGTATTGATTGTCTCCCCTGCCTATGTCCTGACAAAAGAAGAACCTTGTGTCAGAATAACATTCAAGTTGTTATTAAATTTTTTTACTTTTTTTTTTCTTCTTCATTTTAGAAAATTTCTGGTGTTCACTTGAATAATATGAGCAAGTCGCGCGGCAATCTTAGAAGCAGATAATGCAGGATCATAATTTACTGTCAGTCTAATTTTTAAGACTTTGTTGAAAATCTTCATTCTCCAAGATCCAGTAAGGTATTTTTAATTATATACTCATGCTTGAAATCCTAATGAACGATGTAATGGTCAGATGTGGGCTCTGTGAGGTATTTTGCACTTGATGTTTTATCAATAAGGCTAGATGCAGTCATAACTAAATCAATTCTTGAAGCCTTGTTTCCTGTTCTCCATGAAATATTTTCATTCGGTGAAATTTTTCTAAGTAAATGAACCATGTTCATCTCCTACATTAATTTCTTTAAAGTTTTCAAGTTTGGATTACTAATCTTACTTAAATCCACATTTATATCACAAAAAATAGCAAGGGGGCAAGGATTTTCCTTATGGAAATTTATATAGGCTTGAAAAAAGGTCAACTCTCTCCCACTCGGACCAGACGCGTTAATTAAAAAGAATTCTGATTTTGCCAAAGTAATTAAGATCTTATGTAATTATTTTTTCCGTAAAATTATTTAGCGCAATTGGGAACATTTGACAATCCTGATACAAAAGTAAGAACTCCACGTTTTACACCAGAGTCTGTGTAGAAATAGCTAAAACAACTAGGGAGGTATGAAGTACATACACTTTCTTCCACATGAAGAGTAAACTAGACTCTTAATTGTCAGCAGACTGATAATATCTGGATTTAAGGTTAATAGTCTTCTTTTCATAAGAGAGTGTCAGACTTTACGCTCCAAAGACATTGGGATAACTTATATGATCGATTCCTATTTTTTTATTATTTTTTTTTTTTTTTTTTTACAGTATACTTTATAGTTGTTAAAAGTATGAATATTTACAATTACAAAGTCGTCCGTACACAGAAAATCCTGTTTCCTCTGCATAACAGTTATTCAGAAAAATTATTATCTTTTAATTTCTTCTCCAGGACTCTAAGAGATCTTTTGGGAATATATATTTATAATTCTGGGGCTTACATATCACAGAAAGCTTCTGAAGCACCTCTTGACGTTTCCTTAACACAAATTTCAAGTCCTCTCTCAGACGAATAGTGTGTTAGGCTTTAGATGAAGAGACTCCCTACTCGTCTATTCTATTTTTATCATTTTGCACATCCATTTCATTCCCTGCTGATAGGAGGATTGATTGCATTTCGGGAATTTCAGTACTCCCCTGTGAAGCAGATCCTTCTATATTTTTAAGAATCTCTTTAGCTTTCTCGTCACTATTTTCTGATTCATTAGTATTATCTCTTGCTCATACGTCGGGATTTCCAGTCTTTTCCTTTGAAGCAGATCTTTCCGTATTTTTAAAAATCACATGAACTTTCTCGTCACTGATTTCTGATTCATTAATTAGTATTTGCACTTTCATCATTTTCTTGAGAAACTTCCTCCTCTTGATTCTTTAGGTAATCTGACAGATTCTGATACTTATTGGGACAGCTTCTAGCAAATGACCAGTTTTATAACATTTTACACATGTCCTAGGTTGACCTAAATAGCTCATTCTGGTTTTGAAACTATGATTTAAAGAAATCCTGGTATTTCACGCTTAGGGATTACTCTTATGCTGAAATTACCATTATTTAAACCCTTCAATCTCCCTTCCTGAAAAACCTACGGTTTTGTACGATTGAAAACTTCTCTAATAAATGTACTTCTTCATTTTCGACATCTTTATGTGGGGAATGAATTATAACTTTTTTCCCAAAATAATGTAAAGTATTTAGATAATTATATTGAGGGTGAGATCCACTTGAGGATTCATTCATTTCCAGCTTTTAATTTCAAAAGAAATTAGCTTGCAAACTTACAAGGAATCACTAAAACAAATCTATTTTTTCCGTAATTCAAGGAAAAACAAATAAAATAGTATCTTTGCAACTCCAAAAGGCGCTCGCTCTCCCTTATATAGTTATATAATCAAAATAATTTGTGTGTGTGCGTTTGTGTGTGATGTACGCCCCATTTAGCAAAACAATGATAAAAACGCATTTATTTCAAAAAGGAAGACAGATACAGACTTTAAATATAAAATAAAAGTTGTTTGGAATTCTAAGTTACGTATGTAATGTATGTTTAATTCTGATCAGACCAGATTCCTAGGATCTGGAAGGCAAGTTTGATTTTTCGAAAATAAGTTGATTTTTTTTTCTTCATAAAACAAGATCGATTCCCCGTGCCTCAAAGTTTTTTTAAGGTATGGGGTTTAGATTTGAAAATGCACCAAAAAAAGAAGAAAAAATAGAAAACTAATTCTTCTGCGAACGGAAAAAGGGTGAACGTATATTGAATACGAATTATAAAGGTAAATAAGAAGGGAATTAGCGAGTATGTCTTAGTATAATGTATCTTCAATATATTTATGGTTGAAGAAGGAACATGGCAAGTTAGCAATGGCAATTACATTAAATAAATCACATAGTCAAACATTTGGAAAATTGTCCAGTAATACTGTGAGTTTTAAAAAAATGGTCAGTAAAATAAATTTGAGACACAAATATGTTTACAATTTTTCTACAGATGTTTTATGGATGCACCATTTTAGGAAGGATGTTCTACTTTCTATCTATTGTTTTATATTAATGTATAAAGGGGTATGTAATCAAGACAGGTTTCTGTTTAACAAAGATTATTATTCAATTCAGTTGATTTTATTATTATTAAAGTGAACTGCTGAATAATAATTTGTTTTCCATGACTTTATGTCACTCAAAAATTTGCATCTAATTCAATTCAGGGCCAAATAGTTAAATAGTCGGAAAATCTGTAATAATTGGTTGCCAACCGTCCCTTGAAAAACGTTCCCTACTTACAAAAAAAACACCCGTCCTGACCATGCCAATGAGGTGTCCCTGATTTATTTTTCAGAGAGTTGGCAACCCTAATGACAGTAGAGTGAAGATACTAGTGCTGCGGGCATCTCGAGTTGGAACCCTATTTCCATTAATTTTGCGACCACAACTGCTGTGGTGTGAGCTGGTGCATTGTCGTGATGGAAAATGACTTTTTTGTGGGACAATCGTTGGCGTTTTTCTTCGTTTTCAAACAGTCCAATAACAATGAATAATATGCACCTTTAATAGTTTTACCCTTTTCCAGATAGTTGATGAGGTTTACGCCTTACGAATACAAAAGACAGTCACCATAATCTTTCCAGCCGATTCCTCGATTCAAGCGAATGCCAAACAGAAAGAAATAGACTGATCTGGCTGAAAGTTGGTGTGTGTTCTTCCTAGCGATGATACTGACTAAACATAACCTCAATACGCTCCCGTGTGCAATCTCTTGGAATTTGCACGGACTTTTCAAACGACCCTCGTATAACAAAAAATTGTAAATGTCCTAAAAATGACTAATAAGTTATTGATTTAGGATTTTTTAAATCCTTTGTCTTATAATATAAATTTATAATTTTTCTTAAATATTTATTTTTAAAAATAGTGAACAATTACTTTCCAATTATTTCTATGTATATGAATTACTCATCATAAAAGATTTATAAAGGGGGATTTTTTTTTTTATTAGCTGAACAAAAAATATTGGCTTTCATAATCAATCCCATTACTGGAGCTGGCTGTCTCATTTGATAAACAATTTTAAGCTCAATAGTAGCACAGGAATTTTACTTGATTTGGGAATTAAGATACAAAATTTCGACTTATATAATAGAGTTATTACACAATTTTCAATAGTTAGAGTCGTGCCCAGTAGCTCAAATGAGTGTCAGAAGATTGTTGTGAAATTCGTATGTGCTCTTAAAAACATGGGGGTCAAAATATCTAACGTTTGATAATTTCATTTTTAGATCTCAAAATTATTGGCACATAAGATATCAATATTTTGTATTAACCTTCAATCTAAGGGGGGAATTGAACCCCATTCCTTTCTTTTCAGAGAGTATTTATTTTTATGAAAATATCATTTCAGCAACTATATAAGGATTGTAAGATCCCATCTGGTTATGAGATATAATTAATTATAATTCTTATATATTGAAATATGTATAAAATCTAAGTCAATTGCGAATCATTTTTCCCAAGGTGTTTTTCCCCTTAATACCTTCGCTTTAAAATTATTAAACTTTTACAATTACGAGGTTGGCTATGAATGACGTGTATACTTGTGATACCGAAATTCATAACATATAGATAACGAGTATTTCTTTAAAAATATCAGTATCCCCCTTTACTACAGGGTCGATTAAATCAAACAATTGAAAGCCCTATGTTGAGAAAATAGTATAAAAATTATGATTAACAATCAGTATTGGGTAACACTGCTTAGTCGAGTAATAAGTTACTTATTACATATTATTTCGTCGAACAGTAATTCAGTTATATTACTTATTACATCGAATCAGGGGTCATAATATTACTTATTTTCGATATCCGCTTAAGAAATAAAAATACTACAATTAATTCGACGATTGACCAAATCATTCTTTAATGTAAGAATAATGATTAAGTGAATATTTGTAACTTAATTAACCTTTCAAAAGCTAATTTCTATTAAATTTTCTGTATTAGTATTTTTTTTAAATCATTTATTATCATTGAGCCTAAAACCTCTGAATACAACTAAATAATATAGCTTTTTACACGTAAATAATAATGAAGCAACAGTTTCTAACTTGCATTTGAATTTACAATCTTAACTTATTATTCACTAATACCTATTTATTATCTGGTTCATTAAGAGATATCTTTGTTTTTTCTCTTGGCTCAACATATTCAATACCATTATGACCTAATGGAGTCATTCTTTGAGTTTCAAGCAGGATATGCATACTGAATACGAACCCTCATTACTGACTAGAACTATAATTATAGTCATTCATCCATCGTTCATAGTATATTTTACTTCATCCATTTACTACTTTTAATACCAACATATATTTAAAGATTATACTAGTCGGTGTTGTTTTTTCCACAAATTGCGTTTGAATACAAACCGTCAAATCTCGCGTCTGTCTCCGTAGCCACAAATGGCTGCTCATTTGCTCCGGGACCTATTTAGTTTATATTCCCGTATCCAGTAATTAGGCATTCCAATTTGGATTACAGATGGATAAGTTAATCTTGTAAGAGAAATGAAGCTTACTACTTATTCAGTTTTGGTCAAATCTATAATATGTTTTGTATTTTATTCATTAAAACTATATAGAAAAAATAACATTTTGGCATCTTCATCTCTTTGTAAAATTAATCTACAAATCAATGTTCAAAATAAAAGCGCAGCGATTACGTTTATATAAATTATGATAGATTTTTTAAAAGAAAAAAAAACATTATGTAAGTACAATTTCATTTTTATAAAATTAAGGAGGCTAATAAATCGGATATGAGCCAAATATGCATATTTCAAAAAATAAATTTCAAATAAATTTTAAATACGTAGAATACTGGAACGACTTTATTTCCATGACTCGTCACTGTCATCTTCTTCGTAATCGCATTCCTCAGATTCGTCTTCAGAAGTGGATAACAACATATCCAAGAGTTCACTTGCAAGGTTACCAGTTTTTTGACGTGACTCTCTCTTCGTCTTTCTATTGGACTTTGAGGCCACTGACGAAGGAGAAGATGTGGGTTTACTACTTGCAGAAATATCGCGATTCACTTTTTTGTTCATTTTTTTGTTTATTGTTTTTCCACTTCCCAAGGATTTTTGGCGAGGCTTCGCTTCCTCTTCTTCTTCTTTACTATCGTAGTCGTCATCCTCGTCCGAAGATACTTTTTTAATAGTCTTTTTAGAATTATTTTTTTTCTGTTTATTAACTGCAACTGAGGATGATGACGCCCCAGACGATGATTTAGGAGATTCGGATTTTGTTTTAGCAATTGAATTGTTCTTTCTTGTTGACAATGTATCACTGAAAGGAGTTTGAACTGTAGGAGAGGATTCATATATAACTCGTGACCTCTTTTGAGGTGAGGGAGATCTAGAATCAGTTTCTCCATCATCGCTGGATCCCTCCGACAAAGCATCTTCAATCTTACGATTTACTAACTTAATTATAGTTGTGATTTCATCCTTACTGTGGGTAAACAATAATTTAAAGTTTTTACGTAGGGAAAATTTAGTCTTTTGAAGGCATTCTATGCCGTGGTCCAAGCAATAATATGAATCCTCTTTTATATCATATATCTGTAAAAAGAGAACGGGAAAAGATGTAAATATTTATATTACAATGTCTAAGAACATTCCATTATAGGTATGTATATAATCATTAAACTTACAAAAGAAACATAAAGATTGGCACTACAAGATTCACACTCGTATTCATCTTCTTCTTCTTGATCCTCCTCTTGATTCGACTGCTTCTCTTTCTCTTTACGTAAACTTATTCTTTCACTTGTTTTAACACCCATTTCAGATATTTGGAGACGTTTAGCATATTCGTAGTCTCTAATTTTCTCCAAATGTTTATGAACTAATCTCAAGGTTTTGATAGAAGATTTTTCATCAGTTGCAATAGATAAAATTAACTTTTGTATAGGAAACATCATGGGTTCAGTTGAGTCTCTAATATCATTGAACTCTTGCTCCGCAAAACCAAGATAATCTCTTGGAGCAAAATATACACTCTCGGCAACACAATATCCTGAACAAATATTAGACGTATACGCTTTAGGAAATACAATGACAAATTGGCCAGGCTCTTGTATTAAGCGACAAACTGAGACTCCGTATTTGACTAGAAGATTTGGTGGGACCTATTTAAAAATATAATTTTGTATCACTTTTATACGTTATGAATTATCAAATGAGCTATGACTTACCATAGTTGTGTCTGACGGAAGCCAAATTTTTTTATTTTTACAAAAAGTAGGAACAAGCTGTTTCATTGCCGTATAAAAGGCAATACTATGAGAATCCGGAATTCCATACCAGATTTTTGAAGCTCCACTATGTTGATACTCTACCCATGGAAGTCCGTGAGGATCTCTGTACCAACAACCTGTAGTAAATAACATGCCAACGTGAAGAGTAGGCACGGTTACGCCCATAACAGGTCCCATTGTTCGCAATAAGGATCTTGGATTGTTGGATAAAATCTTTAAATTCCAAGGGTGTCTTCCACAGGAAGACATTTTAGAAGTAGGGAATCCAAAACCCTCCAAACCACCAGCATCAATAGAGCCCTGTTGAACTTGAATGTGACAGTCTCTTTCCATCACTAATCTCCAGTACTCTTCTTCTACTTCACGAGGTTCAGGGTCACTGGTTGATTTAAATACCATCATCATATGATTCCGAGCGACTCGAAAAAATTGAGATAACGAGGTGGACTTTCCCTTCACGACACATTCGTGCAACTCTTCATCCTCTTCCTCATCCTCGTTTTCTTCTTCATCATCGTCCTCATCGTCATAGTCATTCCTTGCTTGCTCAATCCTTTTCTTATTCTTTTCTTCATACTCTTCATCAACTAACCTTAAAAGCTCTTCTCTTTCTACTTCAGATAATGTATCATAAGGAAGCAAATATTTGCAGTATATGTCATCCAACTTATTTCCTCTATCTTGTGTTCCTTTAGGAACCCGAAGATAATCCGCAATTTTCCCCCATTTCTTCCTTTGAATCACTTCAGTGAGACCTCCAAAACTCTGAACTGCGTGAAAAAGAGCGGGAAGATCGATTTCGACGCCTCCTACAACTGGATGAGGTTTAATCACAATGTTTTGTGTAGCCAAGTATTTCTTAATAGCAGCCATTTCTTTGGTATTGGGACCCCAACGATGCATCATTTTTTGAATGTATTGGTTATAAGCGGTAAACCGCATATCATCATCAACGTTACATTCAGGTTTAAAAGATTTGGGAGGAATTATCTTACATATTCCAAATTGTTCAGCATCAGTGCGAATATGCTCAATGTACTTCATAGGATCTTCAAATTCTTTCTCTGAAGGTTGATAAACGGGAGCTTCTATTAAGTGTGCATGTTGTCCCAACTTAGGGAACCTATGAAAGAAATAATAGTCAATAAAAAAATGCATATGTAATTGTATGCTGTGACATTTAATCTACATACTATTGACTAGAAAGTAATAATAACCAAAGATTCAATTGCTCAAACAAAATAAATAAAAAATTGAATTTTTACAATACCTTTCAAAAGATTCTATACGACCCAAACAAGATGCCGGTTCATCCCTCAAGATAACTCGATTTCTTTCCTGAATATCACTTGCGGTACTTATAGAATCGGATTCTGAATCATTCCCTAGGTGTTTTTGAGATTTAGCTCGAACGGAAGGCATAATGGAATGAGATTTCTTTTTTCTAGTTGAATCATCATTTTTTAATGATATTGTCACAGATTCATCATCACGGCCGCCAATAATTCGTGCTCCAGATGTTTTATCGAATGGCTGGGTCACGAGTTTGGCTTTCATGATAACTTTCTGATTCGGACCTGCAGGGCCTTCTGTCCCAAGTTTGACTGCAACGCCAAAACTCTGCCCAGAATTGTTTTTTAAAGGAATAAAGTAAGTTGTTTCGTTGCTTGATGACTCTTTAGCTGCTTGAGCTGCAAGTTGAGATGCAAGTTCCGGAGGAATAGGTATGGAACCACCAGTTTCTTCCGAACTATCATCAGAGGAACTACCCTCGTCCTCATTTTCTTTCGAAATATCCAGTTGAACAATTCTATTTGAGTCAGAAGACTCCGTGATAGATTCCTTTTCGTCCTTTAAGGAAATTCCGCATTGCTGCACTTTCTTTCCCTGTTTATTTTCAACTAAAGGCCGGTTTCGGAAATTCAACTCTGGTTTTGAGTCATTTACATCGAAGGCATACGGTGAGCTTTCATTTTCAACTTTAAAACTTGATGTATTAGGGGTTGAACATTTTGAAGAATTTTTATTAAAAATTCTATTGCACGCTTTAGAAGAATTTAAGCATTTGATTTTTTGATCTGATGTGATTTTTGAATTGTCCAAATCATTATTAGAGTCGACAGAGTCCGACCTTTGATTTGAAGGTTGTATATTTGATGACAATAAAACGTGAGGAGTTGTTTCTATCGTAGGTGGTAGGGGTTGTTGTTGTGATTGAGCTGGAGCCGACACTTGAAGCAATGAATTTGTATGAGAATGAGATTCAAGGGATGTTTTTTCTGGTATACTTTTAGTTTGTACTACATTGTTCGCATAAGAATGAGATATATTTCCTTGAGGAGCTGGTGTCAATGCTGCACTGTAGCCTACGTATTGTATAGAACTCTGAGTTGTACTTAATGAAGGTGAAGATGTTTCAACAGAGTTCGTTGTTATAGTTAATGGCACGTTGGAAGCATTATTACCAGGAAGAATAGTAGGAATACTGTTTTGGTTCAAACTATTTTGATTTTGATTCTGAACAAAAACTTGACACATCGGTAAGTTTTGGGCTGCAGTGGCTTTAATTTCTGTTATAGATGTTTGAGCATTTTTTGAAGAATGATTCAATAGCAGGGGAGTTGCTAATTTTTTTGTTGGTGTTTTATTTGTAATCTGTTCTTGGGGTGATAGTAATGGTGGCCCAGGAGACACTAAAGGCTGTGTATTTGTAGTAGTAACGTCAGTACATATTCGAATAGGATTTTCAGTGGCTGTATTCATAGAGTTTAATGCGATTTGAGAAGATAGTGTAGATTGTTTTGTGCTCGTAAGAAGTCCTGACAACAATTCAGTAGAAGTGACACGAGGTGTCATAATGAGATTAGCAGAGGAGGAAATACCGGATGATTGCGTAACAAGATTAGAGTTACAAACAACTGTTTGATTTAGCAAATTTGCATCTGTACGTAGAAGAGGTTGATGCGCAAAATTGAAGGAAGGCCTCGTCATAAAAGCAGCAGCTTGAGGATTAGTCAATACTTGACTCGGAGGCTTCTGAACCATTACACCTTGGGATTGTAATTGTTGTTGAGAATTGACTGCTATTTGAGGAACACCAGTCAGTTGAATTCCAATAGCACCAGTTTGAATGACATTACCACTTGGCCCACGAACATGAACCATCATATTGTTAGGCATAATCAAAGGTATAGAATTCGTCGACTGATGTTGCTGAGAAGCAATGTGTGGCATAGTGACCTCTGTTTTTGTCATATTTCCTCCCCCAGTATTAATAACTAAGGGCTGATTTAAAGGTACAATTGGAGATTGCTGAACTAAAGGAGAAGCTCCTGCCGCCATCAAAGTCACTCTTGAAGATGATGAAGCTAGTGCAGCACCCACAACACCAACTGAAAGATGTGGGTGAGGTGATTCTGTACTCGTGCGCTCCAATTCTGACCTAGGAAGAAGTTTTCTAGGAGGGGTAGAATTTCGAGAAGAGCCATCTTTACTTAGTCTCCTCAATGGAGCTGATATAAGTGTTGAAGAAATTTCATTACCATCATATATCTGCGATGATGGTCTTGACAAGTTGCGCTCGTCATCTGATATTTTTTTCTTTGCTTCTTGTAACAATCGATCCTGTAATTCTTTTAAGTTAGATGTTGATTTTTGTTTCTTCTTTTCCTTGGAAGATTTCTTTTCTTTTACCATTGGAACAGGGGGTGTTATTGAATCATTTTCTAGACCTTTTGAACCAACTTGAATTAAAGACGAGTGTGTACTGATAACTTTAGTTTTCTGACAAGTGACCGATGTTAAAGTAGAATCCCTATTATTCGAGTATCCTATTATGCATGATGATTTCTTCATACTAAATGTATCCACCGCATGGAGTTTATCGTCACAAGACGAATCTTTCCCTGTACTTGAGTTTTTCTTATCATGTCGGTCATGCTTCGGCGAATAAATTATTTTTTCGGATTCACCTTTCTTGGATATTTTACCATCTTCATCAATATCTGAATCTGTTTTATTTAAAATTAAGCTTGCTCTTTTCTTTGTCTTCCTGAGAGGCTTTGAAGTAGAAGTAGAGGATTCAGAACTATCACGACTCAGGGAACGCATTTCCCTCTTGTTAATAAAAGTTTCTTTTTTAGGTGTAAGCTTAGATCTTTTACGTGACCTTAGTTCCATTTCTTCTTCCTCTTCTTCATCTTCCTCACTTTTTCCCAACTTTGCTGATTTTTGACGTTTGACTGTTTTCCTCCTAGTTTGTCTCAGACTCTCGTCATCCGTTGAAGACTCATCGACTTCAGATACATCTCTCTTTCGAAGAGATCGTCCCTCAGGTAATTTTTTCATTGTACGTAAAAATGCGGCATTTGATGTTCCTCGAGGAGCCAAACAAGACAGCATTCTAGAAATTCTTTTGGCAGCAATTTTAGTCTTTCTCTTAGCCATAATCGTAGCAGCTGAAGGTTTCTTTCTGATAATCTTACTGGATTTAAAGGCAGGTTTGGAAGCTACACGAGCGGATCGTCTGGCTAGAGTATCTGAACTCCTCGTTTTCATTCCTTCCGTCCTCCCCTTTGCAGGAGATGATCTTAGTTCATTCTGTTTGGCTATACGTTGTGCCACATACTTTCGCTTTAAGGCTTGGACGGAAGCATTATAGGAGGACTTCACTAAGTGAGAGTTGAGATTATTCTTTCGTTTTTTGATTTCCTCATGGGGTTCTTCCACATCTTCCACGGCTTCTGCTTCATCGAGTTCTTGAGAAGAGGCCTTGCTAAAAAAGTCTAATTCTGGAGGCAAGAGATTCGTACCTGAAAGAGAATAAGAATAGAAATACGGAAATCCCTCAACTCTGTTTGCCAAACATCTCCTATCACAAATTAATCAATACCTCTCAAGCAAAGGAAGGTGAGGAAATCTTCGGTTTTGGGTCTTTTCTTAACGTTGGGCGGGGGAGGGGTCCCAGGGTTGCTCTTGGAATTGGAAGCAGCATTCCAGGAGGGGTTTTTGGAGCTATTGCAACATCTCTCCTTGGAGCTGTTGCTTTGGCTGTTCCCAACAACAGACGCAAATTTCCTTTGAGCGTGAACTCTTAGGGGCCTCTTCTCATCTTCGCCGCCACTCGCTTCACCCTCCGAGCGCCACTTCTTCTTGCCCCCTCTTCTCTCTTCCTCATCTTCCTTCTCCTCTTGGGAGACCAGGTTCCGAAGACTACGCCGGTGGTTCAGCATTCGGCTTCTCTCCTCATTTCTCACTCCCTTTCACTCCACTATCTTGATCTTCACTTAGTCCGTCCGTCCGTCCGTCCCTACTTTGAATTGAGTTTCAGCCACAGCTTCACTTTACTTTGGGCTTTGACTTCTTCTTATATTCATTCTCTTTCTTTTTTCAATTTTTACTACTCGCAGCTGCGCTGTTGTTAGCTGCTCAGCTGGGTTCATCCAGGGGACACACAAACGATTATTTAATATTTATTCAAATTCTTCTTCTGGCGTGCACTTATTTTGACTCAAGTGCAAAAGAATTTTCTCATATTTATAAAGTATATGTAGTAAATTC
This sequence comes from Lepeophtheirus salmonis, assembly GCF_016086655.4. NCBI lineage: Eukaryota > Metazoa > Arthropoda > Copepoda > Siphonostomatoida > Caligidae > Lepeophtheirus > Lepeophtheirus salmonis. Next base: position 34,467,242 of record NC_052137.2, read on the forward strand.
AAACTTCAACAGCTCATATCATCATCAGACTCATTTCAAAATTTAACCATTAAACAATTATCATTTTAATCACATAATATATGTATCTTATATTTTTAATTTAGGCCCATTTTTAGAATGAAACACAAGAAACAAATATCATTCATTGTTCATGTAGACCATTTTGAGGGCATAACAATAGAAAGTGAAGACCCATTTTCAGTCATATAGTAGAAAATTGTCAACAATTGCATATCAAAATGGGGGAAAAAAAACAAATAAAAGGCCCTATCAAAATGTTATCCTTGTATTAGCTAGTTTTATAATATATCTGACCCCAAAAAAATATTAAAAATATGTTAATACATAGTTGTACAATCTTATTTCCATATTGTAGATAAAAATTAATTAGTACAATAGGAAGAAGCGAATACTTTTCTCTAATTATCCTATAGTGACCATCATTTGCGTCAAGTAGAACTTAATCAATATGTTAAGTTGTTTTTTTGTTTTGTTTTTCATTCTGTAATCCATTTGATGGATTTTCAAAAATATTTATGGGAAATTTGTCAATTTTATGTAGTAAAAATATCAACTTTGAGCCCTCAAGATGGCGTTTCCTGCAATTTATGACTTCAGTGAAAATGCTCAATATACCTTTTAACACTGAAGATAAAATAGAGCCTGGCACAATCAGATTTTGGGAAAATAAATTAACAGTTGAAGAATTTTTCGAAATAATTTTCCTTCTTTTTATTTGAGTGAAATTTGCTGTTTGTTTTGGAAACAAAAATTTTTACTTAGATGTTGAAGAATTTTGACGATTTTTGAAACCATGGTTTTTAGATTGGAAATTGATTTGCTCTCACTTATTCGCAGAAATTGGTTTGGATACATATTGTGTATATTGTACAAAATATAACTATTTCATTATAAACATTGGCTTAAATTACAATTATATGATCCATATTCTATGCTATTAAAATGATAATTATTTAATGCTTAAACTTTCTATAAAAATAAATTTAATTTAATTTAGATATGAGCTGTTCAAGTTTCAATATACTGCATATACTTTATTCGTATAGTAGATGAGAAAATTATTTTGCACTAGAGGCAAGCACAAAAAAGAGCGCGTTATTCATTTCAATTCAGTGTTCCCTCAGAAGCAGCTCCATCCTTTTCTTTCTTTCATTCTCTCGCTCTCTCTTTCTTTCCTCCTTCGTCTAATTTTCTCTCTCTTTCTCTGTCTCTTTGTTCTTGCCTCTTGTCTTCTCCAAGTATAGACATTGCATTAATTCTTGTTTTCATTTTTCTACACTGTAAGTGTATATTAATAATAATTAATAACTCAGGAATTGGGTTCTGCTGCTGAAAAGCGGGTACATAATTCAAAGTGTCTCCTATTCATTTTCACAATTTTTTACTTATTTATTTATTCGGATATCTTTTAAATGCTATTTTAAAAAATCCCCAATTTATCATCTTCTTATTTCAAAATGAATGAAGTCTCTTTTTTTTTAGTGATGAAGTCACTCATGACAATTTTATTGTTGTTTTTACCTGTACATAGTATTTGCCTCATTGTAAAAAATTCAAATACATCATATTCTAAGATATCTCTTGAATCTAAAAAATAATAATATCTCTATGAATATTATTTATTGTTAAAAAAACATAGATATGTGGATGTTCCGTCCGCTAACTCTCTTGATATACCCAACACGGATAAATGATTAATTATCACTATGCAAGAAAATGAAGGTCTTGAAGCGTCCGCAGGCTGAACCCCACATTTATTATTATTATTTAAGTCATAGAATACGAATATAACGATTAAAACTTTCAAAGAATGTAGGTTTGGCCTTTAAAGCCTTTTTTTAAATCAAGTTTTTAGGGTATAACTAAAATTCAGTCCCATATTTTGACATGAAAGAACAATATCGATGAAAATCAAATTAATTAACAAATTGATACAAACATTCAGCATTTGAAAAATCAAATATTTTTTAACTTATTTTGATTACAATTAATAAAAAAATGTATATAACCACTAAAATATCGAGTAAAATGAATTACATTGCTTAGAAGCGCATATCTTTTTTATTTTTTCTTCAAGTACTTTATATCCTAGTTGAAGTTTTAGAATAAACTTTAAGTTTTAATTTTTTTATAAATGCATTTAAAAAAGGTTGACTTTTTGATTTTATTGAATTTTGGTCTATTTTGTTTTAATATTTATTAAGGAATTTCTATAAAATAAGCTGGTTAGGTTGTGCTGAATATCGATTACGATAATACTCCGTGAAAAAAAATTAACTCTTCAATCGTTTTTCAACAATACTATATACTAATATGATAAAAATTTAGATGTAGGGGGATTAAAACAAGTTTGTAAATGCTTCATATTCAAAATCATTGACTAATTGATGGATATATTACAGATTCAATTTTCCCGCCCGGAATAATATTGTAATATATTGTTACGCAACCTAAATAGCTTATTTTATAAAAATTCCATAATAAATACTAGCACGAACACCCAATCTTAAAGATATTCTATAAAAAATAGCTTATTTTTGTTAACATTTTAAACTAAAACGATTTACTATAAGCTATAATTATAAAATAGGTAAATTTCTTTTTTAAAGCCTCCTTGTGTACAACATTTTTTGTTGTTTTTGTCCAGTTGATGTAAATATAATTGAATCTACAATTTGTTTTGACGCTCTAGAAAATGCACCATATAATTAAGTATGTGAAAATACTGATTTTGGTAAGTATTAAACAATTTTTCAAATGTTTGACTCTGTAATTTATTTATTATCATTGTCATTGCTAACTTACCATGTTCCTTCTTCAACCATAAATATAATGAAAATTGAAGATACATACTAAAAATAAGTAGCCCATCTTCTTCTTGAATCCCTTCTTTAATTCGTATTTAATATATCTAGTACCTACGTTCTTCCTTTTTCTGTTACTAAGTGAAACATAAATCACACACACATATATATTATATTAATTAAAAATATAATAACAAAATAGACCAAAAATTAGTCAAAATCGACCTTTTTTAAATGCAATTTTTATACAATTAAAATGTAAGGTCTATTCTATAACGTTAGCTAGAATATAAAGTACTTTATGAAAAAATAAAAAAGATATTCGCTTCTAAGCAAGGTACCTCATATAACTCGACTTTTTAGTGGTTATATACATTTTTATTAATTGTATTCAAGATAAATTAATAAATAATTCATTTTTATAATCCTGAATGTTTGTATCAATTTGTTATTTGATACCTAATATTTTTATTAAGGAGATCCTTTGAAACTTATAAGGCTTTACTTCGCCCTTTCACTAATTTAATAAAGTAATAATGTGGATTTATAAAATAATAACTCTACAGGATTGGGCAGCAAAATGTGGACTGTTAATTAATATAATTATCTCATTAATATAGGAGGGTTTAGTAATTATTTTTTGGCATTCTGATCAATGAGTTATAATACTAATATCTGGAGTAAAAAAAGGCTCAGTTACTCAACCTTATGTATGGGGAAGTTTATTTTTTGCAAGGACCATTGCTAAAAGACATAAACGTATCTCACTTCCACATAAGTTTCTTTTATTCATGAACGAAGTTCCTATCTAGTTGACGGTATTATGATATTTTTTTGATAACTAACGGTAGCTGAGTATTTACTTTCATTCTTTTACTGGATTTAAGGTCATATCATAGATATATATTTTGAGAGATGTGCAGACATAGCAAGTTTTTGGATAATGATTTTGATATATATACGACAATATAAATAATATTCCTGGGTGGTGTTGAAGATCCTCTTGGGGAAATTATATAGCGGGGAGATTTTTACATAATGTTTTCAATTTGCATATAATATTGATCTATTTTCAGGGATACTATCTTAGAAATTAATCTTTTTTCGGCTTCGTATGGATCGACTTGTGAATTGTGTCAAATAAGGGAACTATTTACGTTTAAGTAGTATCCTTTGGATATTTGTCAAATAAAAAGTTTTTCACTCAAGTACAACTAAGTATATTCACTAAGTTTTTTTTAATGGCATGAGTATCACAGATTCAGAAGAGATGAAAAATTCACTTATATATATATATATATATTATAGAATATATATATGTAGAATCAGTTTGTTATTTTAGAGGCAGATATCTTCAATTGATGCATGTTCCATACTAACTATTTCTTAGTAATGAGGACATTCCTGTTATTGTAAATCATACAACCGTTTTAGAAGTTTGACTTTTATTTACGTAGAATTTTCCTTTGGAGTGTTAAAAATGATAATAATGAATAGTCGCTTAAATGACCTGAAGTTTGCATGTCATATTGATCTACTTTTAGGGGTACGATTTTAAATATTATAATTGTTTCCGATTTGTATAGATGGAAGACTACTTGAACGAAGTGTCAAATAAGGAAACAATTTATATTTAAGTAGTAACGTTTGGATATTTGTTAAACACAAAGTATTTCATTCCTTTACAACTTAGTACATTCACTTAATTCCTATTGTCTGATTTATTGTTGATCATAAATTGATAACTGATAAGACGGGAAGAATTTACTTTTAGTTTATTCTTTTTTGCGCTAACTAGAATCATTTTGTTATTTTAGAAGCAGATATCTTTAATTGATTTATGTACCATGCAAACTATTTCTTGGCAACTTCAGGGAATTTTTGTTATTCTAAATCATGCAACCGTTTTAAAAGTTTGATTTTGTGAAGTGATATTGTGCAATATCAAAGCAACGGGACGGAGCACATAAGAATATTTTTTATCTTAAGGATGTTATAAGAGATGAGACATTTGCTCCAATATGAATGATAACTTGGAAGATTAAACCTGCTCCATTTCTGCTGAGTTAAATAAATTAAGAAGCTGTTCACACATGTTGTCAAATATTTATTTCTCTGTCCGTGGAACCCAGAAAAGCCGCAATGTTGATGGCGTCCGTGACAGGAGTTAATTTTAATGTCGGAATTTATGCAGTGTGATACTAATGTCCTTGGCCCACTAGTTCATTTTTATTTTTTGAACTTCCCACATATTCTAAAGGTGTTATGAACAGTCTTGGGTGTGCAATTATGACTCACTCAGATTAACTATCAGTACGTACAACCTAGTGTAAAAAGCACTTCATAATTCGAATCAACCCGAAAATCAAGAGATTAACAAGATATAAAGCAGAGGTGCTCAACCTTTTTTATAATCTCAAGGAGAGTATAAAACAGGGGTTTCCAACTTTTTAAGCTATCCTTAGTGTTGAGTCGTTGCTCCAAAAGCCGTAAATGATCTCATTTGCAGGGCCATAATGACTAACAGGGGTGGACATAAGCGTAGTTACACTTTTGTTGTAGCTGTTCTGTGACAAAGGGGACCTTGATTTAGTCAATATCAAGTAGCTGCTGGTCAAGCGATTGCACAATATCCCGCGTTCCGAAACATGGATATTTTGCTACAAAAATCGAGTTTCTCTTACTTCGTAAAAAAATAAATAATATTAAGTACTTTGACTCAAATTGGGTATCATTTTCATAAATAAGTATATCTTGGGTATAATCAGTTAACTTTTGAGAAATATAGATCATTTCAAGGTTGATAGAAATACAAGGTTATATCATAATTATAGTTGATAATATTGTAGAGAAAAACGCGTGCAAGGAGGAGGGGGAAAAAAAGACATATGGTATCATTGTTTAAAATACTGATGTGATTATCATCTGCTTGCTTTATTATGATTTTGAGGGTATAACGAATGTATTTATTAGCAAAATGTTTAATGAAGATATACTACGTATAATTGATTAAGACGTTTTTATCCGTTACAGTAGATTTTATAACGTCACACTCTATGAAATTGACATTCATTATGAACCACATTCTCAGAATAATAACTAATGAAACGACAAAGTAGATTATTTCGAAATATATTTGAAGTTCCAAATTTAAAAAGAAGGCTTTAATTAAATATAATCTACATACTAAAAAATAAACCATTAAACATTTAAGTTAAATATAAGTTAATATCATACCCAAGTCTTAAAGCGAAGTAAGTAGTCTCAGACAAACTAGTTGCAAACCATCCAAAGCTACTACCCCCGTTGTTGTGACCATTTAAGCAGTTGTTTTTGCCCTTTACTGAGTTGTGTATCATAACTCTTGATATGTTTAGCTAAAATAGAATCATATTTTATGGTTAGATTTAAAAAAAAATTGAATACTTACTGTTAGATAGTACAACATTCAGAGTTTCATTTCGAAATTAGTAAATACTTTGTACTTTTTACTGATAACTTGATCGTCATTTGGTGTGGATGACTCAAAATATTTTTATATGTATTTCTATAAATGACATCAGTACCAACATCCTCCATTAATTTAATGATGGTTCCTTGGGAAGGGATAGGTTTGCCCGTGTATTTTCTCCATAAACTTTTCGAACGTAGATGATTAGCAATGGATAAGGGTATATTACATGTAATAAGCATCTTTGTGAGATCAAAGTTAAAGTCTGACTTGATGTATTCATCGTAAACTTGATTTTATAGATGGATCTTTTTATGAGATGAGGATATTGAGTGGCGTGTAATTCTAGACAGGGGACTAAAGGCACATTTATATCGACAAATCCAACAAACCATCTGTTTCTCATGCGGTAAGTATTTTCCAAATTCCTAGGCCTCCATTTTCAGATATCCAGACAGAAGGCGACGTTATTTTTTGCATTTTATTCAGTTCTCTATCGACTATCCCCATCTAATATTATTATATTAATATTGAATAATAAAGGCGGGAATGATAACGTTCATGATTGATAGAAGAAGATGTATATTATTTAATCAATGATGCCATAAGTATTTCTTCTCTTCTCCTCGCACGCTTTTCTATTCTTACCAAAATTATCACCCTTAATCATGATGCATGTACGACTGATGTTTGACTTCCACCACGCTTTTAATATTGACGTCATAGTAGATGAGTGGTTGTGTGTTTTGTCAAAATCTGTTTTTCTTCCCCAACAATCGATACTATATATGAAAATGACAATTCTAGCAATAGTGACGTCATAGACTATGAGTGGTTACATGTTTTGTCAAAATCTGCCTGTCTTGCCCAGCTGCCGTTACAAAACATCAGATTGAAAATTCTAGCAAGCCCAATTACATGATAGTATAACCTTGTATTTATATTAACCTTGGATCATTCCGTATTTTTGTCATGGTCTCTCGTAATGCGAAATTTTGCATAAAATTTTAAATACATAATCTTAAAAAAATGAAAATATTACGGCTGCTAGGAGAAAATTAAACAGATCATTCTATATATACTACTTCAGGTAAAAATGATTAAATTTCCATGTATATAGCCCGTAATGTGTTTATGTACCATCCATTTAAATGACGGACGGTATTTTTTTCACATGTCAATAAAATTAGGGAGTAGGAATATATATATATATATTTTTTAAATGCTCCTGTACAGGAAATAATATCAATTAGGTATCAATTTGAAGCTTATTAAATTACCAATAAAATGATATGAAAGCTGATTTTAAAATAGCTGCAGATTCGGAGCCGGGATCTCTAAATATTATAAATCCAACCTCAAGAAACTATTCGAATCATGCACTAGAAATTAAAATTATATTCTCAGTCCCTAAAATAATAAATCAACATAAAACTTTTTAATTAAAACTACACACATCTAAGAATCAATTATACTTAATTTTATAGTTTGGAATAATATTTTGTGATCTTGAATTTAACCATTTGAATTATGCAATTCCAAACACATTTGACTCCTTGTGGAAATACAATCAACTCCACCAACTTTATGAATTAATCACACTAGTATTGAAAGGTCAATTGAAGAATAATATTTCATATTTATCAATTATTCAAATCAAACTTTCTACATAATTATCTTGTACAAACACGAACTGAAGTTAGTACCTTATTTTTGGAGGAACAATTTATTAGTTAAAATAATCAGTTTAATAATTATTTGAATAGTTACCTTAGAAACCCCTTTAAAATTTGTCTTCTTTGATTTTGAATTGTATACATTCAGTCAGTCTATCATGTTTTTGCTCAAGAACAAATTTTGGGATTTCAAATATTATCGCAAAATGGAAGAGTTTCTTAGAATACAAGTTGCGTGATTGGGAGTTTGTGCTCCTCCAGGTTGAAATCATTGACTTTGATTTAATTCAAATGTATGTGTTTATCATTGGCATCAAGTAGTATTCAAAGCAGGTGTAAAAAATTTTATTCATTCCTAAAGCCATTTGATCTGGTATAAACGATATTTATTTTAATTTATTTCTTTCAATGTAGTAAAAATATCAACTTTGAGGCCCTCAGCGTCTTCTTCGTCAATGAAAGATGGAAGACCTCATGAGTCATGAGTATGACTCATACTCATCTAGCAACTTAATATACATATAAACCAGGGATAGGTAACCTCTGAGACATGGAGTGCCAACTTCAACATTTCTAATCAATAAGTGTGCCACTATCAACAATAACGGTAAAAAACACACCCAAACCACGGTAATATGTTCTGACAATGGTTGTTATACTATACTTAAGGGTGATAATTTTGGTAAGAATAGAAAAGCGTGCGAGGAGAAAAGAAGAATTACTTATAGCATCATTGATTAAATAATATACATCTTCTTCTATCAATCATGAACGTTATCCTTCCCGCCTTTATTATTCAATATTAATATTATATGAAATGGTGATAGTCGATAGAGAACTGAATAAAATCCCCAAAATGACGTCGCCTTCTGTCTGGATTTATGAAAATGGAGGCCCAGGAATTTGGAAAATACTTACCAGATGAGAAACAGATGGTTTGTCGATATAAATGTGCCTTTAGTCCCCTGTCTAGAATTACACGCCACTCATTATCCTCATCTCATAACAAGAGTATGGATATTCATCTATAAAATCAATTTAACGATGAATACATCAAGTCAGACTTTAACTTTGATCTCACAACGATGCTTATTGCATGTAATATAACCTTATCCATTGCTAATCATCTACGTTCATAAAATTTATGGAGAAATACAGGGGTAAACATATCCCTTCCCGAGGAACCATCATTAAATTAATGGAGGATGTTGGTACTGATGTCATATATAGAAATACATATAAAAATGTTTTGAGTCATCCACACCAAATGACGATCAAGTTATCAGTAAAAAGTATTTACTAATATCGAAATGGAACTCTGAATTTTGTACCATCTCACAGTAAGTATTCAATTATTTTTAAATCTAACCATAAAATATGATTCTATTTTAGTTAAACATATCAAGAATTATGATACACAACTCATTAAATGCCAAAAACAACTGCTTAAATGGTCACAGCAACGGGGATAGTAGCTTTGGATGGTTCGCAACTAGTTTGTCTGAGACTAGTTTCTTCACTTAAAGACTTGGGTATGATAATTAGGTTTTCCAATATTACATAGTCAATAAATATTACTTTTTTATCACTTAAGGCTTAGCTATGGTTGATGGGCTCCAAGAAGTGGTGTTCAGAAAACTCATAAAAGGCAAAAACAACTGTTTAAATGGTCACAACAACGAGGGTAGTTACATTGGGTGTTGCATTATAATTAACAATTGTGTATATCCTTCATGATAATAGTATGTTGTTATATAAGCATACCTAAATAACGGGGAAAAATCTTTTTTTGATGCTCTTAATAGGGAGTAATATCGCCGGACATTACTACATAATTAGCTTTTGCTCTAAATCTTTACGATGAATTTATTTCTAACATTTTTTTATTAGTATATTTATTGTCTAATTTTATGATTTTGACATTTACTTTATTATTAATAATTAGTTAGATCTCATCGGTAGAGATATATCTATCCTGTGCACAATTGCACATGAAGAAGAGGGGTGATTATCTTTTTTTGATTAAACTTCACGTCTCGTTTGTGTATTGCAACCTAAAGTTATGACATATTTAACTGAATTCCGATGTTAAAACAAGAAAAAATTATATGGATCAATCTATTATTTCAATATTCTGTATTTATAATTTATTATTATTAATAGTTATATGATTTTAATTGTTTAATTTTGTATATTTAACTTAAATGTTTAATGGTTTATTTTTTAGTATGTAGATTATATTTCATTAAAGCCTTCTTTTTTAAACTTTGAGCTTCAAATATATTTCAAATACTCTACTTTGTCGTTTCATTAGCTATTATTCTGAGAATAAGGTTCATAATGAATTACAATTTCATGGAGTGTGACGTTTTCACTACTTTAACGGATAAAAAACGTCGAAGTCAATTATACGTAGTATATCTTCATTAAACATTTTGCTAATAAATATATTCGTTATACCCTCAAAAATCATAATAAAGCAGGCAGATGATAATCACATCAGTATTTTAAATAATGATACCATATGTCTTTTTTCCCCCCCTTCTCCTTGCACGCGTTTTTCTCTACAATATTATCAACTATAACTATACTATAGGCTATAGTATTAGAATTCATTGGTTCTGATTTACGCGTGCCAGTGAATATGCCTCCGCGTGCCATAGGTTGCCGACCCCTGAATCCTAATATAGACAGTAGATAAGAGCGAAAGTATTACGCAATTAATACAACTCTATGTAAGCAGGGAACACTGTTATATACTTAAAACAGGCCGCAAAGGCATCCTATGAACAGATTACATAAGTAACTTTCTCACGCGTACAAGTAACTACTTGATTGTTGATTAACTTTAAGTTGTTGTTCGATAATAGTAAACTAAAGTCAACAATGATGTTATTAATAATTAGCTTAGTAGTTATTTTCTCTTTAATTTATTTTTATTTGAATCGTTATCATGGATATCTTGAGAATTTACCATTCCCTCAAGAAAAACCGTTTCTTTGCTTTGGAAGTCCACCTTTCTTCTGGCATAACTATGTTCATCACTTTTACTATACGGAGGCCTTCAAACGCTTCAAATCTCAAACTTTTACCAGATACACAGGATCAATTCCGACTATATCTACAATTGATCCTAAAATCATTAAACAAGTTACCATAAAACAATTTAATAATTTCCACATGACTTTTACTGAAAGTAAGTATTTTCTTTTATTTTGAAGTGTATTTATTGTGGTATTAATTTTATAGATGTAAAAGATAAGAATAAGTCATTAGATATATCTCATGGTCCTCTATGGAAACTTCTTCGTAAAGAATTGACTCCTGTATTCACATCCGGAAAGTTAAAGGGGATGATGGAGCCTCTATTAGAAATTACAAATGATTTTTTATTTCATATCGAAAGTCAAACTACTTCAGGAAAGTCGATTAAAATTAAACAAAAGTTTCATGGATTAACTTTAGATGTAATTAATTCCTGCGCTTATGGGATTAAGACCAATTCTAGTCAAGATTCAGATCATGAACTCCTTAAACATGCCAAGAAATTGTTAGAAGATGCTGTTGTTACCAAAAATTTGCCGACAAGCATGTTCATTTTATTGTTGAATCTTTTTCCTGGAATGATTAAATACATAGACATATTTGGAAATGCTTATGAAGAGTTGATAAAAATAGCTAACTCCATCATTGCCAACCGTGAAACAGAAAACATAAAAAAGAAAGATTTTATAAATGTTTTGGTAGAAATGCGAAAAAATAACAATGAATGTCCAAATGAATTGTTAAATAATGAAATCATAACTGCTCAAGCCGTTATTTTTTTTGTAGCAGGCTATGTTACAACATCCCATTCATTATGTTGCTTGATTTATGTCTTGGCAACTAACCCAGAAATTCAAGATCAATTGTATCAAGAAATTTTATCTTCAGAAGATCAAGGTTTTGATGAACATTCTTATACATCAGCTGTTATAAAAGAAGCACTCAGATTATATCCACCCGCCACAATGCATACACGAGTATGTACACACGATACTGAAGTGGAAGGAATTTTTATAAAAAATGGAACTATAATTGAAATGCCAATCTATGCTTCACATTATTATCCAGAGTTCTTCCCAAATCCAGAGGAGTTCAAACCTGAAAGATTTTTTAAAGAAAACAATTCAGAAATTATACCTGATACGTTTCGGCCCTTTGGAGATGGAAATCGAATTTGCATTGCTTATCGGTTTGCAATGATGGAGTTACAAATCGTGATTGAAAAATTGGTTAAAAAGTTTGAAGTTATTCCCACACATGAAACCAAAATTGTACATTCGAAAGGAAGCATGTTTATTTTAGACTTTGATGACATTGGAGTTCAATTTAAAGCGAGGGAGTGATTAAATTTAATTTTTAATAAGAGCATCCCTTAATCCCAGAATCATATTTAAATCAATACTCAATAGTAATAATTATAACTAATATTCTAACATTGGAGTATGACTCAAAGTTCATTGAGTATTTCTATTAACCTTGGTTACGCTGTTACTTTTATTGTATGACACAACCTTTCTTCCGAGAAGAAACAGAAAAAAGGCCCAAAATTATCTGGAAGTTAGCCAAAAAAGTCAACCATACCAATTATTATATATCTCTTATATCCTCTCAGACTATCACTCTCAAATATTTTATCTTCACCATTTTAAAATATATTTTGTAATGTTTAAATTTACTTTGATTATTTATCATAAATATACATTATAAAATAGCCATGACGTATCAAGCGAGATGAGGGAATCGACACCTGACAACAGAATACATAGGCCAGGTATGATACAAAATCTGAAAAAAGTCAAAATATGAATTTGAAAAGGGGCTCTACTTTGTGTATTGAGTGTCACTTAACATGAATACCTCAATTATTAAAATCTGAGAAATCCGTGGTCTTTTACTTGCATTGCACGTACTAAGAACTGGTTTCTTTAGACTGGCGTATTAAATATGACGCACGAAGTTTGTTATTATTATCGCACTCAAATTATATCTTTCTACGTTTAGGGCTGTCGTAGTTTCAATCACGAAACCTCCCCCTTTCTTAGATGTCAATTGTTGTTGTACCAAGACCTAATAGAAAAATGCGGTTAACAATAAATCTTACTAAATTAAATTATCAAGTAAAGAGATTAGTTCACCCTATGAAGACACCTAAAGAGGCTGTTTCAGAAATGAACCCGAAATCAAGATATTTAACCAAATTTGATGCAGTAAATGGATATTGCCAAATGCCTCACGATGAGAGAAGTCAGAAACGAACTATATTTACAACACAATATGATAGATTTTATTTTAAGCGAGCACCAATGGGTTTCATTTCTACTGGAGATGCATATAATTGTAGATACGATCAGGTTCTAGAAGGAATTCATAATGCTTATAAAGTTCTTGATGACGTCCTTGTGGATGATGAAAATTTTGAATCTCATGTTGAAATTGTGCGTAAAATATTATTAAGATATAAAGTATATGGTATACGCTAACCAAGGAGAAATTTCAATTCACATGTGAGGAAATCAATTTTGTTGGCTATAGAAATTGTAAAGATTGGATAGCATAGGATGGAAAGAAGTTGAAGGCGATCCATGAATTCCCGACACCTATAAATAGAACAGAGCTTAGGTCATTTATTGGTTTAGCAAATCAACTTGCAGGCTTTCCATCAAAATTTAGCAAAGCAAGTGAACCATTAACACATTTGATGAAATTAAAGAATGAATTTATATGGGACAACATAAATACCAAAGCTATGGTAGAAGTAAAGGACATATTGAAGAATATCCCTGTCCTCGCCATTTTCGATCCGAAGAAGGAAACACGCCTCGAAACGGATGGATCCAGATTGAAAGGCCTTGGATTCGATCTACTACAAAACCATGAAGAAAGATGGAGATTAGTTGAATTTGGTTCAAGATTTTTTAACGATGTAGAATCACGGTAAGCAATGGTAGAGTTGGAATCTCTTGCGATTAAATGGGCAATTAACAAGTGTCACATTTACCTGAGTGGATTACCAAAGTTTGAAGTCGTCACTGATCATCATTCACTCCCAAAAATATTCAATATATATTCTCTAAATCAGATCGAAAACCCGAAAGTACAAAAGATAAGATTTATCTCCAACATTACCAATTTTATGTTACATTAAAGAAAGGAAAAGAGCATTTAGTTGCTGATTCTTTATCTAGAGCACCTGTTGAAGATCCAGAAGAAGAAGACATCAAGGATGGAGCGAAGGATTTAATGCTTTTAGCCATAGCCAGAGTCACTGTAATGGAAACAAATATTAGGAATATTGGATTTATAGATCCTATTATAGAAGAAATTAGAAAAATAGCTAAGCTCGATAAAGACTATCAAATTTTAGTAAGATTTGTTGAAAGCAGTCTTTGTCAGAAAAATATTTTTTCAAATCCATTTGTGAAGTTATTCAAGACTATGTGGAATGATTCGACAGAGGACAATGGACTAGTTCTGACGGGAACACGTATTATCATTTCAAAAGCATGTCAAAAAGACGCACTGCTAAAACTTCATTCAGCGCATCAGGGAATCACTAAGACAAAGAGACGTGCGCAAGACTCTGTTTACTGGCCTGGAATCAATAATGAAATCGAAATGATCATTGAGAAATGTGATTCATGTCAAACTGAAACAGCAAGTAAATGCAAAAAAGAATTATTTACAGATGTAATTCCTTCAATGATTTTTGAATCAATGTCGACGGATTTATTTTCATTAAATGGGAAGTCTTATAACAGGATAAAGTATAAATAGTTAGCTTTTAATTTTGAACGTCTGTATTAATGATGATTATATTATATTATTATACAATCTGTATTAATGTCATTAATGGTGGTGATAAGTAATTAAGGTTTTTTAAGGATGATTAAGACTAACAAAGTTTCAAAATTGTAGGTCGACAGAAGTTAAGAGGTCACATAATCACGTAAGACTCAACATTTCACAAAATCTATTTATTCAGATAGCATATTCATTGAGAGTCTAAGATTGACTTCCACTTTTATACAAGGGATTTCTGCGTTATATACATCAAGAAATCTGAAGGATTCTAAACAATGAAATATTTTTATCAGAATAAGAGACGAAACAAAAAGTCAAATTTGGAAGGAACAGGATTCAAGAGTTTCAACGAAGGAGTTGTGGATGAGAAATGAAATTCTTTGTTCCTAACTGGGTAATTCATTATGGAATTATTTCTTATTGTGGAACTCTCCAGTTCTAAATAACTATTTATAAGTAATATCAGAATAGAATATGCATTGTAGACCAAAATATCTAGAAAAGAGAAGCACATTATCTTTACGAGTCTAAAATTATCTTGCACTTGTTTTTCAATGACAAAAGAGACTCAGTAGTAATAATAAAAATCAGGCTTGAGATTTAATTGTCCAGATTATATAATTATCCGTATATCACAAAGTTCAACTTACAAATGGAATTGATATAAATGTGATTAAGATGAGTGATTTCTCTGTTATATAAATCAAAAACACTGAAAGATTCTTATTAATGAAATAGTTTTCTTAGAGTAGGAGACGAAGCAGAGTTAACCTTCAATAATTTCAAAAAAGGAGCTGCGGATGGAGAATGGAGTCGAGATGCCTTGAAGTGAGTATCAGAAGACGTGTGAATTGGATATTCATAGGAACGGGAGGGATGGATGGATGCAGATTCATATATCCGATTGTTCCGGAGGAGAGATCCATCCAAATGATCATGAATGAAATGACTTTCCGTGCAGATCCAACTCCTCACTTCCCTCCTTCTGCTGTAAGTCCTCCTTTATATATTCTCAAGGCAAACACATTAGAAGGCGAAAACGTCACTAGAACCCACAAATTCATATAGCATGCTAATCACGATGAGTTCGAACTAGTTGGCCTATTTAAATCTGCTGTTACCGGTGTCAGGAAAAAATGCCTAGATAAAAAAAAGGAAAAATGTCTAAATGGATTCTTTTAAACTGATATAATATCTATCACCAATATAATATATAATAAGAAAAAAACAAAACAAAAACAACACGACAGTGGATCCAATGGAAGGAGTGCTAATCAATTAATTCTCTGTAATTAATTACAATATCATTAGACATGATGGACTATTCATATTGGACAAGACTCTTGGATTGACGGACAAGCATTTGTATAATACTAGGCAAGAGCAGCGATTTCCACTTTGTTATGATCCAGGATGTGTCAGAAGAAGAGGTGGTTGGCTGTGGAGCGACAAACCACTAAGAGGATTGGGGCAGGTAGTCAAAGGTCGAGTCGTTGGAGAGTCCGAGGAAACTGTAAAGCTCAGTACAGTTGGCGAAATCTGAAATTGCAATAGAACGATGGTCTTCGTCTCTTCATAAACCTTCTTTCTTGCCCAGAGAACAAACGGCAGTTCCATCCTTCACACTGGTTGTTAGTTCTCGGTCAGTCAGTGATAGTGGCACGATGGACGTTCCAGAGTGCGGGAGGAAATAAATCGCTTTGCTCGTTAACCTGCTCTGAATGATGTAAGAGGTGTATGGTGGCATATTCCTCCGTACTTTCCTCCTGCACTCTGGAATGTCCATCGTGCCACTATCACTGACTGCCCGAGGATTTACAACCATTGTGAAGGATGGAACTGCCGTTTCTTTCATCTCGTTGGACACCAACCCCCATCAATACAGGCATTTCAAAAGGAAGAATCGAAAAAAAAAGCAAAAGTTTCCACCACCCTTGTTCATAAGACTGTATCCCATTTCCTGTCGATTGGTCAATATCTTTGAAAATTATTCCATATTTTATTTTTTTTTTCAAAAAAGTGGTTTCCCTATTAAAAAGATAAGCATCTTTAAAGATTTTCATTCTATGTTTGATTTTTATTTTATTTCTTTTTAATGATCTTATATTTTTATTTCTTGAATGATCTTATATTTTATGGGGCTGTACAAGCAAACACATAACAAAATTATCTTATTGTATACGATTGCAATATCTTATAATGACACCATAATAAATAATCCTATATTTGAAATATTTAAATTCCAAGCTCTTCTTAAAATCCCTTCATAGTTTCAATTCTTGAATCTATTCGATTGTTATATAAGGATTGATAAGATTCCCCACACAAGGAAGGAGTCGACTCTTCTCTTTTGAGGCTTAGCGTGGTTTGGTTTTTGGTTTTTTTTATTCATATAAAGTTTTCAATCTGCCATTATCCCCATAGAAATTGAAATTCAAGCATCTCCTGTTGATGATAAAGTATATGGGATCCCTTCTTTTGTACTAATTCTTAGACAACATGGAAGTATTTCTGTCTTTAATTATTGAAGATCGATCTAAGCATATGAAAAACACATTTTAAATTAAAAATGTGTCGCTTCATTTATCCAATTGTTTGTGCGTGTTATGTTTGATATGTTTTAACATTAAAATAATAACTAATATATATTATTCATGCTGTGACAATCCTAAGTAAACATATTTTTTTTTATCACAAATTGATATATGTAACTTCTATGATTTTTTCCCATGGAATAAGATCTAAATTACTTGAAAGTTACGCATTTTTGAAACATCCATAAGCCGAAAATAACGATTGAAATTACTAATTTGATGATATATATTTTATTCATAAACCGAACTTTTTAAGGGCCTTTGAAAAAATATAAGTGTATTTATGATCACCAGAAGTGGAATAATACCCACCATGATCAAAAGAAATAAAAAATATATTGTATTTCTCTGCAATTGAAAGGTAAACTTGAGTTAAATAGACACAACAGTTTCACAAATGCCAAACTTTTAAAGTACAATATAGGTAAGAGAAATATAAGGCATCTGAAATCTTTGAGACCCTGAAACCTTCCCAAGGAGTTGGCTCGTACCTAAATTAACTAAATTATATAATTACATGAGTGTGAAATAATTTTTTTAGAGCCTTTTCACGGTCATAAAATATGTATTTACATTTATTCAATAAATAAATTAATTGATGGAGTTAAACATTGACAAAGGAATTTACATTAATATTTGTTTTAGAAGTTTTAATGAAGTTGGAGCTGGATTCTCATTCTAAATTGAAATGAATGAATACATAGAGTTATAATATTCATATTCTTTGATAAATATCACTGAAGACCATTATTATTTATTACAAACATAGTTTATTCAAATGTCATTTTGTATCATACTAGAAAAATATACTAAAAAATTCGTTGAAAGAGCCTATAAGTCACTTTTTATAGTTCTGATACTTGGCTTGATACATTGGAAGTATGAATTCACAGTCATAGATAAACAACTTCGAGAATTCGAGTCCTTTAGATTACTACATAATGCAGCTTGTTTCGTTCTCTTCGTGCAAGAAAGAAGGTTTATGAAGAGACGAAGACCATCCTTCTATTGCAATTTCAGATTGCTCCTTTGACTACCTGTTGGAATCCTCTTAGTGGTTTGTCGCTCCACAGACAACCACCTCTTCTTCTAACACATCCTGGATCATAACGAAGTGGAAATCGCTGCTCTTGCATAGTATTTTGCAAATACTTGTCCGTCAATCCAAGAGTCTTGTCCAATATGAATAGTCTAATGATATTGTAATTAATAATGGAGAATTAAGTGATTAGCACTCCTTCCATTGGAACCACTATCGTGTTGTTGTTTTTTTTCTCTTATTATATATTATATTGGTGATAGATATTATGTCAGTTTAAAAGAATCTTCCTTTGCCATTTTTCTCTGGCTATTTTTTCCTAAAATCGCTGTCTCCATAAAGTCCGGGAACCGCAATTAGAGAGAGAGAGAGATCAAAAAAATAATTATAATAAACACTAAGTTTTTACCAGTTCTGGAGGTGGATTCAAAGTTCCGTTTCAAAAAAGTGGAACAATATTGGAAGAATCATAAAGCAAAATAATAGAACTTATCAAATTCGTCTCGATAATGGGAGCACTTATTGGAGGAATTAGAAGTTTCTACGTTTCTTTAGTGTAGATGAGGAAAATAAAGACAGTAAAGGAGGATGTGAAAATATTGATAGTCAAATGAAATTGAGAAACAACCTGAAGAAACGAATCATGTTTTGTATATAGTGTTCGAGAAAAAGGGAGTGTTATTGATGTACATACATATGTAGTTCATACTTGTAGATATTGTATTGTTAATATGTGTACCCATATTATGTATATATATATATGTCATACAAGATGATCGTGTAAAGGAATAATCAAGTGTACAGTTTTTTTTGTACAGAGTGATGGACATCTGTTAATAGAGAATTCTGGAGCAAACTATCAGGTTTGTACCTGTTCACTCCTTTTCCGTTCATTCGTTCATTTTTGTTTCGTAATACATAAAAATGAGCCTCAAGGACGTAGCTTACCAAAAGCAAAACTGGCAATCCCAGGGAACCTAAAATGATACTCTCAATTTTTATAAAATGGTGTCCAATTTCTTCAAATTGTTTTGGCTTTTTTAATAGTCTCAAAATAGAGGCAGTACTTTTACTTAACGTAATTTTTTTGATTTTTCCCCTGGCTTTGTCTGATGCCCACAAATGAGTAACTAAATCTAACTAACTCGAAGATAAAGCTATAAAATCGACTAGAATTATGTACTCAAAGGCTCGCAACTGTGAATTATAGTTAATGACAAATGATTTGAACTTATTATTGCAATAATAAATCCTCCACGGCTTGCTAAGCCGATCCATCAGGCTGTGTATGCTACCGGGGCTATAAAACATATTTATATATCAAAGTTTATTAATATATATTACGGTTTGGTTTCATTGTGTTTTGGAGCTTCAGTATATTAATTACTTTGGATTGGAGTTCACAATGAAAATCTATATGTAAGTGTAAATACTAAATTATATATAATACCTTTTAAAAAAAGTGCAAATAAAGTAGGTATGTTACAAAATGCCGATTTATAGAGAGAGAAAACTTTCAAGACGTGTGCGCAGAAGTATATAAGTGTTTTAGGGATTCCCATTCATTACTTAAATGATGGAAATCAAATTCATGTCATTTATATTTAATGTAGATAATGTCTTAATATTTCAGTTAGTCGACTTTTTCTTTCAATTCATTGCTTTGTTTAATGGCACCATTTACTTTTTAGCTTTCAATTCATTGCTTTGTTTAATGGCACCATTTACTGGAAAATAAGCCATCTCAAGATAATAAAATATGCCTTCAAAATACAAATTGGGTGTAAAAGTGGACTTAAAATACATTTATTTATCTAGTATATTCTTCTCCAGTAAAATATATATTGGGAAAAAGGAGATGTTAAAAATTATGACAAAGTTTAATCTGTTAATGAGAATATCGGGTTAAAATTATGTACAGAAAGATTGAATAAAAACTTAAACGTCCATTTATTTTATTTGATCATTACAATAAGAAAATATCTAATATTTTGAAGGCTTTGTCTTACAATTTTTTACACTAAATAAACTATATCATAGCCCTCATTAAAGATAATAATTATAATTATACCCATAATCAAGAAAAAGATTTAATCATCGTAGTCAACAAGCTGTAATGATATAGTAGTAAAGTGTACTGTTAAGATAATAATTGACAATAGATTGTGATTTGTTTGTTTTTTCTTTACTCCTGTAAGTAGGACCGGGCACGCGCAAACATGAATTCAAATACGCGTGCAACATGGATGGGTCAAAAAAAAACAATGCAACGTGTTTGGTAAGATAATAACTAAACTATTAGTTACTTTGACCCCATCTTTATTGTGTTTTGACCATTAATGCCCATGGCAAGGCTCTCAAGAAGACAAAGCTGTGTTCCTGCAAGACAGAGTCTGCAGGACACATCCCTTTTGATGCTGTACGTACGCTTATAACTGTCCTTCTTTTACAGGTACCTCAAACCAGATGTAGTACCATCCCTATGGCCAAACTGTCCCAACTACCTCTCAACTCCTAAAGCTTCATCCTGGGAGCAAAAGAAGAATGGAATGAAACAGAGACCTGGGAAGACATTTTCAACAAGTTAGTGAAGTTTCTCAACTCCTCAAGATTGAACCTAAGCAACCTTCTAAGCTCTCTTTCATTCATGAGCAAATGGCTCTCCTCTTCACCAAAACCAACAGCTAGATAATATTCACCTTGTCTTCTTTCAACCGCACTCATGTGGGAGAATGTGAGCTCAGGACTATGTAGAATATCCCTAAACGTCAGACACCTGGATTTGGCTACGAAAAGTGATGAGCTTCGTGAACCAATCTCTGAGAAGAACAAACTTGGCCTCTCTTTCTTGAGAGATTTTGTCGACTTTCTCATCGAGTGGCAAAACATTAAAGCACCTGGCCTCAGAAACCTTCCTAGCAACAAAGCAGACGTGCTTTGCTACAGCAGATCTGGTAGAGTATCTTCTCCTAGATGTAGACTTCTCCTATGTACTCCTCGGCATGTTCCAGTCTGATCCCATCGAAAGAAGGTTTGGCTGGTACAGAGAACTAAGTGAAGGTATCTACTACATCAGCGTGAGACAGATCCTGGAAGCAGAGAAAAATATTCGTATTCTGAGTCTTGTCAGATTCTCAGGTAAATAAGATATTTGTTAATAGTAAGCTTCTTTATTTAGGTATTACTTATTTTTACAATATAATAATATCATAACAATTTTCAGGTCCGACTACTTCAGAAATTAAAGGTCTGCTGGATGAAGACATGGTAAAAGCTGAGCTCATGGATGCTCTCTACTTAGTTGCCGGGTATATTGGTTTTTCTTTGAAAGAGATCAGCTGTACATCATGCCAAGAGTTAATGGTCATCAGAGACACACCTACGGACTCAATAACCTTCGATAGCCCAACCAATCAGCATGTAGACCTGAAAGAGTTCATCGACATAATGAGCAGAGGGGGTTTGTCGACTCCATCCGACCTTCTCTACCTCTCCTGTCTTTATGCTTACTCCATGTTATCTTACATCACAGCTACTCCTGAAGAGAAAGACAGTTTACTTGGCACACCAAATCCTAGAGCTTCATTTGTTGCCACATTCATAGACAGGATGCAAGACAGTTTAAACTCTGACATTATCGCCGTTGTGGGAGTAAAGTGAAGGAAGGACACACCTGGTCAGCTTTTCTTCAAATAATTTCATTTGCTATGTTTAATGTCATGGGTAAAAATTTAAGTGCTAAACAGAATGATGACATCCGATTTTTAACAAAAAAGAGAATGGCAGCTAAGAATTCAGAAGCTAATATAAAAAAAGCTAAATTTCAATCAAAATATTCTGACTTGTGGACTTGGACCAACTTTATACTTTTTGATTGTGATCGAACTATTGCCAAGCAACATATAAACAAAACACCATACATAAATGAAGAGTGATTTTGTCAGTTTGGTGAACAGTTAGAGCAAGGTGACTATATATATAAAAGTGAGACGGTGAGGAAATTCTACCCATTTGTTTTTTCATTATCAAGAAAAGAAGGAAAATTTAATGATGTCACTGTTGAGGCAAATAGTACTCTGTTCTATATAATTGTAAAGTAATAATTTTAAAATTCAGACTTAATTTATTGTAAAGCAACACAAATTAAGTAAATAAATATAATTAAAATTTATTTATAGTACACAATAGTAAACTTAGGACCATGCCAAAAAAGTATGAAAAGCAAAAATATTTAACTTATATTGATATTAATATCTATAAAAGTAAATCCTTTCTAATACTTATTTCGATTGCTATGAAACTTGACGATATCCTTGCTTGATACTTTATAGGATAATAAAATCAATTTAAGAACTAATTATTTAAAAAGACTAACATTAATAATAATGTAATCTTAATGTAAGCATATATTAATATGCTTTATGTATATTATCTCATTTCCCATTTTATTACATAACATAAGAGTGGTGAATAAAATAATAGCAATAAGTAAAAATTATAGCATACATATTTTTTTTTACATACATACATTAATAATGAATATTAATTTGCAACTTGACCAATCCGTCTAAGTTTTCTCAGATTAGCACTAACTTTATTGAGTTTGAGCTTTTTATTAAGGTAATTTACTCTCATTATTGTCTTTGTTTTCACAAAGGATATGGATGACTTCTGTAGGCCAGTTAGGATATAATTCAATTAGATGATTATGCAGCCTTTCAAATATGCTTGGGTTTTTGTCAATTGGTTCTTCATGGTTACAATGAAAAGCATTGGAATGTTTTAAAAACTCGCACGAGGGGATCTTAAGGGTTCCGATAGAGACCAATTCAATGGCTAGATTTTTCTTCATAAAATCCGAAGTCACATGTCTTTTTCGCTACATTTGGATAAAGGTCTGTAATTTTTTTTACCCAAAATCATGCAATATAAGCCAGACCCGGATCTGAACAATCATTGGAAACTTGAGATGATCCTTCTGTATCTGCTGTAATTACTTGTTCGGCTTCAAGAGCTTTAAGAATTCCAGAATCTTCTAAAGTGTCCTATGATTCAATTGCATCTTCATCATGCTTATTTTCTTGTACAATTGTCTCGTTATTGATTTAGTAACTATTTTGTCATCATCCTCATCATTTAACTCCTCTTCAACAGCTGGATTTCTTAAGACAAGTAAATGTTTTTTTCCAATTAAAATTACTTTTAGTCTTCTGAGGGCTTCCACTGGGGATGGATGAGTATATTTCTGTGATGGCACGAATCCGTGAGAATACATTCTCCAGACATTCTTGATTTAGATGAGTGGTTAAAATGAATTTCATTCCATTATCCTTGATATCTTGAAATAATGATTTTGTTGAATGAATGGATATTAAAATTCCCTTTTGAAATGGAAGCTGAAAATTTTCCCCATCACTTTCATGGACAAAACTAACCTCCCCATTTCGTTCAAAGCTTACATCTGTTCTTTCAAATGTATAACAAACCCACCAGAAAGTGTTTTTTTCTGTATGATCTACCAGCATTCATATAGTCAAACCAATTTTTAAGTATTTGAATGATTCTACTCGTGAGATTATTTCTTGTGTCCATAGATGCATAAAAATCCTATTGACATTATGTTAGATTAAAACTTCACCGCAGTTCTAACTCGTTGTCTTGCATTTCCATCACATTCAAGATGGGTTTCTGTAGTCACTTTGAAATTTAGCTTCAACTCACCACAATCTTGTTCAAAAAGGTCTTGGAAGTCCTCTTTAGTCAAACTTGCAGAATTACCATCCAAATCTTTGAAAATGTATCCATGGTTTAATGAATGATTTCGAAATAAATTTGGCGTTTTTTATCCACAGGATTTTCAAATAAAAAGTTGTCCGGAGAGAGCTATTGCAATCCCAAAATAAAGGCCCATTTGCTTCCTCACACTGGACTCCTTTTTCGAATTTGTACACGTGAATCTGAGTGCTTTGCGTCTTGATCAAAGGCTCTTGTTAGGACTCGGTGATCCCGCTACTTATTTTCATGAGCCCTTCATTATCAGTCTAAGTTTCGGGGTCCATACTGGTTTCCTGGACCTTACTTGCTTCCAATAGTTGTTTCACAAGCTCTTTCCTTTCGCCAGTTTCCTTACGAAAATTTCGTGAGGATTTGTGTTTATCTGAACTGGGAGAAGCAAAGGGAATATGGAGTGAGGGGACTGCATCACTTTTTAATTTATTCCTGGCCTTTAAGTTAAGAAACTCAGCCAGCCTGGAGATTCCGCTCAAACTCATTGGATGTAAAATGCCTATCACAAATGTTAGCATTCTTAATATTAATTGGATCTTTTCTCGTGCAGACTGAGATCTAAAGACGCTGGAGCATCAAATTTTTCTGAGAAAATCCAAAATACTGGGCATCCTGTGGGTTGGGACAGCTGGGCATAGCAAAAACACGCTTTGAACCTCGAGATGATGCCATTTTTGATAAACAGATCTAAATTAGTGTACTTCAAAGAAATTATCTGAACTGCTGCAACAGTGAAGTCACTACGTCAGCTGAGTCAGCTAATACCAACCAGATTGCCTTAGAAGAACATTGTTGCCTCACCTTTATATATATTGTCACCTAGAGTTAGAGTGATGTGGATGCTCATATCTCAACGGTATTTAATAAAAACTGTCACCATTTTCATTACAATTTGTTTTGTGAGCAAGTATTTCATTATTTTTAACATATTTATACAAAAAAATATTTTTTATTATTTATATTTTTTTTCAATTGAGGGTGCCATGTATGCTTATGCACACCCGTAGAACGGGTCTGGAGTACAAAGTCACCAACTCAGTAATTTGAACTGTTTTAGCAAAAGAACTGATTCATCAAAAGAAAGAATGACCAAAACAACTGAATCTTTAAAAGAACGAATAATAAAAAGAACTTATTCACTAAAAGAACTGTATCATCAAAATAACTGATTCACTAAAAGAATTGAATCATCAAAAGAACTAATTCACTGAAAGATTATCAAGCCCCAGGTATTTTAAACTCCACAGCTGTCGCTTTTCTATGCATCAACTTCAACGACATCTTTTATTATGCTATAATACATCCCGGGCAACTGGTTGTTCCGGTTGAAGTAATGGGCCCCAAGACAGGTTAAATTACCCTGCCACCGCTTCATTGAGCATCAAGGACCTCTTGTAATATCCTACGATACAACCCGGCTCATGGGTTGTGCAAGTGAAGTGCTGGTCCCAAATGCAGTTTCAATTCCCAGCACAACTAGCAAATGTCCTTTTCTCCTTCCTCTCTTGTCACAGATGATTGTAGCTGATCTAATTAAATGTCATGAGCATTATTCCGTCTCTCCTCCAAAACATTATTCACATTGTTAGGGTTACCTTAAAGCTTTAAGATTACCTTGTTGATTTCCGGTTTCTTTTTTTTTATCATGCCCATTACACAGTCGATATTCACCATTGGCTATTACAATTACATTTATAAAAATAAAAATATCAGTAGCGCTCTCTATCTTTTTAACATACCTAACTATTAAAATTCCATTGTATTGGTTCATTATTTTTTTGAAGGTGTCGACGAGTGTTGTGTCAATCCTTTTTTGCTCGGTCCAGTAGAGTTTTAGTCCAGTCTTAGGACTGTAAGTAATTGTACTTATTAAAAAAGGAATATATAAAGTTCTATTCTTGACGACGTCATTCAATAATGCCGTCATAAATGACCAAACTTTATAAGTTTTTAGGACTGAAATAGAATGTAATTCTGTATACCGCATAATTTTTAACTAGTAATTAATCATGAACGTCTTGAGCACATGCACAGCTGACCAGAAAATATGTGCTCCAAGATTTGGCTTAGAAGAAGTTCACAAATATGTTATTTTTTTTAATGAAAATATATGAATACGGGTTTTCAATAAAGATTGTATGAGTTGAAATCTGTAAATATTTGTTCATAATAGGTTAATTAATAAGAATTCAAAACTAAATAAGCTGCAATATATCAACAATATATTTTACGTTAATTATTTCACAAATAGATGCACACACAACAAAAATTAATATTAATAACTAAAGCATTATCAGATTGAAGTTGGCAACCTTTCTAGATTTGAGCTTCTTTTCAGATGATCTTTTTTACACTCCTGTCGGATGTTGCCATTGAGTTGAGAAACCAAATTTTTGCCCATCACGTTCAAGAATATTTGTGAAATCTTGCCAAGAATGCTTTCCCACTTGTGACCTTGATCACAATATTGCTTCGATTGTAGTTTCTGAGCTCATTCTTGACTCTTTATTGTGGATTTCTTTTATATGAACAAAGGTAGAGTGTAATGATGATTTAAATCCTAGGCGGTTCAGGGGAATACTGAAATATGCTTGCCTCTGGGAGTATTTATAAATATTTTTTAAATGTTGTACAAGGTCGAAGATGAGATGAACTTTTCTGTTGATGTTGTGTGGGTGAATAATTGAAGTCACCACACAGAAAATGAGTGAAGAACTTCCTGTTGACTGGGAGGTTATCAACTAATACGGCCACAACGATAAGTCTGATTTGATAGAAGATTTTCATAATTAGAGTATATTTGCTGTAGAGGAATTCATCGTTTAATTTGGCAACCAGTGTAAGTGCTACTCCATCCGTGTAGTTTCCTCCAACAGATTTGATAATAAATGTAAAGGCCGTTTTAGTAGAGTAGATCTCATCGATTATAAGATTGACATTAAGGTCTCTGCTGTTAAGGTGTTTGATCCTTGTTTCAAGATATTTAACTATAGATGACGGTAGTCCACTCTCTACAGTAACTGCAGTAGACATAGTTCTAAGATGCTTGGGACATGGAACTGTAAGACAATTCAGCTTGGAATATTTGATAATATAGGGCCGTACTAACATTTTGCTACAAACAGGACAAACAGAGAGAAGACAAAGTGAAAATCTCCTTTTGTTGGGTTTCTTGATGAGTAATGTCATCTATTTTATGACGAAAGACAATTTTGAAGAATGAATTTATCTCCAAGTCTGGGGATGCAAGTAGTTTGTTCGATAAGCCCATGATTATTTCATAAGTCTCTTCATTATTCAATAACTCTTTGGATCCTAAATTCGCTGTAATTACCTCAGTTACTGATATGATGACATTAGCCTTTGTGCTAAGACAGTGGGAGACTGAACTATTGCTTAGCATATGTTGCCTTTGAAAAATTCGAAAGGTAAGGTCTTATTTTGAGGCTAGTCTAAATATCAAAGCCCCTGCCTTCAGTTGCTTCCAGCTTAACAAGAATCAATTTGGGGGATTTATTTAGTATAAATACCGACGGTAGTGTTTCAAGTGACAACTTATCATAAAAACGGTTAGGATCTCTTCTTCCCCAAACATTTTGAGGTCCAAGGCTTCCTGACGCTTGTTTTCGAGCTGGAGTCGTAGGCCAATAGTGGATACTTGGTGGGTCTAGGAAAATACAGAGGAGAAGAGAGGTAGAGCGGAAGTTTTTTGAGCTTGTGTCCATGAGAGACCTACATTAGTTCCAATTGAATTCTCCCGTTCCCAGAATGTACTCAGTTAGTTCAGCAATTACCAACGATGTTTGCTTGACAGCAAGAAATGATTGTTCGTTAATCCTTGTGACCCACTACCCTCCCATTCCACCAAAAATATTGCAAACTCTCGAAGGATCTTCCTTCGTCCAGATTGCGTCGTTATAACATTGATTATGTTCCAGTAACTTCTTACGAACTCAATCAATTTTCAGAATTCTCACTAGAGTAGAGTTTGAGAGCTTCAATCTTTGATTCATGAAAATTTGAATCTGCCAACTTTCGATTGCTGTAGGATTTACTACTTTTAAAAAGAGTTTGTGAGCTAGTTTTACATCCAAATTTGATTGCATGAAATGCATTTCCCGATGTGGAAAAAGTTGGGACGCAGAATTGACGATCCAGGAGCAAATATTTAGGCACAAAAAATATTTTTGTCGTTGAAAAGAAATACACAAATTTTTAAAGTCATGCACAGGATCAATTAAGTGATAAACTTTCTTCAATTTGTCTTGCAATTTGCAGATGAGGGATTATAGTTTTTAAATATTTTCCTCATCAAAACTGTGTGTAAAATTTTCTATTAACTGTATGGTTGTCAACCGACAATCCAATAACCGTGAATCCAATTTCCCAGAGAGACTTTATTCTTGAGTTATACTGATAAAACAAAAATTACGTCCATATACTTTCCTCCAGCTTCCTTGATCATTAAGGTGGGAACTGTTTTAGTGGCCTGATTGTTTTCAAGTCCAAAAAAATGGTTTTTCACAAATTCCACTCTTTGTACAGAGTAAATCTCATCCATGATCAGAGTCGGATATTTCTCCTCACTTTCTTTAGGATTTATTCTTGACTTGAGGAAGCTAATCGAAGAATGGGGTAGCCATGTTTCCATTTTCAAAGCACAGGATATATACTTAAGGTATATTGACTATGGAAGTGTGAATATGTTTGAAGCAAAAATTTCATTGTAAAGGCTAGCATTGATATTTTGTAGATTAAGGGTATACAGAGGATCATAGGATAATATTTCCTCTGTTTGGGCGATTTAAAGACGAGATTCATTTGTTGTACAATAAATGACAACTTAGAAGCCTCATCTCCACCAAGTTGACGAATTTAAAGAATTAATAACAAACCTTTTGGTAGACATCCACGTCTTTATAAACTTCTTTGGATAAAAAAACAACAACACAACAACATTGATGGCCTCTGTTGTAGATTTTATAGCCCCAGGAAATCTTAGGCAATGTGACACAGAGTTAGTTTTCAGTTTTACATGATTCTGGTATACTTTAAAGGAGATACCATCTTTCACTTCGATACTGGCTACAACATCTAAACCTCTACCATCTGAATGGATTATTTTGACTAGAAAAACCTTTGGAGTTTTCAATAAAATGAATCTAGAGAGCAATGATTCAGAAAAAAGCTTGTCATAGAGATGTTTATCGGTCGGAACAATCTCTTCATTAAACATTTCCTTCTCCAATCCTTCATAAATACTATTTTGAAGATGAAGTCTCTAGGTGCTAGTGGATGCTCTCGTTTATCTGGAGGTTGATGGTGTTGATGAAAGATAGCTTTGGAGATTTGACCATTTAGGTTGTACAATATCTGTTTTAAGGCGTCTGAAAGATGAAAAAATATACTAAAATACTTAAACTATCATAAAATGAAATATTTAATAAAAAGAACATACTTAACAAAAGTATAGGAAGGATTTTAGTGAAAAATGAACTACCATAGCTCGATAACTCTCCCTTTCTGGCGTCTCCTATCCAGTGATTGGGTAATGAAGTCATTTGCTGTGAAGTGTTGACTGCATAACCTTAAATTTTTTTGTTGGTTTATAATATTTTGTATCTCTTGGCATGGCTCCAAGTCACTTGTTCATCTTAATAGGAGCTCTCAATGAAAATGTATGACGACTCACATTAGATTCCTTAGAAGCACTAGGACTACCATAATGGCAGCCAGGAGCAGAACAATCTATTGTTCAATTGCTCCAGATATCCAAATGATATTGAAGACACAATTCCTTTTTATTCAAAAGTTATCAATAAGAATAAGTACAAAAATTACACCATACAACAGCATTTTGGCCCACAGGCTGGAACCCACATTTAATATTATTATTTAAGCTGTAGAACACGAATATGACCATTAAAACTTTCAATCCATGAAGTCTTTAAAGTTTTTTGATAAAAAATCATATTTTTAGGGTTTAACTAAGATTCAGTACCATATTTCGACATGAAAAAACGATATACTAGGTAATCCCCTATAAAATCAAACTTTCGGCTATTTATCCCTAGGTGACGGCATTTAGACATTATAAACTGGTCCAAAAATCTAAATGCTTATTTCGACAAGTGTCAACAATATTTAATCTATTGTTTGTATAGTTTCATTCAACAACACATTTTTTTCGTCGTAAAAATGGCTAATTTTGTGCCTACAAACTACGACGTGTGGGCATCATTGATTTTCTGTTACCAATTGAAGAAAAACGCTTCTTAAGCCCATCAAATGCTTGTGGAAGCTTACGGTGGACATGCCCTAAGCAGAGCAGAGTGCTTCAAGTGGTGATTTTGACGTGAGAAATGAAGAATGCAGTTGGCCACCAAAGGAGTTTAAAGACGCCGAATTGCAAGCATTGCTTGATAAAGATGATGGCCAAACGCAAGAACAGCTCACAAAACAATTGGATGTGGACCGTCACACCATTGAAAAATGCGGCGGCTGAAAAATGTTTAAAACCAATGGGAAACATTTTAAACATCGGTTGATGGGTGCCACATGAACTGCATGAATGGCACCAAAGAAATTGAAAAACTACTTGTGAAATGTTGTTTGCCCGTAATAAAAAGGAAGCCGTTTATGAATCTAATAGTAACTGGCAATTAAAAGTGGGTCTATTTCGAGAATCCGAAACGAAAAAGATCATAGGCTGACGATGGAGGCAAGGGCAAAACGACCACAAGGCCAGATCTCTTCTGAAAGAAGGCAATGCTGTGTGTGTTCTGGCACCAGTGTGGTGTCATATGGTATGACCTTCTACAATCCTGTCAAACTGTTAATGGGGATCGCTACTAATAACAATTGGCCGATTTGAACCATGGTATACGCCAAAAACGCCCAAAATTTGATGCCAGGCTACACAAGATAATTTTCTTTGATGACAACGTACCACCGCATAGCTCGATAGCCAACCGCCAGCTTATTGAATCGTACAACTGGGAACCTCTTGCTCATGCACCTTACTCACCAGGCATGCCGCCTTCAGGTTATTACTTGTTTGCATCGATGAGCCACCTACTCAATAATTTACGCTTCAATTCTCACAAGGAAGCCAAAAAGGGATCGTTGGCTGGTTTGCAAAAGACGAACAATTTTTTTTGGAAAGACATCCATAAATTGCCTGAAATATCGGAAAAATGTGTGCCTGGCGAAGGTGCATACTTTGAAAATTAAATTTGTAACCATTTTTTTACAATAAACATTCAATTTTTTTTTCAAGTCTCATTTCATAGGTTTATATGAAAACCAAAGTATATAATAAATTGTTAAAACACTTTCAGCATTTCCAAAATAAATTATTTATTATGTTATAAATATGGGGATGCATGCTGAAGAACAAGGCGACCGGTGTCACCAAGATATGCTCAGGTTTGAGCAGCGGTACCAACGGTCCCATAATGAGAGCATGATGGGAAACTATATGCAGGGACAGATTCGAGAAAGTGATATGGAATATAATCAAAAATAAAAAAACATTTTTGATTAATTTAAATAAATAATTTGTGATAAATATACTTATAGTTAATAATATAGCCATTTTAATATCAATTATCAAATAATATAATGAATAAAAAGTTATATTCAATATTATAATATTGTATGCCTTACATAATTTGAAAGAAAAAGTGTATTTCCAGCTTTTTACTTTTATAATTTCCCCTCAGAGTCAGACTTAACAAAATGAATCTGCTTTATTTTTACACATTTTAGATGCCATGCTTTACTAATGCATAATTATTTACAGTAGGTAAATAATAATCGATTAATTTGAATATGAAGCATCTATTCACTTGTTTTAACTCCCTGACATATAAATTATGTAGTTATATAGACTCATTAGTAATTAATTTTTTTTCGTAGGATTATTATTGTAACATATATTCACACGACCTAATTAGCTTATAATTTTTTAATTTCTTAATAAATATTTAAACTGAATTGACCAAAAATCAATCAAAATCGACTTCTTTTTAAATTAAAATATAAGGTCTATATTCCAAGGTTAATAGAAATACAAGGTTATACCATAACGCATGTACGACTGATGTTGGACTTCAACCACGTTTTCAATATTGTCGTCATAGTAGATGAGTTCTTGCATATTTTGTCAAAATCTATTTTTCAAATTCTAGCTATAGTGACGTCATAGACTATGGGTGGTTTTGTTTTTTGTCAGAATTTCTCTGTCTTACTAAGCAGTCGGTACAATACACCAAATTGAAAATTCTAGCCAGCCCGATTACATGATGAACGGATTGGGAATGCCATTGAATAGAAATGGAAGGGTATCGAGGCTGCTCTCAAAAAGGGTGCCCAGTCAAATTATTGTATTAAAAGGTTTGGGGAAATATCGTGGTGTGATAATATTCAGGCAAGCAAGTTGTTTAGAAATAAAAAAATTCAATCTTATATACTGAAACCCTCTCTGTGTCCACGGCAGGTTAAATTCTTGCACAGACGCTTCACTGAGCATCAAGGATCCCTTGCAATATCCCATAATACAGTCCGATTCACAAGATAACTTGATGCAAAAGTTCACATGTCAGTTCAACATTCATTATATTATAAAACTTCCAAATAGCACTAATAATGATAATATTTAACTTGTTCTCTAGTTAACCCATTATTAATATAAGCGTTCATTTGATTTAATAAATGATTATAAGTTAAGATCACTTGCATAACCATGGCCCGGGATGTATTTTTGGATATTACAAGAGTTCTTTGATACTCAAGAAACCGACTGCGTGGGAATTTAAGCTGCATTGGTACCCGGTACTTCCCCTGCATAACTCGTGGCTGGGATGTATTTTTGGATATTAAAAGAGGTATTTAATGCCTAGAAACGCTACAACAGTGGAGTTTAAACTACCTTGGAGCTCAGCACTTCACCTGCACAACCCGTAGGCCGGGGTGTGTTTGGATATTACAAGAGGTCTTCGATGTTTAGAAACGCGACAACAGTGGAGTTTAAACTACATTAGAGCTCAGCACTTTCCCAGCGCAACCCGTAGGCCGGGGTGTATTTGGATATTACAAGTAGTCTTCGATGCTTAGAAACGCAACAACAGTGGAGTTTAAACTACATTGGAGCTCAGTACTTCACCTGCACAACCTGTGGACCAGGGTCTATTATAGTATATTAAAAGAGGTGCATGATACATAGAAATGAAACAGAAGTAGAGTTTAAACTAACTTGGGGGTCAGCACTTAACTTGCACAACCTGTTGGCCGGGGTGTATTTTTGGATATATATCCTTTTAGTGAATCAGTTCTTTTGATGATTCCTTCTTTTAAAGATTGAGTTCTTTTGGACCAGAGCCCTATAAGAAGAGTTACGTCACGAGGTTTCAGCCTCCCCTTGTGACAGATATCAAATGCTCCAAAAAGAACTTAATACAATATAAATGAATACTAAAAAAATAATTTTATTGACCTTAATTATTATGAAAAAATGGAATAATTACTTTAATAATAATTTCTTTAACTTACTTAATTTTGCATACACATTCTCCGTCTTCCGAAAGTAGAAGAAACTATTCTATTTTCTTTGATAATCGCAATTTGCATTCGTAAATGTATGTTCATTCTTATACTAACATACTTAAACACAGTAAAAAATCAAAGGCTCTATTTTTGCAAATTGATCCAAACAGTTATTGGTACAATAGATTAATTGTACAACATAAAGTTCCTCAAAGAATCTGAACTGAAGTGAATTCTCAATGATTTTATTAGACCAAAGGTGGATTTTGGAATGTGAATACTTGCAACTTAAAAATTTTATATGGCTTGAATTAAATACCGAAGTACTGTGTCCCAAAGTTTGACATCTTTCTCCTTCAACTTTTTCTTTAATTCCTTCATTTCTGCTTCATAAACTCCATGTTGCATTTGTATGTTGGTATTTATTTCCTTTAGATGTTTTACCTCAGGAGAAATATCTGTGATACTTATATATACAATTATTATAATCTAAGGATAAAGTAACTAATGTCCACTAAGTCTATTTCTCTACTTTCGGAAGTAGGAGGTTCCAAATAAGGAGTAAAGTATGTATCATCCTGAAACTGTGGCGATCTTTTTTTCTTGGAATTCAAAATAAAAAAGTTGCTTGGGATTACCTTAATTATTAAATTTCTTAGCATCATCATTGTTCTCCCGAATGAAAATGGGTGGTGGAGTTTTTGGTGAGCAATATAACTTTAGGTTTTAGATGTTTAAACAATGTTGGAATGGCTTGAGAGTTGGAATTCCTTATTTTTACAAAATGCTTAGAGCACAATCGAGAATTATATTATGGTTTCCAAAGATTTCATTGCCTTTTTACGACCCATTGCCTTCCAAGGAATTTGTCCCTTGGAAATGTAAAAAGTGTCATCCCCTCAGCTCAAAAACGATTCTCGTAATCCACGGCGCACGACAAGAGGGCATACTTTGGGGTTATTTTAATAAAATATATCGCCTTTGTAGAGTTATTCACCTAAAATATAGTATTACATTTTGAATGTTTTGGTCCGTGACTCAAACACATGAGGAAGTAAGTTATCGCAAAGGGACAAAGCCCGGTGACGTAACTCTACTTATAGGGCTGTGTTTTGGATTGGTAAATCAGTTCTTCTTTTGTTAGACATTTCAGTTGGTGAGTTGGTGCAAGGAATACTTAAATACTAGTTCTAGTATTCCTTGGTTGATGCATGGATGTCTCAAGATATTACAAGTGTGTTTATATTGGCTGTGGAACTGGAGCCGATAGGAAACTTCCTTCAGGTGTCGGACTACATCAATTTCCCTAATCCTTAATTCGTAAGCATAAATGGATCAATATGTATGCATGTAAAACAGTTTTAACATTCATGATTTCTTTGTTAACATCTCGATACAAGGATGTAGTTGCCCTCATCGAAATTCATAAGTTGTCAGCATCTTATCAATATGACATCATTATTAAAACTTTAAAAATGTTGGATGATTTAAGCTTCTATGTCATCAGCATGTCATTTCCCATTTGCCAATCATCCAATTAACAGAAAAATGCTTGTTGATTATATGTGTAATGGATGTCTTTCGACTTCAATTTGGAATCCAATAAACTCCAATAAAACATTACCTCCTTTTTTCGATATGGTACATAATTTTAAAAATTGTGTGTAAATACTCTACTTACTCAAAGTTAACTTCCCAAGCTGGGGTATTCCTTCATTAGAATTATATTATATATTACTTAGAATTATTTTATTTTATTAATTTAAGATTTGGGAAATCGATTTAGTCCGACACCTGAAGGAAGTTTTCTATCTGCTCCAGTTCGACACCCAACATAAACACACTTGTTTACCATAATGAATGAATTATTTTATTATTATAAGATTAATATCTATTAAATAAATATAATATAATTTGAATAAACTGATACAATATAATCTTAACAAGCACCACCTAAATTTGATTCTTTATTTTTGAAGGGCAAATTTATCCGTTTGAATAATTAGTTTAATTATTTTTGACGATTTACTTTTAATATATTTATACTTTGATTTTGAGCTGTGATCGTGAAGTGAGTCTATCATTTTCGCCTCCAAAACAGTTTTTAGGGATTTAAAATGCTAACCCAAAATGGAAGAGTGAAATAAAACACCACGTGATGTTGTTTAAAACCCACAACAACGACAAACTATTACTCTTTTCTAATAATTAATAGGGTATAACTATAAGCAAACAAAAAAATATACATTATCCACCAGGGGTGTCACTCACTTTAGCTTGGGCTAATATCAGGCTAGATTGCTAAAGGCTGCTAGTATTTTTTAACATTACGTCAACTGTTGTCTGACACATATGTATATTTTAGCTATTTTAATAATATTACATCTTTACAGTATTTGTATGTGGTAATAAGATAGTTATTAATTATTATTATAATTTATACCAATGAATTCTTGGATGAGGAATGGAAGACTCTAGCAACCATTCCAAACAAGTCTACCAAGTAGGATTAATTTTCAATTCACAGAGGAAATTTGACTACACTGTTTATGTATAAGTTTATCCAAGTAATGGGAAAACTTTTTGTCGCGCCTGGATGCTTTAGTGGCTACATGCTAGCAAAGTCTGAAAAGAAGGATCCTCCTCTCTCGAAAAGACGTTTCCATATATTTCCAAAAGATAAGGAATGACCAAGTCTTTGGATCAAAGCTCTCTTTTAACAATGATCCATTAGAAGCCTTCAAAATATTCTGC
This sequence comes from Lepeophtheirus salmonis, assembly GCF_016086655.4. Lineage (NCBI taxonomy): Eukaryota > Metazoa > Arthropoda > Copepoda > Siphonostomatoida > Caligidae > Lepeophtheirus > Lepeophtheirus salmonis. Next base: position 34,503,760 of record NC_052137.2, read on the forward strand.
TATATGTGACTCGCATTTGTTATTTTTCGACTATAAAATTCAATCTGAGGATACGAACAACTATTGGCGTAAGGATATCTCTATAAAAATATTAAACAAGGATGCTACACCAACATAGTTTTCAAACATTCCCTCCTATTTTTCCAAGCCAGCCAAAATAATGAGGAGCAAAGCATCTTTCTCTTTGACTCGGATCTTAAAAGAAAAGGAAAATATTATGAATAAAATTCATGTATTCCAAATGGACGATACTATTTCTAAAATATAGAAACTAAATTTAAAACTGGACAGAGCTCACTTACCCGATGGGGTTTATGAGGTTTTTGACACTATTGATTAGGAATTGATATTCCATAATCGTAAAATTTTGGATTCGCATGTATTTTTCATCGGAGTTTGTGCCAAAGTTAATTTAGACTTATCAATTAGAATTTGGTTAGTATTTTAGTTTGTTAAAATGTACATGTATTAATGGTCATGTATATTTCAATTTTTCAGGTACCGAAACCAGGAATTTTCATTTCAACTACTGAAAAACATAATTGACAATAATCATACTAATGAGTGCGATATTTTATTGAGCGTACTGGACTATTTGAATTCCTTGTCTACTTCCGATCTTGTTTCTGAAACTTCAACAGAAACCAATGTTGAAGTTGAAATAGAATCAGTTTTTAAGCGTCTCCAAAACCTCAATCCTTATTTCACAATTATCCCTCTTTCTAAGAGATTCTTCACAGAGTAGGTACACCACATGAATGTATGCTTTGTCTATGTTATGGAAAAGTTTTTCACCGAATTTATACAGAGAGCTCCGCAAAGAAGCCCTTAGTTTGGATCATTAGTCTACGATCACTGCACTTAGACATTATGGGGAATAATTAATTTCAACTATTTTTTTTACGATTTACTTTAAAAAACCTTTTAACAAATATCCACTGAGATTTTGAGCTGTGAAATTGAAATGAGTCCATCATTTTCCCCACAAATACAATTTTTGGGGATTTAAAATGATACCCCCAAATCGAAAGAGTTAAATAAAACTCCACGTGATGTTAATATAGAACTACAACAACGACAAACTATTACTGTTTGATAATTGGATCATATGAGTTACCAACAGGAATTTGTCATAAAAATTGATGTTTATCACCAAAACAGACTTCTCGATTGGAGCTTGTGCTCCTCCAGATAGTATAAGAAATTATTGGTTCAATGCGTTCACTAGAAACGATTCGTTCGTGAACGACACAGTACTACTGTGTACAGCTCTGACATAGTTTTGAAGGAAGTAAACACAAATGTGAAAGAAGAACATAGGCAAGAGTTACTCCGATGTATATCCTTAATTCAAATCTTAGTCTAACAAGGACTTACACATATAACTTCACAACAAATCTGCAGTGTTACTTAGCTTCTTTTATAAGCATATGCAAATGTTCAATCTCACTCCCTGTCAATCAATGGTATATAAGTATGAATGGTTTCACTATGACATTAATTATTCAGTATTAACCCATTGTCTTACTTTGTATTTATCAAGGATGAACATCTCACCAAATGTTCAAATAAGATGAATACGATCCAGCGTGGATCATTGGTGTTTTTCCTATAATGGTAATCCTCTTAACAAAGGCATGGGGAGAGTTGATCCTATGGATCAGCAAACTACTGTTTTATCTATCGAATATCAAGTCATCGGCACGTTTTTGATAAATAATTTTGGTTAATATCATTAATAATACAAGGGTTAATTGCTATATCGTAAAATGGTTAAATAATATAAATTATTTCTTCTTAATTGCAATATGAATATTGTTATTGCCAAGAACCAGATTCAATATTATAAAAACACAAAAAATAACTTCCACTGTCATCGCCGAGATCAACAAAATTATAAACACGTTATTTATATTTATATTTTCCATGGTCTGATAAAAACATAAATGAAACTGTTTATTATATTAGTAAAAATATATCTTATGTTAAGTTGATAGTTTATAATTTTCCTTCATACATATTACAATAAAAAATTGGTTTCCATATAATACGCTTATTATATAGATTTCCAAACAATTTTTTGAATTGTGTTCATTCAAAGATACACTTCACTTTGTACCTGTAAGTCTAATATTCATTTTCCCTTTGAATAAAGTATAATTTGTTTAATATAGAAATACATGTAAAAAGAATTCATCTTATTTTATTTCAAAATTCATTAATATTTTATATTTATATAATATCTTTTAAAGGGTATGTAAATTGCTATGTATTCTTTAAACGCTGATGAATTATATAAAAATATATTGAGTTCAGAAGATTCTTCTAGGTTTTTGACATGACGTTTTTGTGATCATAGGATTAAAGTTTTGAATTGTATAATAGTTGCATAAATAATTCCAATTATGACATTTCCAATTTTACTACTTATATAACCAATTTTGAGAATTGACAAATTTTTTTAAATAGCACTTTACACTGGAAAAGGGATTTACTCTCGCTTCTGCATTACCAAGTGAATGAAGTCTCGAAGTGACGAGTGTTATCCATGATCCATTAAGCATTTGACGATAAGGATATACTAATTGAATTAGAAGAAATTACAGACTCGACGGCGAAACGTGACTGCAGCGGTGTTTGGTCCTTAATATGGTCATTTTTTGTGTCGTCCTTATCTCATTAATTAGGAAGGTGTATAATGATTACATGTGTTGCTGCAATAAGCATAAGCAACGTTCTTGTGTCCGATTTCAGAGACAAAATAGTGAAGGTTTTCATTACCAATGGAGCAGGGTATTTCATTAAAGCAGTCGAAAACCTTTAATAACATTTTCCAATTATGTTGCATATCAGTTGTTACAATTAACATTTAACTATAACGCCAAGCACATCAATTCAGTCCAGGAGTATATTAATGTTATAGATGAAAACAAAGATGCAATTTAAAAATATATTTTGAAGAATGATCCACTTTTGTCAAAAATAATGTTTACTCAACAAAATCAAAACATTTGAATCCAATCCAGCTAACCATTCAAGCATTTAAAGAGAGATTGCCAGGGATACTCCCATGTGCACCTATCGTTGAAAATTTATGCCAAGATATTCATCTTGAACCTTTCAAAAATAAATGTCAGGAGAATATAGAGAAAGACAAGGGATACATCAAATTGATAGAATGACCACCTGAAACCATTAATCGCGATAGCGAGTTTTGTAAATACACAAATACTCCAGGCCAGATTTTCATCCATCATCGTAGACAACGGTTCTAATAGCCAAATTTAAGTACCTAAAAATTTAATAAACTCAATAAATAATAACAATAATACTTGTATAGAATTTATTAGATTATTCTATCTTCGTAGTAAATCTCTAACGTTTTTTAATTCAATGTTCCACTTCATTATCATAATATCCTTGACGTGATTCAAACGGAACCTTTTCTGTACATTTATGTCCGACATCACACTAAAATTCTCCTAAAATCTCAGTTAAAGATAGGAATATTTTTGTATTGGGGGTATAAGGGTATAAGCTTGTATTTCTATTAATCTTGTGTTGTTGGAATCGTGGTTAAAGAGCGAATTTGATTGGTTGAACGAGATTATATAAATAAAGGTAAAAATAAAAACAAACAAAGATCGTTGTTATAAACAATTTATTCTCAGTATTGTACTGATCTTTAACAAAGACACTATAGCTCTCACACGAGGATCATGCCGAAGAAACGGTGCCTATTTTCATGGGTCTCTAACAACGGAGGTACTGATGTGTGGAATTATGATTTGGGGAACAAGAGTATGTCTTGCCGTTTATGCAGTTTCTCGTGTCCATCTCGTTATTTATGGCAAGTAATCCGCCACTCCAAAACCTCCCATCACATTAAAAAATTAAAAGTCTTCAAGAAACCTAAGAATCAAGTGGACGAAGAAGAATTAAAGGGCACATCGTTCAATTTGTCGTGTAACATCCCTATAAATGTTGATACCATCCCATCAAGGTGTCCAAATCTGCCAAGCTATCTCTCATTGCCACTCCCACCCTACAGACCGACACAATCATCATCGAAAGCAAAAAGACTGCAGCTTGAGAATGAGCGGCAAAAAGCTCTGGAGAATGCAATGTTCATAGAGGAAAAAGTACAGTCAGCTCATAAACTTTATGATAAACTTTTGTCAGAATCATTGCCCTCAGAATTCTCTTTACTCAAATTTCCAAAAGTTGCACTAGTAAAAGTCCTTCAAGATACAAGAGGGTTATACATCGCAGCTAGCCTTGAAGTAGAAGATGATCTCTCCTTTAAAATATTCTATAATCGTGCTCAATTAAAAAATAGCTTAGTCTCCTATTATTTGAATTCAGAATATAAAATCAACTCAGTCACTGAAGCCATCAACATCGCAGCGTTTTTGGGATCCAAGGATCAATTAACAGAAAATTAAATATATGAATCTAAATCTTGAATTATTTATTGATGTCCTCTTATGTATAACAGTATCTCGTACATGGGAAATATATCAATATAAATGTTATAGCAATTACATCATACAATTCATTATTTATGCTTTATAAATATACTATTATAATTTATTAAGGATATCTTTTAAAAAGGATTGATTGAAGCAAACAACATTTAGGATTCAATTTAGTTGAAAACTTTCATATTATGCATTTTTATATAATGATTTAATTAAACTCAACTATCTTAAAAGTAAAACTTTATTGAAATTGAACCGACAACAAATTTAAGATTCTGAATTTAATTTAGCGATTAAACCATGCGATGAATATCTTTCATAATCATATATATGATGCTGTTGACTTCATTAATTACATTTTCCCCACTGAAATGGAAATATTTAAATGCAGTATGTACAATGTGGTCTTTACAATTATGATCGTCCTTATAGGAGTACCATCAGCTTCCGTTAACTTTCCACTAATAAACTGAACGCGTCTAGAAGAACTTATTTTGCCAAAAATTATAGTTACTTTCGATGTTTTGTAGGAAGCGACTCTAACATGAATTGAGATAATGTGCTTGTACAAAAGGATATCCTTGTATTTAAATTTAAAACTACAACCAATTTTCTCAAGTATGAAAAGCTTGACGTATAAAACAGCAATCATGTAAAATTATTTATATAGATAAGGACTACAGTTTTCACATAGGATACACGGTACTAAATACTTCATTGAGTGCCTTCTCCTCTATTTTGAAATATTGTTCAGCTATAAAATCTATTTTCTTTGAAAATTATCTTCTTTTTTTTTAATGGTTTTTTAGAATTGTTATACACTGTTCAAGCTTTCATTCAATTAAGTTTCTTATATGACAAGGAGTTTCAAATGGAGTTTTCTCAAATGGACATATATGTTTAAATTTATTTTCGGTTATAGTTGTGTCATGATTACATAATGTAAATTTTAATTTATCAAATATTTGAAGAGATTGATAAATTTGAGGAACTGTTCAATTCAAAGCGAAAAAGTAGACTATATCCGTTTCTTATAAGATGAATATCAGGATTTAAAGAAGTATTTTTCATTTTTTTTATAAATATATAATAAGAATGTTCTTTTATTTATTTCAAAATATGTTACTTCTGCTTTTAGTTGACGATTTTTTTCATTTTGAAATCTGTTAAGATTATAGGAAAAAATATCAGAACTCCAAAAAGACCCATGAACATTTACATTAGTTTCAAATCACTATTTTTTTACCTTGTAGCCAAACTTAAGGGAGTAGTTCTCGGAACTAAACTTGTTTTTAGTAGTATTGCTAGAACACCCTCAAATATAGGGGAACTCCATCTATCTTTAGGATACGACGAGAGAAATTTTTACTCTGTTTCTTAATCTTTCCTATAAGTTATGGTAAGTTATATATTATCGAGTTTATAAAAAAATTCTCGTCAAATTACGAGCTACACTAGTTACTCGCCTTAATAATCTTTACTCACTCTAACACTTTTTGCTCGTTAAAAAGTCATCCCTAAAAAAAAGTCCTATTTTTTAAAAAAATTTATTGAAACAATGGATACATTTTTTAAACCCTTGATCGGAATCATAGCTGTCTATCGATGAAGCATTTCTTTTTGTGGCCCAGACAACTTATCATTTTTCTGGACATAATCGTAGACTGGAAAAATAATTTAAAACCACTTCATGGATGCTTAATTAAGGTTGTGCTGTTGACACCAGAAACTTTTATATTTTTGCTGCATAGACTGTAAATCCTAATATTTAAAGTCCTTCGTATATCTGGTAAAAAATTCCAAACAATGTTATTTTTACCCTTTTTCGAACTAGATAAAGTATGAGTAGATGGAGAAGAATTAGTTCCAGAATTTGAATTAAAACCCTGTATAACTTGTGTAAAATATGCAAGGTTGCCAATTTTCCAATCTTGTTGTTCAACTAGTGATTCAAAAAGATAAATAGGACTGAGAGTAACAAAGGTCATCTATTTCACCATCACTTTCCTCATCATTTAAATTCTTAATGTTCAGCTTATTATTATTATTTATCGAATACTTATTAAAATTTTAACCAATAAATAAATTTCAAGATGTAACTACTATTTAAACAATGAAGATAATGATAGTTACTGAGATAACACTTAAGTTCTGAAATGCTACAAGTGCTACATGAGTTGGGATTATGTTCAAGCTTAAATTTCAAGGGACATGCCAAACGAATAAATTGTTAGTAGATTGAAAATCAAATTAGACCATTCAAATCTATGTTTAATAGGATCCCCTCCCTCATGCATTTAGAAATATTTATTAATTCATTTTAATGGAGCGAAATTTGGTGTATGTCTGTTTGTTTGAGGATGACATTGAATTGTGTACTTAATAAACTGCGTAATTCGAAGTAATGTCGAGTACTCCCGCTAGACTTAAAACGTTCAAACAAAGATTACTTTTTAAACGTACGGGGGTTAAGAGTACACATTTCACAGAAGTGTTGCCTCTAGGAAAATATAAATTCTAAATTGAACAGAGAAAGGAAGCCAGTCCTGGAAGATTTATATGTTAAAATGGACTCGAAAACGAAAAACAGAGAATCCCAAGTTTTGACTGGTTACGAGGTTTTGAGGAGTTTTGAGTGACATTCCACTTTTTATGCCCAGGAGTCGAGTTTTTTGTGTCTCTTGTTATTTACTTCATAAAACCATAGTAACAAATTATGATTTTTACTCGTTGCACATCATTAATAATAATAATTCCATCTGAATCTTACTCTGTTTAAAAATATAAGTATATTTTATGAGATGAAATAAGTCAAAAAGACTCACTTGTTCAATCTACATCATAACTCATAAGCGTCTTACCTATGTTTGTATGTATACAGCAATATCTCCACTTTTGAACAACCTTTTAAGGTGAAATTTGATAACTGGTGTAGTTCAGTATGAAGATTATGAACATTGCATTAGGTTTCGATTTATTATTATTTATACTATTATTTTTTTAATTAAATAGGTAAAGCATTGTAATACTCTGTTATTTAGTCGATTCATATACATATTATTATTCAGCTATATAAGGATAAATACATTAAATTAAAAAAATAGGTTAACTTCATTATTCTCTCATCATTGGACCTTTCTTGGGAACAATCGACCACGGATTGTATAAACAGTACTTGCACCAAAGAGGCCCTCACCTCCACGTCCAGGATCCAGAGGGTCTTTGAATCTACTCCTATGATGTCTCAGCAAGAAGCATCATCATGACTAAGGCCAGCAGCTGAGTTGAAAACCCTGACTGAAGCAAGGGCAAAAGTAGTAGCAGGAACAGAAGTGCAACCCCATGTCTTGGCATCAACAAGGGGCCCTATAAAATTAACTAAAAGGGAAAGTGAGGCTGCTATAATGGAAGCTAACCGGATCTGGAATGCAGTAACACGAGGTGTAGAGACAACAGCTAAAGGCAATGAAAGTTTGATTTTTTAAAAAGATAACACAGCATCCACAAGAGCAAGAGAAAGGTCAGAACAGAGTAATGAAAGATTGAAAAAGATTAGGCAGAACACAGCAGTCTCAAGATCAGAGGTGAATCCAGCACGAAGACAAGAAATACAACAGGAAGGAGAAACATTTTAGCCACCCTTCCAATTGCCCAAATTATGAACATATTTTCGTCTCAAATTTAACCCACCTAACGGTGGGTAACTTTTGCTTGTACAAAATAATTTCAACAATCCATAAATTCCAAAGGGCCGGTTTATATAGTAAAAGAGCAGAAGGAGTTGGGGACCATCAAAAGGGTATGTCGGCCGGATGTGACCCGTGAGTCATAGTTAAGGTGATAATTTTGTAAGAATAGAAAAGCGTGCGAGGAGAAGAGAAGAAATACTTATGGCATCATTGATTAAATAATATATATCTTCTTCTATCAATCAAGAACGTTATCATTCCCGCCTTTATTATTCAATATTAATATAATAATATTAGATGGGGATAGTCGATAGAGAACTGAATAAAATGCCTAAAATAACGTCGCCTTCTGTCTGGATTTCTGAAAATGGAGGCCCAGGAATTTGGAAAATACTTACCGGATGAGAAACAGATGGGTTGTCGGATTTGTCGAAATAAATGTGCCTTTAGTCTCCAATCTAGAATTACACACCACTCATTATCCTCATCTCATATCAAGAGCATGGATATTCATCTAAAAAATCAAGTTAATGATGAATACATCAAGTCAGACTTTAACTCTGATCTCACAACGATGCTTATTGCATGTAATATAACCTTATCCATTGCTAATCATCTATGTTCAAAACATTTATGGAGAAATACACGGGTAAACCTATCCCTTCCCGAGAAACCATCATTAAATTAAAGGAGGATGTTGGTACTGATGTCATTTATAGAAATACATATAAAAATGTTTTGAGTTATCCACACCAAATGACGATCAAGTTATCAGTAAAAAGTATAAAATATTTACTAATTTCGAAATGGAACTCTGAATTTTGTATTATCTAACAGTAAGTATTCGATTTTTTTTTTAAATCTAACCATAAAATATGATTCTATTTTAGCTAAACATATCAAGAATTATGATACACAACGCATTAAATGGCAAAAACAACTGCTTAAATGGTCACAACAACGGGGGTAGTAGCTTTGGATGGTTCGCAACTAGTTTGTCTGAGACTAATTTCTTCACTTAAAGACTTGGGTATGATAATTAGGTTTTCCAATATTACATAGTCAATAAATATTACTTTTTTTTATCACTTAAGGCTTAGCTATGGTTAAATGGTGTTCAGAAAACTCATAAAAGGCAAAAACAACTACTTAAATGGTCACAACAACGAGGGTAGTTACATTGGGTGTATCATTATAATTAGCAATTGTGTAAATCCTTCATGATAATAGTATGTTGTTATATAAGCATAAATAACGGGGAAAATATTCTTTTTTGATGCTCTTAATAAGGAGTAATATCGCCGGACATTTCTACATAATTAGCTTTTGCTCTAAATCTTTAAGATGGATTTATTTCTAACATTTTTTGATTAGTATATTTATTGTCTAATTTTATGATTTTGACATTTACTTTATTATTAATAAATAGTTAGATCTCATCTGTAGAGATATATATATCCTGTGCACAATTGTATATAGCAACTTCCACATGAAAAAGAGGGGTGATTATCTTTTGATTAAACTCCACGTCTCGCTTGTGTTTTGCAACCTAAAGTTTATGACATATTTAACTGGATTCCGGTGTCAGAACAAGAAAATATTATTTGGATCAATCTATAATTTCAATATTCTGTATATATAATTTATTGTTATTAGTTATATGATTCCAATTGTTTAATTTTGTATATTTAACATAAATGTATGATAGTATATTTCTTATTATGTAGATTATATTTGATTAAAGCCTTCTTTTTTAAATCTGGAACTTCAAATATATAGCGAAATACTCTACTTTGTCGTTTCATTAGCTATTATTCTGCGAATAAGGTTCATAATTAATGTCAATTTCATGGAGTGTGACGTTATAAAATTTACTGTAACGGATAAAAATGTCTATGTCAATTATACGTAGTATATCTTCATTAAACATTTTGCTAATAAAAATACTTTCGTTATACCCTCAAAAATCATAATAAAGCAGGCAGATGATGGATCACATCAGTATTTTAAACAATGATACCATATGTATTTTTCCCCCTTCTCCATGCACGCGTTTTTCTCTACAATATTATCAACTATAGTCATACTCTAACGACTCCTGTATTAAAATATGTTGGATTTTTATTATTTATAATAATTGTGTTTTACTTTCCTGAAATTAGTTAAAAAGAAAAATTAAATGAACATACTCAGAACATTAATAAAATTATATGAAATAAAATTAATTTATAGTTTAATTGGTATTATTTGTGATACTTTTAGAAGCAATGTAGATGTAGCACAATATTGCATATGGAACACTCAAGTTTCTCATTTTTCTTACATATTGAACCTTCGCAACTTCTTAACTGAGAGATAGACCGGATAAAGTGGATGCCATAGTCGCTTCTCAAGCTTCGCTAGCTGGTCCTCTCAATAATAGATGGGGGCAGACTCTTAGTTTCTGTGCTCTATGATTGACTATACAATATGACAAACGCACAATTGTTCTAACTTTCATGGATCCTAAGGTTTGAACATCAAAAACACTACTGCCCATTGAAATAAAGGTAACGGCCCTTTCTTTCTTATAATTATCCCTCCATAGACAGCTGTTATTGCATCTAAAGGATCAACTCCTCCCACACACTTTTAATATATCGAAATATCATTAGGAATTGTCAGGCACACACACTTCTTTTCAACTCTATTCTACAATATTCATGCTTTAGAATATGGAATATCTTTGAAACTGTCCTTGATTAAGTAACATGCCCTAATATTTTTCCACATAACACTTTCTACAACATTCTTATTAGATGGAAGATATAGAATAAGTTATCTCAAGGTTCCGTTTTCGTCATTGAGTTGTTTTAAAATTTTGATAATAATATTTCTTATGATATGAAAACAATATCTTCTTATAATTCACAATACTTAACCATTGATTGCTAAACTTAGCTTAAATTACTTTGTTGATAAATCTATTGCTTAACCAGCAAATATTAAAAAAAATATAAGAAAAAAATATAAATGATTAAAAATGGAACCTGACCTACATCAGGAATCATAAAAAACATTTTTTATTGAAATTTAATATGTAGACCTTACTTTACGATATGTTCGCCTTTCTTAGAGGCTATAATTCTGAACCGATTCGATTCCAGCTAGACTCTTGAATAATGCGACACCCCAGTAAGGAATTTATACTATCATTTTTTAAATATTATTCAGTTAATTACTCTGGAAGACAGATAAACAGAAATTAATTAATAAATGTTGCATGAAGATTTAAAAATGTTTACTTTTTGGTAGTGGAAAATTAATTAACGTATTGCTTGTAATGTGTTAAATAAGGACTAACTCAACACTTGCATCAACTACTTCTTCACATCATCACTCTATGTATTTTATCTCCATGATTCCAATACTATTAAAACTCATTGAATGAACTAGATTGAAAAGGACATCGGTCCACAGCTCTCCAGTCCTCTCCTCAAGCTGAGAGGTTCGCAGTTTTTATGTTGCTGTGACACATTAATAACATTTGCCAAGTTACAGTGACCCCAAGAAAAAATTAATTGGTTTGATACTCCTTCACTGTACTTTTGGAGATAACTAATACTAGGCATATATTCAACATGACTATAGTCATAATGTTTTTGATTCACAAATCTTCAATAATTGATGCACAACAATTGGTTATACTTTAATAAGAAAAAAGTTCAAATTGCAAAAACAGGGCCATCCGCAGGGAGTGGGATATGGAGGCGCTATAGCCCGTCACCCCAAATGAAGGATTTTTTCTTTTTACTAGAAAATTTAATATTTGAAATTTAATTTCCAATATATCTAATTTTCAAATATTTTTCGATAAAATTTAGTTTTTGTGAATAGCTATAAATTTTTGAAATTTTTCTCCCAGAAATATAACATTTAAAATTTAATTTTTTAAATTTTTTTCTCATAAATTTAATTTTTTTTTGAGAGTAGCTATGGATTTTGAAATTTTTTATTTAAAATTCTGAAATATTTGAAATTTTTTTATTTAAAATTTGAAATATTTGAAATTTTTTGTCCACAAATTAACTTTTTGTAAACAACTGTGGATTTTTGAAAAAATTCCAAAAAAATTTAATTTTTTGAGAAAGGGTTTGGATTTTTGAAATTTTTATCAAAATAAATATCATTAATACTTGTTAATTAATTTTTTAAATATCACTAAAGACCATTATTATTTATTACGATTGTAGTTACGTATTCAAACATCATAAAAATTCGTTGTAAGAGCCTATAAGTAACTTGCTATAGGTTCTCATAACTTGACTTGATACATTGGAATTATGAATTCCCAGTCGTAAATAAACAGCTTCGAGAATGGAAGTCCTTTAGGTAACTACGTAATGTAGGCTGTTTCGTTCTCATTAGACAGGAAAGAAGGTTTATGAAGAGACAAAAACCATCGTTCTATTGCAATTTCAGATTGCTACAACTGTACTAAGCTTTACTGTTTTTATCGCACTCTCCATTGACTTTACCTTTGACTACCTTCGCGCATCCTCTCTGTGGTTAGTCGTGCCATAGCCAACTACCTCTTCTTCTGACACATCCTGGATCCTAACGAAGTTGAAATTGCTGATCTTGCTTAGTATTATACAAATGCTTGTCCGTCAATCCAGAGTCTTGTCGAATATGAATAATCCATCATGTCTAATGATTTTAATTATTATAATTGATAGCGGAGAATTAAGTAATTAGCACTTTTTCAATTGGAATCGCTGACGTGTTTGTTTATTTTTCTTTTATCATATAATATAATATATCATTAATGGGTATTATATCAGTCTAAAAGAATCTTGCTTTTTCCATTTTTCCTTAGACACTTTTCCTTTTTTTCTCTTGCTATTTTTCCTGACACCGATTATTTTACAGTAATGAATTAACTTAGTTAAAGACATTACGGGCAGTATAGTCTTGTGTTGGTCCTTATTTAGGACCGAGGACAGCGGTCCAGTCCATTTCCGCTTGACCGTCCTTAAAGAAGGTAAAATCGATCCCTCGTGACGTCTAATGTGTATTTATTCTTTTTTTAATTCTTCCGTTCCATAATATAATAAGTTATATTACTAAATGAAAATATGATTTGTTAGTATCATATTGCATTACAATGAAAACATGAATATTTTTTTTGCAAGATATGTGCAACGCTCTTAGCACATATATCATATATCTCATTTGGCTTAATACGCCATCGAAATTTTTAGAAACCATTCAAAGACCAACATTTAAGGACAGGTCCCTAGGACTGACAGTCCTAAGCACAAATCCTAAGACAGGGCTGTACGGAATAAATAAGGAACAACGCAATACTAATTTTAAGGAGCCCATAAATCTTTAAAACAATGTAGCAAAACGCGCCTGTTACCTAGAAAGTCCTTCACTTTAGTATATCACGCAACCTTTTCTCCAAAAAGAAACAGAAAAAATGCCTGGAATCATATGATAGTTAGGCAAATAAGTCAATCATACCAACTGCTATTTATCTCATAAGTACTCCCAGACTATTACTGTCATATTATTTCTTCTCCATTTTTAAAATGAAATATATATTATTTAAATCTACATAGTATTTTATTCAATACTCTTGAAACCGGTCTATTCTTACCGGTTGATATGTGCTTACAAACTCTTTATTTTAATTTATATTCTTAGTCAGCTGCATGTTAATAAAGAACCTGAATACACCTTTGCACTCACTCGGTACTACCCTCCTGTCGAATCTAGTATTCGATCTTGGTCACGAGCTTGGATATCTAATTACTCATCACATTAATAGACATTTATACATACCACCTTATAATACGAGGATGGTGAAGCTACTTCCACGCCTTACTGTTAATTACCTACGGGAGGAATACTCTAGATTGGAACTAGCCGAGTCCAAGGAAGAATTGCTGGGCCTATGTAAACTTCAACTTGTAGCCTTATTGAAGTAGCATTTTGAAACTTGTGAATGTGATCCTAAAGCCTTCGCCTTCGACAAGTCTTCCCCTTCAACTCCTGATACGGATCCATTTCGGGAAACAAATAACATTGGTGTTCCCCAACCTTCTCATTTTGAAATGTCTGGCCCTAGAAGAGGCCATCGGTAGTCCACATAGAGTGATGAATTCCGGAATTACATAGGGCTCTATCCTGATCTGTTTGCAGGATTAAAGGCGGCTCTCTTACTTCATTGCACCGGCTCATATGTCCAACAGTTACATAGACAGCGTCAGAGGATAGTTGAAATAGTTTAATTATCGTAACCTTTTAATAATAAGGAAATCACTTTGGTACGTCAAGCGAAGGAACACGAAGTGAAGAAAATAATATATTGACTGAGGAAGAGAGAAGGGACCCGACTTTTTCGAATTATAGCACTTCGAAGGGTGACGAAAGTAAATGGAAGGCCTCATTGTGTGGAAGGACATACTTCCATAAAGAAAATAAGCATTTGTAAAATAAATAAATAAACATTAAATCAAAGCAATTTCAATTCGTTTAATTTGCAATCCTTCCTAAAGAAAATGTTTTGATCCAAAGCTATCGAACAAGTCCAATTTGGAATGATATTTTAGATATAATTCATCTACTTCTTAGATAAAAGTATGACTGTGAAGAAAACATATGCCATCAAATCCATTAAGTCAGGGGGGGAAGTGCAGCATAAATTAACTTTAAAAAAATAAGTAAAAAATGTGAAAGAACTTCATATCAGATATTGGCTTATAATATCGTGAATAATTCTATAAAAAGGACTAATATCGTCACTGTTTTGTAGACTTGTGATAACTCGCTTTTGACGATTTTTTAATGGTTGAATTAGTACGTGAAGCTGTGAATAGCTGTGAATTTTTGAATTTTTCTTGCAAAAAAATTTAACTTTCGAAATTTTATTACAAAAAACATTAATTATCAGATATTTTTGCAAAAAAAATCAAATATGCAAATCTAATTTGACGGAAAAAACTTACAAAATCATTCTCAAAAAATTGTGAAAGTTTGCAGCTGTTCACAAAAAATTAAATTTTTTAGAAAAAAATTCCATAATTAAATTTTAAGTATTAAATTTTTGGAAAAAAATTTCAAAAATTTACGGCTATTCTCAAAAAACTATATTATTTGTATAAAAAAATCCACAGCTGTTCATAAAAAATTAAAGTTTTTGGTACAAAATTTCAAATATTATATTATTTTAGTAAAAAGCAAAATTTTTTTTTTGGGGGTAATCCCCTTATGGGGATACATGTGCTTTGTGTACTTATTATAAGTTTGTTTGGCATAAATTATGGAGTCCCATAATGTTTTAACATATTCATCCTTCTTTTTTCTTTTCATTGCAGCCTTCGTAAAAATGTGCAGTTCATCCAGATTTCGATCTTGTCTACGCTACTTATTTTTGATGGAATGGATTGAAACATTTATGGAGTTGGACCTGGGGTCCACTTGAAGGAGAGGTGAAGGGACCACTTCAGCATCAATATTGCAGAGTTTCATTATAGTTCAAAACTTCATTTACATTATTTTTCCTTTGTATCTCCTTAGATACGTGAATTTTGACCCCTGAGTTTTCTTGAAGTGGTCCACTTGCTTCCATTCTCCATCAATATATGTTCTTAATCTACATTTCTGGTACCAAGTCTGCTTACTGTATTTAATTACTGGTGTAGACGAAGTTTTCCTCACAGGCTAAGCATAAGGAATCTTATACCAGGAGCTTGCAATGCATGATGTAACCTTATAATATTTTAATAAAAATTCCAAACAGATTTGGTAGATATTAATGAACGAGATATCAATATTAATAAAAACTGAAGGAACACTGAATTAGTAGCAAACCACATTAGAAATCAATTAAAATCGCCAATTGTTAATATATATTGTATCTAATGAAGAGTATGATCATTTTGTTAATTTAAGACTGATCCAGTAATCATTCCCATGCATTCAGAGTTTTTCTTCCAAAAGGCATAAGACTTCTAAGAATATACGAATGAGAATGGTTGGAAATCTGAAATTTAACAATAATTAAAGAGGAAATTTTTATTGGTACGTAGCAGTTCATTCTTACAATGAAACACCAACCAATTTGAATCATTCCTCAATTTGAGCTCCCCAAAAATGAAGTTAAGAGTTCTCATTAATCTCCCAAGATCCCCATCACCGTCTTTCTCTTTATGCACCACGGTTTCATTTCCGTCTTCCCGACCTCGAATAAGCATCTTCTAAAATGAATGAGAGAACTCATAATTCTCTCTCCAAATAATTACAAAAGAGTGTCTCTAGGGATCAGAAATAGTTTTTGTACACTAAGACATCTTTCAGCATATGATCATGTGTGTTCTCGTTTCAATACTTGGTTGAATAATTAGGGACTGTTTGATGTACAAGAGTAGACACTAGGGCGCCCTCTATGCAATCATACAGGATCTCAAATTTAAAACACTAAAAGGTAGTCAAATTTCTTATTTATTACAAGTTTCGTTTAAAATCTTATTTTATGATATATCCTTAAAGATAAAATGAATGAAATACTTGTAATTTCGATACAAATGACTATTTTAAATCAAAATTAGTAGTTTCTTTTTTATGAATAACTCTCTTGTTGATTGTTGAAAGTTTCAAAAACAATTTTTAAAATGTATTTATTTAAAAAAATATATAAAAGGTGTGTTCAAAAGTAAGATGACATAGTATTTTTAGGTTGAAAAACATTTATTTATTAATCAATTTTATATTGTCCCCTTCAAAGTAATCCCCTTTTACTTGGCGCCATTTGAAAGAAGTGATCATAAGCTACAATTTAATCTTTGTTTTTTTTTTTTTTTGATCAAAAATATCTGAGCAACAAGCAAAACGGCAGAGGTTGGACGATCTCCTCCGTGCACAAGTCGACAAATGTACAATGTTCTGAATAGGAGAAATTATCGTTTCTTGGCTGAATCCAGAGCTCAGGTTGTGGGAACGTTCTGGACCAAACATCCAGCTCAGGTCGTAGTCTTTGGGTCGTGGCGTCCAACAGTAGCAAGATGCCTCTCTACTTCTTCAGAGCCAACTAGAAAGTCAACATGGACAGTTACTACAAGGTCCTCAGGTACCATGTTTTGCCATGGTTGAGGACACGTTACCAACTATGTGTTTACTCAAGATGTCACTCCGGTATAAGGTGCAGTATTTCTGCAAGGAGAACATGGCTGCGTTCTGGCCGGTAGACTTCTGTCCTTCGTCCTCACCTGACATGATCCCCTGGACTTCACTGTTTGGAGTGTCTTGGAGGGCAAGCCAAACAAGACTTTTTACCCGAGTATCGAAGCCCTGAAGGCCGTAATTGGAGCAACTTGTCCTCCGAATTGAGCAATACCAGCTTTGCACTGTTGTCCCATTATTAAAGCCATTATTCAGAATAAAGGAGGACATAGTGAATAAAAAGTGTAGAAAATTGTTGAACAACTACTAACTTTTAATTCAAAAGTTTGACAAAGAAATGGCACAAATAAATATATGGAGAAGTGAAAACGGCTTTTGAAATTATCTAATTTTTGATTCCTCACCCTGTACAAGATTTCCTCACATTTCTATCCTCAGTTCTAACTTACTCTAATTCCAACAATATTTACAATAATAATTCACACACAAATCCTCAGTGTTGCTCTGCGTCATTCATGAATACACGCACTAGTGATTAAATTATGCTTAAATGTTATCTATTCAGGAATTAAATAATAATGATAAAAGCTATGGTAATTAAAAAGCACTCTTCGGATTATCAACTAGAAAAAAATATCACATGCGTGTAGGTCATATTTTTATACAACCCAACTTATAACTTATGTAAAAAAGTAAACCAAAAAATCAAGAAGGTAAGCAAGACAATTGGAAGTATGACTTATTTAATGGCCTCTTAGCTGTCATAATGTTTCATTAGATCAGCTGCAAGTACCTATAACAAAAAAAACCCAGGAAATCCCACCCCGTATCAAGGAAGGACATAGTTAAGAGTTACTCTGTTTTCGATTAACTAGGAGTGAACCTTATAACTTCCCAACAAATCCTGATTACACTTTATATTAATATGTTCTCTCCTCAAGAAGGAAATAATAATGATAGAAAATTTTCAGTGTTGCTTCCCATAATCCATGATCTCCATGACTAAGAGTTCCTATAACGAAGAATATTTAACATTATTTTTGGGGCATTCAATCATCGTTTTCAATTCATTCTCCTCGTCCTCATTAGAATAAGTGACTTTTGAACCATTCGGCACTTCAAACGTGTAAACTTTATCCTGAATTTTGGAGCAAGAAAAGTCTGTATTCAAATAATTGCAATTATATGTTATTATTGACCTGGTGTTGGGCTTAGGTCTTTAAAGCTTGGAAATGAAAATTCCTACCAAACTGAAAGCTTGGCCTGAAAAAATAGAAACTTCAGCACTGTAAAACCTGTTTTTTTTTTTTTTTTTTTACAATACTACCTATGTGTTTATGATTGTAGCATGTACGTTTGGTTGTTTTTGGCAATCTGAACAATGTTTTTATTTTTTAAAGATGTTCTTCTTTCATTCTTGGAGAAAGAACATTCAAGTAAACAGCGTAACCACCAATGTGTGCACATAAATTACGGAGAGTAACGATGAGGAGTAAAATATAGGGATATCTTCATCCTGGACTCTGAGTAGAATTAAGGATCGATATCGGAATAATTACACCCTATGTGTCCTAGTTATATAAGGGATATGATGTGTGTTTATTTTCTTCATCTGATAGCAGCTTGAAGCTGATCTAATAAAACGTCATCACAGCTGTTCTATTCTCCAACATTCTTCAAATTGTCAGGGTTCCACTTAATATTAATTTTCAGTTTCTCTTTATTACATACATTAAGAGATTACGATTTATATCCCTTCCGATAACAGCTTAAGAAAATAAAAACTCTAATCAGGTTGCAAACTGTAAAAAGTATAGCATTTGTTCAAGGTTATATTTTTTACAACTATAGTTATAATTAGGGGTGTGACAATTGTTTGCATACATTTATAAAAAGGTTTGGAACCTGCGAGATATTAGTGGTAATATTAATTACTTATCTTTATTTTGAAAATTCAAACGTGTTAGCGAGTAAGAAGCACTCTAGTTCCATCTGACAACCAAATAACTAAATAAAAAAACCGATAGATATACAAACTTTACTATATTAATATACTTAGATGTATAGTTTAAAAAATATGACCTCCCGAATATAAAAAAAAAGTAAAAATTTTTTTTTTTGAGTTGTTACCCTGACAATTTGAAGAATGTTTTGGAGTAGAGGAGCCTAGCTGTTATGAAATTTTATTTGATTAGCTTCGAGTAGCTAGGAGATGAATGAAATAAGTACAGCCCTACGCCGTATATGTATATCAATGATATAGATAGGAATGACTCCGTTTTTGATCCTCAATTCTAGGACTTTGGCAATAGTTATTCTGATTTCCATCCTCAATTATGAGTCCAACAATGAATTACAATTATAACTCCGCACCAAATCCTTAAGACTACTCTCTGTCTTTTATTTGCACAGGCGAATGTTTAATCTGGTTCTGAATATAATTGAGCAGGCTTGTCAGTATTACTCTATTTTCATCTCAATAATTCTGAATAATGGGGGCGAAGCTCATCATTTGGCCGTAAATGTAATCAAATGGGACATTAAAAATTATAAATTCGGTTCTCGTGTGTTGCAAGGGCAGTATTATAGTCCTGATGGATCCCATAGTTTCCTTTGGGTAGTTGGACTTCACCCAGGGCAAGACCACCTTCTTGAGAAAGTCCTGGTACTCCTTGGCCCCTAATTTCAGGCCTTTCGGGAACAAATACGGGAGCATCCTCTTCCCGTCTGATACCACAATTCCCAGCATCATTCCGGAGGCAGGGAACTTAGTCTGATTGAACCTCATCGACCGCGTAGGTGAGGTAGCGTTTGTTCCTGGAGTTTATCAACTAGTCCACTGTCCAGTTTTTCTTGTCTTGTTGTTGTGCTGTGCTGGGTGTGAATCAATTGGCTGTACTTTGCTATTTACCCTACATCTCGACAATGAATTAACCGTTTTTAGTCAATTGTAGCTCATTTGAATGCTAATATTCACTGGATTATTGTGTTAAAAAGTCTTGAAATCTAGTTCTCAAATGAACAAGATATACTTAGTTAAAAAAGTGCCTATCATATACAAAAAATATAAACTTATGATTAAATTTCAAATTGTTTTCTATAATATGTCTTGGCGCTATAGGACTTGATGAAACATTGCTCCTTAAGAGCAAATATATAAATATACAAACATATACTGAATCGATACCATCTATTATGTACATAATATGAATGTAACTTTATGTATTATATGGGTTTACATCAGAAAACTTAGCATAAAATAATGACATGCACTTAATATTCCATGGTGAATGCATAGATACATACAAATGGATCATATAAAAAATAAGTTGATGATTTATTTTTGTAGCATAATGAAAGAATTAATGTTTGTATTTTGGTTTTAGTCTAATAGTCTTATTTTTCAAAATAAAAGAAACCAAAAACTAATCACTATGACAATTTATTGAATGTTTGAGAGGAAATTAATTTAGCTGTCATGGCGTTTCATTAAATTACCTGGAAGGTGCTATAAAATGAAGAAAATGAACACAAATTCCTCTCCGTATGTAACAAGATAAAGACAAGAATGACTTCTAGACTAAGTTCAACAAAGACTTATCAAAGACTTATCCTAAGAACTACTGATAATTATTTTGCCAATGTTAAAAAGATCCAATTAAAAAATAAATTATATTATTTGATTTAAATCCAGTGAATAACACTTTAAAGATTACCTGTAACTGGAAATGAACCAATATCATTTTTATAGATAATTCCAATAGCAATTCATTATTATGTATAAAGGAAATATAGAAACAACTAACAAAAGGAATTACTTTTTTTAATTGTAGAAGTTTTTATTGATTAGGGCTGGGCTAGAAAATACATAAATATGTCAATCCGTGCATGGAAAATTGCCTTGGAGAAAATTTTCATTGGGGAAAATTGGTACAAAGAAAATTGCCGTTGTGAAAAATTGCCATTGGGAAAATTTCCCGTCACTTACTAACAAAATCAGAATATCTCAGCCCAAAACTAGTTTTGTGCAACGGCAGAGCCATCAAGGAGGCTAAAAACCACTGCAAACACTTCACAAAGTATTTAGGTCCCTTTCAAATACTTAAAAATAAAATACTTGACTCTTTACTGGATTAAGGCTACGAAAAAGACATCAAACAGGTTAAAAACCACCGCCAGCACTTCATAAAGCATTTTAATTAATTAATTTTTTTATATTGAAGCTTTTCGTAGAGGCCTAAATGATTTGTGAAGTGGCAGTGGTGGTTTTTAACCTGCTTGTTTTTTTTTGTCGTAGCCTTAATCAACCCATGGGCTCGATGTTTATTTTGGAGCTTTTGGAAGGTTACTAAATGCTTTGTGAAGTGTTTGGGGGTGTTTTTAACAAGGTAATTTCCTAGAAACAAATAAAGTAAATTTTTCCCAAACAACAATTTTCCACTGGCAATTTTCTCCAAGGTAATTTTCCTGGAAACAAATATAGTAAATTCCAGAATGTTTTTGAGTACAGTGTTAAATTTTTCTGCAATGTAACTTTGTTATAGTCATTTAGTTATTTTCTAAAAAATAATCAGTTCAATCTGGTCTAACTGCCACCTTTTTTTCCAGCTTTCAAATTTAAAATGGTCACAAAATGGGAATCTGGTTTAAGAAATCTCTTCAACTTAGCGGGCGCTTTTTCAGTCTTCTTTTCCTGACTACTTAATAGAGGTTTGACTTTATTTGCGTTCTGGGGCATTGCAAGTGAGGGCATTTTATTAAACTTAATAAATATTTTGAATAGTGTTCTTCAAGTCTAAAAAAAAAAATAAAAAAAAAATCTATATATTCTATTAAAATCATAATTATTAAGTCGGCCTAATTTTATAAGTAAACAATGTAAGGTATATTTGTTTCTGTTAGTGTAAACTTAACTATTTCAGTGGATTTGGTACAACTGTGTGTTTTGATCTTGCATATTTAAACAAAGTAAGGAACAAAATCAAGTTGTGACATTCCAAAAATGAGATTTTTCTAGAGCTCAAGGAGAAGTCGGGTTGCAATACTTATGGTTTTACTGAATTAAGAGCCTTGTTAATATCAGCTGCCGTTTATATAATTTTGACAGGAGGAAATGAATTAATGATTTAAAGAGAAGATCCTTCTACATATCTTGAAAATAGTATTAGTGCTAGGGAAACATTGTAAGATTATATTAAAACTAGGGGTGTACCGATGCATTCAATAATGCCGATAATTGTTTATATGGATAATATGACTGATTTGAATTTTTGGAGACAAAATTAGGGTAAAAATCAATAGAATAGCTAATAACAAAAGCCTTAAATTTTAATGCTTTAGACTCGATGACGTCGTCCAGACAAATTCAAAAACGAAAAGAAAGGGGGGAGGAGGTCTTACAAAGATTATAGAGGTTTGTACATGAAATGTACTGAAAAGCAATTTAGAAGTAACCACATTTTAGTGCCCCCATAGATTTGAATTGTATTATGAGGCATAGCACAGGTCTGTAATGTTTATCGGTTTACTCTGAAGCCATTAAGTAACTTTTTCACTAAATAGTTCCTTTTTGTATGTTAGTTGAATAATGTGTTTTTATAACAAAGATAAAGTCGAGTCTATATTTTAAGTCAAGCTCTAAGTATTTTCTAATTTCCTAAGTATCCGTCCCGGATCCATTAAAAAAGACAAGAGTTTTATTTAATTGAAATTCCTAGGGTAAGGATATAAAACTCAGTTAGGAACAGGACATCATGACCATTTGATCATGTGGGACGAACCAGTAAAATAATAGAAAAGAGCCTTTTGTTAGTGTTGCAAGTATTGTTTTAAAGTAGTGAGCCAGTTGAAATTAGATAAGAGGCCGAGGGGTGAGGAGGCTTACTTAAATATCAAACTCCCTAAAATAAGTCAAACATAAATTAATTGACTTCTAAGCACGGAGAGTAATTAACTTTTGAAAATTTAAATTAATAAACAACAAAATTGGATTAATAAATTTAGATATTTTTTCCCCGACCGTAATTTATAAAATGTTTAACATAAAAAAGTAAGCAATTTGGATTTTTTTAATGATATTCCTTTATATATAATAAGGAATCGGAATCGTCTGTAAAGATAATATCGGAATCGGCTGAAAATTCCATATTGGTACATCCTTAATTTAAACATATACAATTGTTATTTTATTATATATTTTAAAAACCCATTTACATCAAAGATAGGCAATAATTCTTCTATTACAGGCATATGTTAACACTACGACGATTCAATAAAGAATGAACAAAATAGAAAAAAAAGAGCACACATATTAATCGTTTTTCCAAGTTTAATCACTAAGGTGTTTTTTTTTTCTAGATTTATTGTTTTTTTTTGTTTTTTTTTTCAAATCTCAAAATTAAAATTTTATGATTTTTTTTAAAAATCCAAAGCCCTTGATAAAAAATTACATTTGTAAGAAAAAAATGTTCAAATATTTGATTTAGAAAAAAAAAAATCAAAAATTCATAGCTAATTAGAGAAAATTAAATTTTTTGGAAAAAAAAAATCTAGTAAAAAGCAAAAATTCAAAAATCCACAGTTAATTACAAAAAAATTAAATTTTTGGGGAAAAATTATAGGAAAAAGCGAAAAATTCATTCATCTTTTTTTGGGGGGCTACATTCCCTCCAGCCCACTCCTGACAGACGCCCCAGGTAATCTTTTTATAGATTACAATTTAAAGTTTCATGAATTTTGTAAACAGGGGTGATTTAATAATTATAATTAGTTCTTACACACCATTTGAAATCGAATTATGTTTGGAATGTATTAATATTGCACATTAAATTAATGGGGTGGAAGCGTCCTTTACGTATATTAGTTATTGCAGTCTTTCAGCAAAGTAATACAACTCCCGGAATGATAATATTATTTATTTGTAAATTCAATTTCAAAATTGTATTTGGGGCGTAAGAAAAATAAATTAAAAAGGAAAACCCTTTATTTTTATTGGACCCCCAAAATACAAAATGGTAGACGACTTTGTGTATAATACATATTTTGTATTTTGTCTCGATGATGGCCTATTGTGCATAAAAAATAAAACATAATTTTAAAGAATATATTTATTTTTTGAAAGACTCTACAACCACGACAATTAATATCTTGAAGACACTTTTCAAGATAGGAGTTTATCCCTAGGGCACTACTCCCTCGTGAATGTCTTAAGGTGCACAAATATACACTTAAATAAAAATACGTTTTGTTTTCAATGTTTTAATGATGAGTATCATTTTTCATATTCCCTTATATAAATGTATATAAAAATATACTTTCTAAAATTGTAGTAATGTTCATTATTCAAATAACAAATTGAGTTATAAAATGTATCCTAAAAAGTTGGGAAATTGGGAAATTTGTTCCACCGTCCTCTTGAAACTGTTCTCAAAACTGTTCATAAGCCATTATCAATTAATAAAAAATAGTTATATCACCAAGATGGTTTTCGGTCTGAAAATTCTAGACCGATATGATATCTTTATGATTTTTAGAGCACAAAACTAATTCTATCCTTTAAAAGATTTGTTTGGAGTTTTATGTGTTATATATATATCATATTTTGTAAAACTCATACATCAGGAGTGGGGGAAAAAAAAAATAATAGTTATACGAGGGTCATTTCAAAGTCTGAGAGATCGCACTACTGGTGCATTTTGAGGTTATGTTTAGTTTGTAGCATCTCTTGGTAGAACGCACACAATTTTCAGCCAGATCGGTCTATTTCTTTCTGCTTGGCATTCGTTTGAACCGTGGACTCAGCCAGAAAGATTATGGTGACTGTCTTTTGTATTTAAGGAATAACCTCATCAACTATCTGGAAAAGGGTAATAAAAATTACAGATGCGCATATTATTAATCTGATTTTAACTGCTTGAAAACGGAGGTGGACCAAAAAAAATGTCTTTTTCCATCACGACAAGGGACCAGCTCTTAACCTCTGCAGTTGGTGTCGCAAAATTAATGGAAATAGGATTCCAACTCGAGATGCCAACAGTCTTATACACTTTTCTATCATCCATCACAAGATCAGGGATTTTATCAATGATTTCTGGAGTAGTAACCTCAACAGGGCGACCAAACCATTCAGCGTCACTTGTGCCCGCTTATAAACTGTTCTAATCAAAATGTACAGGTAATAGACCGATCTGGCGGAAAGTTGGTGTGTGTTCTTCCAAGAAATACTACTAACTAAATATAAACTCGATATGCGCAAGTAGTACCATCTCTTAGACTTTGATCGAACTTTTCAAACAACCCTCGTGTATATGGAGACCGAAATATTGGTTCAAATCGCTCAAGCAATAGTCAATTAAAAAAATTATGCCTTGGACTGAGTATCAACACTAAAAGTACTATCCTGAAAAGTTTGATCGAGATATAAATTTTCGTAGCAGTATGATTCCTAATAAGAAGAAAACAATTAAATCATGTCATTTCGGTCCTCGAACATAACATCCAAAGACAAAATGTAGAAGGACAAATATATGTCGAACGTACATAATGTAGAGCGTACAGAATGTCGATCGGAGAAAATGCAACATAGTTATCACAAATTAAACTAATTCAAGCCTTGTTTGTGTGTAATCCATAATAGAGAGTCTGAAAATAGCTTGTTCCAAAAAAAGTTTCTCAAGCGAGTATGGAGTGGGGGCAATCGGGTTTAAAAATAACAAGGTAGCAAATGTTGATAAATTTACCATCTTATTCAAAAGTCTAAGTGCCAAGGTCCACCTCTGAGTTAGACTCAAATATTTCAAATTTTTGGCACTAGTAAACTATTACCATTATTTAGTTACTCCTCCAAAATTATATCCTCCACAATCACAATCCTGTTTGGCTCAATTTTCTCTGACCGTGCTCTCCAAAGATCCTTAATACTCTTAGGTTTCGAACTAAAGGTTTTTCTCCTTTCATACCCAATTAAAGGTTCTCAAGTAACTTCAAACATGCAGTACCTATACCACTCCAAAAACTTCACTTCATTTTAAATAGTTTCATAAGGTCAGCATGACCATATTCAGATTGGTAATGAAGTTTATAACCATATTTTTATGGTTATGATCCACCTTTATTATGCTTGCTTATATACTTTGACTCCCATTCAATTTTCTAAACTTTATGAAACTATTCATAATCCAGCGTTTCTTCGTGTCATCTAGTACAAGACCTCTATACAAATTATTTTTATGAAGTCTAGTCCATGATTTTGTGCCACATATTTTCCCAATGAAGTAAAATTATGATTAATATATAGTATATATTAATATTTAATTAGAATATATTTATATAAGGGAAACAAATGTATAACAAATTACATACAAATTATAATCGAATAATTGAAAAGATTTTAAAGATTACAAAGAAAAAAAAATAGATTTGAACGTAATAATTTCAAGATACATATATGATGGTGATTTCAGTGATGTAAATATTTTCTAAATTTATTTTGACAATGATGGCATGATTTGAATTTTCCTCATTTTTTTGAGAGTACTCAAATATTTTTAAAATCGCCTCATTTTCCGTTGGTGCCAACCTTTAGAAGATAGCTGTCAAAATTTCATATAATCTATTCGTTAGTTTGTGAGCTATTGTTCTAAATGCAACACGACTTTTTTATTTCCAAAACAATGGTTCGAAAACAATTTTTGGATTTAATTTTACACTGCTTCTTGATGGGTAAAATACCATTGAAGCTAAGCAATGCCTTAAAATAATATGGTAACTCCGCTCCATAAAGTGAATAATAATAAAAAATAAAATAATTTAAAAAAAGTTAATTTTGAACGAAAAAAACCCGCATTTTTTAGCCCATGTGTTAGTATGGTTTTTCAAGTTACAATATCACATATATGGTTAATGTCGGCTTCATTACATTTTTGTCAAATAATTGTGGAAGTATTTTACAGTACAGGGAAATTTAAATTCTTTTTTTTCCCCTATATTTCATCCAATGTCCAGCTACAATGTAAAATTTAACAAACAAATAAAACAAAACAATTATAAAAAAACAAAAACTACAAGTACAAGTCAAGTAGCACT
The DNA here is from genome assembly GCF_016086655.4 of Lepeophtheirus salmonis. Classification (NCBI taxonomy): domain Eukaryota; kingdom Metazoa; phylum Arthropoda; class Copepoda; order Siphonostomatoida; family Caligidae; genus Lepeophtheirus; species Lepeophtheirus salmonis. The sequence goes on from NC_052137.2 coordinate 34,531,181, forward strand.
CACATAAATTGAGGTGTTACCACTTCCTCGATTAGGATGATTAAAAACATACAATTGGTTCCCTATCACCAATCTTAATGGTGTCTATAGGTGTTCTCTAAAAGTTGATTTCTCAATAGTTTCCACAGTCCGACGTCCTGTTTACTTACTACCATTAAATGTATGGTTAAATGAATTTCTACATGCAATGTTCTTTATGCTCTTTAAAGAGGAAAAAAATTACTTTAACTTTTCTTCTCCTTCATCATGCTCCAGTCTCCCACAATGGAATGTTAAACAGTGGACATTGTTCTATATTATTTCTGTAAAATCACGATTTAAAACCTAATATCTATCTCGCTCTTTTAATTGCCGGGGTAATTCTAGATTAAAACAAGGCACCCTGCTTTTATTAATTAGTTATCCAAGTACAATTGACATATTAGTGATCTGGTAGCATGTAAATTTTACCACTCCTTCTCCAGCTACATCCAACACATGCCAATCTCTTAATATGCCACTAATGATTGTCTTCTTTTCTATAGCTGCCCTTTCTGCAGATCCCACCTTCTTTCTTCCCCCTTCTGTGACTCAAGAGTCCTTCCGTTCTGACACAAATAGGAAAGCTGTCATCTCTAGTCTCCCCTCCCAAATACAAGTTTCTTCCAAAATACCAAATGTTCATCTTTTATTTCGTCAGAATATATAATATTCTTTGACCCGAAAAGTAAACACCCAAAATCACACCCCTGTGTAATGTCCATCATCCATGGAAAATTTTTTTTTAAATTCTAAAAAGCATTTTTCCAAAGATCTTGAAAATTATTGTTTCAATAGACTTCAATCCAAATCCTCCCATTCTTTTGGGCACTTCCAGTTTTTCTATATTGTATTTTGGAAATAGTACTCTTCTTATATTTTGCAGCCTCTTAGCAATATTAGACATCCCCTTCCAATCTCCAGACAACAAATATATAAGTTTTGAATTTAAATAAAAGTTCATATCCTTCTGTTCCACCTTCTTCATTTTACCATCATGCAGGACTCATTTTGTTTTCCCAATTTTATTTAATTAACAACATTAAACTATAGATTCAAGTTATATCCTTCATTCCCATACTTAGGATAATTGTTTATTCCTTATTAATTCCCAAACCAGACTTCTTTTTGAAGCGATCGTACATCCTCACTTTTTTATTAAGTTCTTCCTCATTTGGAGCCTCTATTAAAATGAAGTTGTCGTCAGCATAAAATTCACATGAGATTTTTTTAATCTCCAAGTCCTATTCCAAGAAAATCACACCGATTTATTTTGTCCATTAGAGGGATGAGTGCTAGATTAAATAGATAGGGTGATATTGGATCACGCTGACGTGCACCTCTTCTACAACTAATCGCCTTAGACTATACACCGTCAATATATAAGATTTAGAATTGGAAATAAATCTTCTGACCATATTCTAGATATCATTACCGAGATATTTGTTGACTTGTCTTAAAATTATCTTGTGTCAAAGATTTGCAGTAATCACAAGTATTGCCCCATATGTCTCCCTTTGTTTAATGCTCTTGATTATTCTTGATGTGTTCAACGTTATATCATAAATATGTCTTCCAGGCATGAAGGAGAAGAAAGTTTTTACTATAGGACATAGGAGCCTAGTAAAATGTTTCAAATATCATTTGACAAAATTTCATGAAGCTGACATAAACCATCTATTTGATATTGTATACCAAAAAATAATACGTAAGCTTTAAAGAAGCGGTGAAAAGAAAGTCGTAATTTTTATCGCAGTTAATTATTTATATTGTACAAAAAAAAAATATATATTTATATATATATATGTATATTTTATTAAATGTACCTGAATATAAAATATAAGCACTCATTGAAAATGACCAAAAAATTTAAAAAAGATTCAACTAATAATTTGATGATTGATTTTTTCGTATTCAAAACTTGACTTACACCAATAAAAATGTTACAAGTATTCAAAAAATAAAATTCCAAATTCTTAAAAACCAGATTTGCGACCAAAAACTCCTGACAGATTCATGATTAGTTTATGTCAAAAATTACTAAAATGGGGTAAAAATGTTATTTTTTTTGTTTATTTGTGAAATCAGCATTTTTATTACTATAATATTTAATATAAAAATAGCTCCGAAGAAATAATGTATCTTACAGAACAAATTATCCCCTAATGAAGCTGCTTAGATTCGGTACAGAATAAATAATAAATAAGAAAGAACAATACGTGAAAAACTTGGAAATAAAATATTAAACTTAATTTTGTAGATATGTCAAACATAAACATAGGCTGGGATAAAAAAAAAGAAATTGAGAAAAAAGGATTTTTATTTTTCTACTTATTTTATATTGTAAGAAATAATCATACGATTTTTAACTGACCATTATGCTTGTCTTTACCTTTGTTGTATCTAGCAACCTTTCTTTAAAAAAAACCGAAAAAAGGCCTGAAATAATAAAGTAGTTAGCCAAAAAAGTCAATCACTAAATAGCGAAAGACTGTATTTACAAGAAAAGTTTAAAGTTTTACTTATAGAATGAAACCAGGGCCACACTACAACTACTTCTACAGCCTGATTGCCACCTATTATTAAAAAGGAGGTTATGTTGTCGCAACCCTGTATAATATTGAGTTTTGGTCACACTTAATAAAGAAGTTAAAAACACGTCGAGTTTTTTTGTCCACTCTCAACCGTTATTGTTAAAAGGAAAAGGAAACATTTGAAATGTAATGTCTGGTGAGTCTGCAGGATATTTTCCATCGTTATTTCCCAAGGAGCATAAACACACGGCACCCTCCATGAGTAAAGGAAACCACGATTTAATACAGCAATCCGTGATGCATATACCCTTGAGGTGGGATATATATCTCATAAACATTTTAATCATCTTGTACACAATAATGAAGGCACATTAATAAAACCAAGAGTTTAAAAAAAAGTAAGAAGAAAATTATAAAACAAAAAAATAAAACCACATTCAATAAAAATGTCGACCATCCATCAAAACAAAATATAATAAAGTAAACATAAATGAAGGTAAATAATATTTGGTTAAAAATAAAATAAATATATAAAACAGTTCTTTATCGTGGAGCCTACAAGCAACCTGCATAATTTTGAAAAATGTCCTCAAAGGGCTTAGTGTCCGAAATAATTTTGATGAAACTTTGTATATATCTTTTACTCCAACCAATGCCCTCACAATTTTCCTACTACCTTCTTCTTGGCCAGGCAAGAGCGTCACATTCTGTCAGGAAACGGATAGGAGACTTTGATCCTTATCTGCAGGATTATATATATATTAATATTTTTTTTGTTGGGGTCTTGGTTTTGTATATTTTTTTTGAAAATTAAATGTTTTGAAAAAAATTCAAAATTCCACAGCTATTCTCAAGAAATTAAATTTTTGAAAAACAAATTAAAAAATCCATAGCTATTCTCAAGAAATTAAACTTTTTGGAAAATAAATTAAAAAATCCATGGCTAATCTCAAGAAATTAACTTTTTAGAAAAAAAATTCAAGAATCCGAAGTTATTCTCAGAAAATTTCAATTTCCAACAAAGATAGGCGAAAATTCTTCTTTTAACACATGTAGTGAACAAGCTCCATCACCAAGTATTGTCTTTCTCCCTTCTTTTTTCTTTATTAATTAAAGCTTTTTATAATTAAGACGGGAGGATTTTAAAGTACTGTATATATATAAAGAATTACTATAAAAGGCCGAACATGACCATAAATAAATTCCATATCAAACTTATTACATTCAGCATTTATAGGTTTATTTTACTCGTCCTGACACGTACTACACATACACACACACACGATCCTCTAGATAACGAACAAAAAAGAAGAAAACACACACACATCAACTGTTTTTCTTTTTCTAATTGCTATACTTAGTTTTTTCTTTACACACTCTTTAATGATAAGTACAGTTGAGTAGTGTATTTTGTAAAAAAAAGATTGAGAGGAGAAGGCGAGAGCGAGACATATAATGTACACGAGAATTAAGCCCCAAGTGTAAATATTAGCAAATTTGATATATGATTTTGGAGGGAAGAAAATGAATTACTCCAGGGAAAATATTATAATTATATATAAATTCATATATATTTATTATACATATTTAGAACAGTTTACACCAAAGATAGGCAATAATGCATACTTCAGACGGAGAAGTTGACACGATGATGACCAATTAAATAATGAACAAATAAGAAAAAGGAGCACAATTAAAAAAATGCCATCGGTTGCAAGATTTGGGTCGAATGACCTTTTTTAACAAAATAAATCCTGAAATTTAACTATATTTTGCTGCAAACTTTTTTCCTCAATTTTTTTTTTTTTGGGAGTACAGCGCCTCCAGCCCTCTACGGATGCCCTGTAGAACGTATAATAAGAGAGGAGAGAGGAAATTAGTGATTTATGGTTTTTATGGATTAGAAATGCCATCATCATAATTTTTTAATAGTGAGCAGGAATGGAAACCCGACGCGTGGATATTATTCATATTTTGGAAATATAAGTAAATGCTCTGCTACTATCTATCGTCTATCACTACTCCTACTCTTTCTCATCAATCCACAAACATCCATTTCATCATCCCCTTTTCTCTTCCCACAATTCTAATCTATATAAAAAATGAGTAAGTTTTCATAGGTCACCCACTTCATTCTCCAGCATTACTTACTCTCAACTGCTTCAAGCTCAGCTCTGAATGTAATCCTACAACAATAGAGACGAGAAACATATCGAAGCTGTGTCAGGTGCATCTTTGATCCTATTAATATGGATAAAACAGCCGTTTTACCAGGGAGTGGATGTTGCTCCTCCTCTTCCTAATTTGAAAGTCAGAAAAATCCAACATCAATGTTGATCCTGTACTCAAAGGTTTAATGACTTCTGCTTAATAGATGACAACTAGAATGTAACAAAATTAGCTACGGAAAAGATATCAGCATAAACAATTTATTTTAACCTCAATCTATATGCATTTTTACTATACATTGGTCTAAGCTTAGCATCAATTAATCAGCCTTAATCATTCTCCCTGGTCAACGCATAATAATACCATAGAACTACCAAAACCTTTCCTCTCCGAGCATCAACTTTCCCAGGAAGACATTAGGAAAACAAGAGAACTAGCTAAATTCTTAAATAATGAAATACATGGCATTAGTCGATCGTTATTCAGGATGCCCCTTTAATTTCTCAACTCAAAAAAAGTAAGACACAGTCGTTAATTAAGGTCCTTAATGAATGATTTCGGGATTAAGAGATCCCAATCTATGTGAGAACCTACAGTGGATCACAGTTCCGAAATGACTTACGAACATACTGTAGAAAATTGAATATTCTACATTAAACCTCATCACCTTATCATTCAAAGGCTGTTGTTAGAATTTATAGTTTTTTAAATACGTACTTCTACTCTAGCTACACTTATATGACATAACCAAACTTCCTTCACATTTATTCGGCATTACATCAACTATTGATAAATTAATAGGTATATAATAATATAATCGGAGTAAAGGCAGCAGAGTTTATCGATTGCACCTTACAAATTATGGAAAGTACAATCGATGTTTTGTAAAATTTCTCCGATAATGTTCATTAATTCGGACATTAGATATTTGTAATAAAAAAATGAAAAAATTTGGGATTTTTAGCATTGTTTTCCCAATTAATGGGTTTTCTTTTGTAAGGATTGCACTATAATAAGTTAGAATGTTGTTTTTTTGTTGTCAGAATTATAAATAAGGATATGCCTATTGGGCTTTAAAAAAAGGCAAATGAGTTAAAAAAGATTGACATGGGTAATGGGAAATGGAAATCGAAAATAGGGGATTTTGCAAAATGCAATGTGGAAAATGCCAGGATAATCCATTAAGTTTCCAATAGAATGATAATTTTACGTTCATTTACAGTGTCAGGTAAAATCTTTGTGGGTAATTTGATTGGTAAAAATTCATTGCAATCAATTTGATCATTAAGAATTTGATTATGGTACAATTTCATTGCAAGCAATTTGATCATTAAGGATTTGATAAATGATACAATTTCATTTCAAGCAATTTGATTTCCGTGTGCATTTTCATTGAAATTTATACTGTATGATTATAAGTTGTCACAAGAGACTCCCTTCTATTTTGCAAAATATACCTCGCCCAACAGTTTGTGCAGGTAGACAGCTGGTTCTGATGGGGGATCAAAGTCTATCGCCTCCGATATCCTGAATATCAAGAACTCCTTCTAATATACTATAATAAATACTAGCCTACGGATTATGCCAGTGGACCGCCTGCCCACAAGGTGGGTCATTACCCCCTCCCCCCCGCCTTCTTCAGCATTTAGGATCCATTATAATATTCTAAAATACATTTCGCTCACGGATGTGCAAGTGAGCCGGCCGTTCAAAACTTGGGTCAAAACCTCCACTACTGCTTCCCTGAACATCAAGGACCCCTTTAAAAATCATATTATACACCACCTGCCCACGGATTGTGCAAGTGAACTGCAGGTCTAAACGGTGGGTCATTACTCATATGTCTTATTATGGAGTTGTATGGAAATATAAACCAGGAAAGGCCCAAGTGAGGGCATAGAGAATACACCAGATGATGACAATAAATGTCCATTTTTTAACCATACTTTTAATTTTGGATAATATTTTTACATGAGTTTTTTTTTTTTTGTATCTATTTTGAAGAAATTGATAAAATTTATATGAAATATACACCAGTGTAGTTCGAATATTATGAAATAGGATCAACAATTCTAATGTAATTTTTTATTAGGTCATTACTTGTTGCTGTAGCCATCCTGATATACCTACATTTATCACGATCATTCAAATTGCACACCTGTTTGTCATACAATTTAGTATTAAACCATACCCGAACCTTACATTTGTGGAGGAGCTGCATGAGGGGCATTAAGCCCACCAAAGTTTCAAACACCTTTACAAAGCCCTCTAAGTATAATATCAAAAAATAATTGAATCCCTTGAGTTGTATAAAATAACAAGGGGTTTTAATGCTCAGTGAAGTGGCGATAGTGATTTTGAGTTCACTTGTAAAACCTGTGGGCCGAGGTGTATTACCAAATATTAGAAAGGGTCCTTAATGGTCAATGAAGGGGTGGCGTTAAGTAATGACGCACCTTGTAGAAAAACAGTCTACTTGCATAACCTACCGGGGTGTATTATAGTATATTTGAAGGGGTCTTTCAAACTCATGATACCGGTGGCGATAGGGTTTGATCTCCCTAAGGGAACAGATGCCCACTTGCACAACCTATTGGCCGAGGTATTTTTTTTGGAAAATAAAACGGGGTTTACTGTGAAAATTTATAATCATACATTAGTTTGATTGTTCGAATACAAAAATAATTTCAATCCAAGTGCACAAGATTATCAAATTGGTTTCAATGAAATTGTATCATAATCAAATGCTTAATGATCAAATTGCTTACAATGAATTCTATACCAATCAAATTGACCACAATCATTTGACATGACAATATAAATGAACGTAAAATGACCACTTTATTGGAAATTCTATAGATTTCTCACTCTTACGGACATTTTACAAATTGCCCGTAACATATATATTTAAAATGTATATCTATCATTTTTATTTTGACAGATTCATCGAATTAATTCAACATTTTAAGAAATTGAAGCATATATCCGAAGAATTAATTCAACATTCTAAGAAATTGAAGCATATACATTTGTATTTTTTAAAACAGGAAAATTGACACTATTAAAAAATTGTATCTTGTATCGAAATGACGAATTTATGTCAATAAAATTATAACGAAAGATTTTTTTTCGTAATACTAATAACTTCAAATCCTATCAACACTTAAACCCATTTATAAATGTACTATGTAAGCACATTATAAGCTTTAAAAGTTTCAAGCAATTTTTGAATATGAGTTGTTCATAGTTGACGGGATTGAATTCTATTTCTCAAAGGATGAATAATATTCTTTAATAAGGATTACATTCCTACTCACTATTAAAGATTTATAGTGACGTAAGTTCTAATCCATAAACACCATAAGCCATTTATATCCTTCTCTCATTCATCCCTAGTTATCATTCATCTCTAGTGTCAACTGTCTAGTCCTCGCGGTACAGCGCCACACAAAACTACGTACTAGTTTTGAAACATAAACCCCATGACGTCACTAAATATTCCTCTTCAAAAAGTAGGAATGAAAACCAGGGAATTAATTTACTTGGAATAAAATTACCCGTGACAGTGAGTCACATACCTATAGTGTATATTAAATAGTTATTTTTTTTTTTTTTTTTGCCGGAAGACTGCATCACTCTCTGTCGCTTTGTTAATAACTAATATAAGTCAACAACACTTATGCCCATTTTTTCTCGGAAACAATTTCAGCCTACGTTTATGTTGCCACTTCACAAGTATACTTTATAAGTAAATACTTTTATTTAAAAATGAGATCAAATATTATTATTAGTATTAACAAATCTATCCATTTGAAGAGGGATAATTTTTTATATCCTTTTAAGTCTTGAACACATCAAATAGGATAATCTCTTAAATGATGAAGATAAAGAAGAAAACTTATGAGGCATGGGGTGTTCATTAATGCTCAAGACCGAATGATGAACTATTAATGATGGCCTAAATAAAAATTACTAAATTAACCATAAAGATTAAATAGAGTTTTGAATGCCCTATTAATAGAGATTCATATTTGCAAAAAATATAAATTTTATGTAGTTACGTCTAATTGGTGTTGGCAAATGACGCTTGGTCCATTCAACAGTATGTATAATATATATAAAAAAAGATAATAATACTTACATTTGTATATATTGCAGTTCTATAAAAAGCTCTGCTTAAAAAATATTGCATGAATATTGAGACTCGGTTTAAGACCGCATATTTTTTCGGTTCATTCTTAAATTATTTTTTCTATAAGTATTTGGATCGATATTTCTCGTTTGGCGTAGAGTCGCCAAATTTTAATAGAATATATTTCTGCTATTGTTTAAGTATATTTAAATAGTAATTGAATGCAACAGTCATAAAAAATCGAATTTGCGTTTGAATAAAAGAAAGTTATACTTAATAATATTTTTTGCTCTTAAATTTGATGTATAAAATATACCCAATTCTCCCTCTTTATCAGGCAAAGATATTGGCAAGAATGTCTCCGTTGTCGATCCTTAATTTTACTACCCTGAGTCCAGCATGGACTTACACTAATAACCAATGATGAAAATCCTGGCTATTATGGGCATGTTAAAAAAAGAAATCGAAAATCAACTTGGTAACCCTAACAATTGGGAGAATGTTTTGGAGGAGATCATCTACAATCAGCTGTGACAAGGAGGAGGGGAAGAAGGAAATAAACAAGGACATTGGCAAGAATTATTCCGATGTCGATCCCCAAGTCTATTCTGTGTCCAACAAGGACCTACAGTTATAACTCCGTAACAAATCCTCATGGATACTCTCTGTATTTTATGAGCACATACGAATGTTCAATCCGGGTTTGAATATAGGAAAGGAATTCATATGCTCAGGAATTAAATAATAATTCTAAGGAAAAGAAAATTCATTCATCAGATTTTCAATTCCAAAAAAACGGGTCGACTACAAAATTCACAGGATTGAACTCACTACTAATAACTCCCAAACATATACTTAGTCTAACTCTCTCTCTCTCTCTTTCATTACAACAAGAACTTCTGATTACTTTGTACTTAGATGTTATCTCCTTAAAAAATAAAGAATAATGATATCAACTTTGGAAAATAAATTGTTACCAAGTGACTTTTTTTTAGCAAACCGGATTTCATATATTCTACAACTCTAATGATGGAGATTAATAATAACAAGGTTTGGGAGAGTTAATAGTCTAAGTCCTGGTTGGACTCAGAGAGGAATTGAGTATCGAAAAATAGAGTAATTCCTCCATACTTATATATATATATATCCTTGATTGATAAGAATGGTGTATATTTCCTTACTCTAACAGTTGCTTGCAGCTAATCTAATAAAACTGCATGACAACTAAGCTGTTCTTCCCCCAAACATTCTTCAAACTTTTCTTTTTTATTCTTGCTACCCCATCACAAATTCAATGAAGCCCCAATGTAAAGTAATCTTGTCAAATATTAAGGGAGAACTTGTGGGAAAAGATACTTTTCTTGCCTTAGACAAAAACTACATACAGACAATTCTTATTCTTCCATATTTCTGGAGCACAATAAATTAGACTCAGAACCAGAAAGATCCGAAGCATGAGGACTCTGACTTGACCTGGACATTGAAAATATGGACTCAAAATACAGTTGTGAATATTTAAACTTATGGATATTTACTCTTTTCTGTAATTATATTTTGTATTTACTATTTAGAATGAGTAATTATTTATGGAATATGAAGAGCATGTTGGTTTTATTGATGATAATCTCGACGAAAATGCGTAACGACCTCATTCATCAATACATATTTAAGTTGTGTTTACAAATTTCCCTCTGTTATTAATGGATAACATTATCGCTGTTGATTTATTGATTGTGTTACTGTTTTCATCAGTACCATTCAGACTGAATTGAATTTATCGCTGTAGTAATCAATTATTTTCGATCACCATAATTAATAAACCAAATTTTTACTACAGAGATAAGAGTGTTAGTATTCTTGACCATGAGTGAGACAAGTAACATGCAATATCATGTAAACAATTAATTAACTAAGGGAAACTTATTAATGACCATACAGAGGACCAGTCAATACTCCAGTGATGGATCGTAGTTTCATGTAAGACAAGAAAATTATCATTTCCTACAAAGTTATTTCTTAATTTTATACAACTCAACTTTACTTTGGGGCTCTATAGATTTTGTGATGGCGTAGCGAGAAGGAATGACTATACCAGTATCAAGTTTGATGAGTTCTATAAGATTTGGATGACTCTCATTAGTGAGTTAGAAATTGTAAGAGACATACATCTGTGTCATATCCGACATAAAATTAGAAGCATCAGGACTTGATACAATGATATTATTTGAATAAAGCTTCAAATATTTAATTCGTATGTTGTTGAAATTCCAATTTTCTAAATACTTGGATCCTAAAACTAGGAGGCAACATGACAAAAATCTAGGAGCCTGTCATAAATCTAAAATTTTCTTTTATTTATTGGCGAAAAAGGAATTACAATTAATATCTTTATAATTCAAATATATAAATGAAATTTTATTGTATAAAATAAAATAAAATTGTTATTTTTTTTTTTTTTTTTGTTAAATTCATAATACTTTATATTAAAACTAGTTAAAATTATTCATAAGAAAATTAATTGTAGGTACAATGACTCTTACAAAAATCCATATAAATCGAAATATTTTTTTAATTAATGTTATATTACGGAAGATTACAAATTATAGAATTAACATAAGTTTTTTTGTTTTTAAATTACACATCATTTTTATTTATTTTTTTAATCAAACTTCGGCTATATACATCATAATTATACATTTAAGCAATGTTAATTAGAATTGTTCTTTGACGTCCTTGATAATATTGAATCTGTTTATTGGAAAACAACAAATTTGTAACTAAAAAGCAAATATGATTTCCGTATTTAGAGGTCATATCAATTTAATAGTGTAATATTAAGGATCTACATATATAATCAACCCTTTCCATACCTTTATTGAGAGCATTACCATTGTAGGATACCAATGATCCAGGACTTGATCCTTTTTCTTAAATTTGCACATTTGTTAAGTAATTCTACCTTAATAAAAACTGATATAGATCATGAATTGATATTGTAATCATTCTTGGCGATACAAAATTGGTTGGGAAGTTATGATAAAATATTCCTTGTTCGACTAAGACTAGAATTTAAGATCGACTTCAAAGTAATTTCTTCATATGTTTTTACTAGGTCTAGGTAGAAATTTTAATTACTTTCTTTTAAGCCTCTACTAGCTGTTCACAACAAATATAATAAAACGTCATGACAGCTAAGCCTCTCTTTTCCCAAAAATCTTCAAACAGTCAGGGTTACCAAGTTAATTATAGTTTTGGTTAACATATAATTATTTTCATCTATGATTAGGACCATACTTTTTATAATTGATTAATTATTGTAAAAATTGTCTATTGTCTCTTAAAAAGTATCATCGTACTTTTTAAAATAACTTGTTCATTAGAGCCGCTCAAATTTTAACTTATTTTTTTTCTAACCAGTAATTATTTAACTTTTTCCCGTTCTCCAAGGTCTATAGAAACTAAATATTTCAGTCATTTGGATTTTGAACCGCGGCTATGCCTACTGCATGGGTCTTTTTATTGTTGATGGCTTTAAAAAAAGGCTAAAAAACCTTATTATTTGTATTCTTTTGACTTTAGCTTCTCAATGGCTGATCGTATAGTATTGATATGGGTATCAAATCAAAGTTTTTATAATTTTTTCCATTTTTTCCAAAGTTTTTGAAAAGGCTAATAACTCTGTACTAAGAACATAATATTTAATAGTCTCGCTGTGGACATGGAACATGAAAAACAAAATTTTTGGGGTAAGATTTGACATAGCAGCTAGCAATAGTGGCACCAACAACAGCGCAGCAAAACGGACTAAAGACAGACTTGGGCGAAAAGTTTTATACTTCGCTTGCAAACATCTTATATCATAGGGAATAATTGGAGGAGTATGGGATTCTATTTTTGGTAAACTCAGGGTCCAGACAATACAATGTTTGGTAAATGAAACAAAGTTTAGATAATGTTAGATGTTAGAGAAGGACAATCCAAGAATTTTACCTAATGTTCAAAATGATTTGGACTCATCAAGAAAAAATTAAATAATGCCATAAACAATTTTCTAGAGAAGACATCTCCAACGGCAGACTTCAGATAAGAAGCAAAGCTGTGCCTGGTTATTCTCGGTAAGAAACGTAGTCAAGGCATTCATTGGACCGAGACCCGTATAATTCATCAAGGCAATTGGATTGAAAAATATAAAAAACAAGCATTTTTTACATCTAGGGTAAAATTTACCCAAGGCCCAAATAAAGACAATATAATATATATATACAAATTAAAGAACAGTTTATTGCTTTGATTTGACACCAATATCAATGCTATACCATAGGCCATTGCAAAGCTATAGTCAAAAGAATACTAATAATCACATTTTTTAGCCTTTTTTTAGAGCCACCATCAATAAATTTTCAAGGTGAGATATATTTAATATTTATACAAGAACACTATTTTTGAGCTTGACAACTATTGGTGGCAATGACAACCTCCAAGAGGGGCCAAAAGGATGCACAAATATGTAAGATGTAGCTGTCACTCATTTTTTCCCACACTTCTTATTCACAAAGGACTTGAGGCCATATTGCTGAGACGGGCTCAGTAGGCTTTTGACCTCACATTCCATCAGGTGTTGTAGTCCAACAGGTTGAGGCCCGGCCTCCAGGGTGGCCAAAAGTTAACTAAAAAGTCATTTAAAAGACTCTTACACCAACCCATATATTTTTTTTAAACTGTCGATGCTTTTGAGTCAAGAATGATCTCTCCTCAAACCTCTTTTACTTCCTCCCAGAAGCTTTGACAACCTTTGACTATGTATACTTTTTTTTTTTGCAAATTTGGCGATGGGCAGTGCAAGGTTGGCATAAAAAGTATATCTGGCAGCTTCCAATTATAACTTGATTATACTATCACTTCAAAAACGATCTTCAAGGTCGATAAATGAATTAATTTACATTAGGAATAAATGTCGGGCTCGAAGGTTTGGGCTACGGGCTTTTCGGACTTGGCAACCGGAGATTCTGACGGCTAGTTGATCCTTTCCCTTTTTCTTTAATATCAAAAGAACCATAAAATTTACAATGACATTTTATAATCCTAAAATAATTACAATTATGGAAAAACAAATCATATCTTATATTTACATTTCTTTACTCATAAGTTATAACCATGTAGAGATATGAAAATCACCAAAACCCTTGCGTGCGTAAATTAAAAAAAAAGTATATGCTCGTAAATTACAAGATTACTTTTATTCATTATGCCTCCCTAATCCCTATCTTGAAAATTCAAACGCAAACAAGGATAACTATTCTTAATAGTGATCTCTAAAGGATTCTAGGGAAGGAGCAGAGCAGTCAAGTGAAAAATAAACAATTCAATCTAAGACGCAGGGAAGACTAAGTTCCTAACGTAGTCTCCCTTATTCTTCTCTTTTCACTAGGGGGGAGACTCACTCCTTCGCTCCCCAATCCCCACCCACCCACTGGCTGTTTGCCTATCTTGAGGAACATGGAGCAGCTTCTAATTTTAAGCCAATCAGAATTGAGAACTACTAAGCCCTACCTTCCTTATCTTGAGTGTCCACTCTTTTCCGAGAGTCCTTTAGTGAGCTCTATAGTTGCAAAAATATAACCTGCCGTTAATTAAAAATAAAAGAAACCAAAAATGGCATGATAAACACGACGATTTAAAGACGGGTTGAAAGAAAAGAGCTTAGCCATAATTGAGTTTTATTAGATTATCAGAGAGGAAGGAAATAAACACAAATTCCACTCCGTATCTAGCAGTGAATATAGGTAGAAATTACTGCCAAGTCAATTCTCAATTCTACTCTGAGCTCAACAATGAATTACAAAAATACCTCTCGATCAAATCCTCATTGCTACTCTCTGTTTTTCATGATCACTCAGACTAGTGATTACTAGGGCATATATTTGGATGTTTTTCTGTTCAAGAATTCATGAATAATTATTACACGTTTCCAAGAAAATTCAGATTATAACTAGAAAAAAACATCGTACCCATTAAAGGGTCATACATTTATTACGTTCAGTTGACTGATTTAAAGATTTTTGAGGATGAGTGGCAGGGGGTATATGTTTGGAGTCCATAACATTCAGAACTGATCACTGTGTAGCGAACAAGCTACATCACTAATTATTGTTTTCCTCCATTCCTTCATTTTCTTTATTTTCCTTTTAAACGTCTTAATTCTTTTTTATAAAGTACTGAAACTATAATAATATTTACTATAAAGGGTTGTATGAAATCAAATAAGAGAACATAGATAAATACATTATCAAACTAAAACATTCAGCATTTATTGGTTTATTTACTCGTCCTCAACAAATTGGTGATCCCTACGAAACTGTTAGCCTGATTATCAACAAAACCTTTTCAATATTAAATATATCAGCAGGAGCGTCCACAAAGGGGAGGGATTGAGGAGCTGTAGCCTACCTCAAACGAAGGAATTTTTGCTTTATAAAAGAAAATTTTTTCGCTTGGTAGAAAACATTTATGAGAAAATAGATGTTAAATTTTTCTTTTATTAGGATTTCTTTCCTTAAAGAAAAGGCCATTTGACCATATTATGTATCAGGGCAATAATAAAAAAAACGCTCAAAAAAACAAATAAGTATATATATAATCCTGCGGACGCTCCTTATCAGTGGTCTTCAAGGTAACCAATATATTTTATTTAAAAATATATGCAGGGGAGAGGGGTATATCTACAAATTAAGGACCTCCAACCGCAGAAGGGTATCAAGTTTTGCACAAACACAGACAGAGGAAGGTGGCAAAAATTGTACTTTTTTTTTGGACGTCATAAATGTATGACCTTAAGGTCATATTTTATACAACTCTAATAACAATATTTTATAGTGATCTCAAGAAGCAGATATATCGTCGTCTCTCAG
Source organism: Lepeophtheirus salmonis (assembly GCF_016086655.4). Classification (NCBI taxonomy): domain Eukaryota; kingdom Metazoa; phylum Arthropoda; class Copepoda; order Siphonostomatoida; family Caligidae; genus Lepeophtheirus; species Lepeophtheirus salmonis. The sequence goes on from NC_052137.2 coordinate 34,546,942, forward strand.
AGTCACAATATTTTTTATGACATTCTCCTAGTCGTTGTTTTTCACACACACCGTAATTTTGACACTTCTCACACCTTTTACACCTACCTCTAAACAATAATCAATATGGCTCAAAGTTAATATTTCTTTAGTTTATATCAAATGGAGCATTTTAAAACTATTTCCTTCCAACATTTAGAACCAAAATACAAATTAAGAACTAGTCTTTTGTACAATAGTTCTGAGAGTCGTAATTAAGTAAGCATTTTGGGCATGTAAAATAATCGAAAATCAATATGGTAACCCTGACAATTTCAATTATGTCAAACAGGAGAAGAGCTTAGCTGTCTTGACGTTTCATGAGATGAGTTGAAAGCTGTACACTAAGTAACGAAACGCGACCACTAGTCTGAGGAGATATAATGTTGCAGCGTTTACACTTTTTCGCAAGGTGTTTTCATATGACGTCAACTCTGTTATTTTTCTTACAGACGTAGTCTGGAATATAATAAATAGGATCATTGATGAAACACGCCTCATGACTCTAAAATTGCTGCGGGGAAAGAAGTAATTATTTTATTTTTTGATTTTTCCTTTTGTGAATCTCCCACCCAAGAGAAGATAAGTTTTCAATAATACAATTATGATTTATTGATTGTTATTCATTATAATAATTAATAGTATACGAATAAATGAATGATTTAAGACGCAATGTGCTATTATTGTCAGAAGGGGAACTTGGTGTTGAGACTTGACTTGGACTCCATAGTTTCATTATAAAGTACTCGTATATATTTTTACATTTATGAACATCCTCATTTTTCAACTCGAAAAACAAATAAGTGGGGTAACAAAGCTACATTTCATAAAAATCTTCTCTAGCTAAGCTAAGTCCGTCTTCCAGACCTCGAATGAGCATCTTGTTAACAGCAAAATATATTTGATAACATCATAACTCCTAATTTTATCTCAAACTAATAACTAAACATTACCTTTAGTGGAGAAAAAAGATTCTGTGCACCAAGGGATTTTTAGCTAGTGATCACGTGGGGCCTCGTTTCTCAACTTGGTTTAAAGCTTTAGATGAGCTACACGCTGTACCTATAAGAGGAAAAACAAACACAATTCCCTTACATATCAAGCAAGAATATAGGCAGGAATTACACCCTGTTCTATCCTCAATTTTACCCCTAAGCCCAACAGGGACTTACCATTACAGTTCCTTAACAGTTTCACAGTGTCATTCATGAGTACATACACTCGTGGATTCACTTTATACTTAGATGATTGCTATTAAATTTGTATAAAAGGCATAAATGAAGGCAGGCTAAAAAAGAAACAAAAATTAACCTGGTAACTCTAACAATTCGAAAACTGTTTTGAAGGATAGCCGCTTAGCTTACATGACATTGTATTAAATTTGCTGCGGGCAGTCTTAAAAGGAAGGAAATTAACAAAAACCTTACTCCATTTTAAGGAGTTAATCTAATATGGATCCTCAATTCTACTCCGAGTCCAACAAAACCTTACAGTTACAACTACCCATCAATCCTCAGTCTTATTTTCTGTCATTCATGAGTACAAACACTGCTGGTTATACTTTATACTTAGATGTTCTCTCCTAAATTTGTATAAAAAAGATATCTGCAGGTATGTAAAAAAGAGGGAAATAAAGGCAAATCTTAAACCATTTTAGGTAAAAGGAATCAATCTAATATCGATCTTCTATTCTACTATGAGTCCAATAAGGACTTATATCTTTAATTCCCCTTCAAATCCTCAGTGATTCTCTTTGACTTTCACACACTAGCGATTATTTTATACTTATTATTCTCTCTCTTTCAGAATAATAGAATAATTGTAACACACTGGGAAATTAAAAATCTATCTTCATGTTGTAGCAACAAAAAAGTCTTGCACACGTTCTTGAATATATTATTTGCAAGTCTAATCATTGTTCAAGGTAGCATAAATGGTATTTTCTTTTGGATTTTTAATAAAAAAATGTAACCTAGAGAGTGCATCAGGGAAATTTTCCGCTATCAAGAAACAAAACCAAAACCTTAATTACTTTTTAATAGAAAGATATAACGAAAAATGTTAATGAAAAAACTTTTAGCAATCAATCTTGGGACAAAATTATTCAATATGGCCGCCTCTAGCTTCTATAATAGCCTCTACACAAGGTTGGAACTTAGCGCAAGTTGTCACAATATAATCGACGGACATGTTGGACCACTGCTTCTTGATGCTGGCCTTGAGCTCCTGCACATTTCTGTGTGATGTATTCCCAACCTTTTTCTCTAAGATGCTCCACTCACTGAAGTCGAGAGGATTGAGATCAGGACTGGAAGAATGGCCGAAGGTTTTTGTCCCAGAAGTCAGAAAAGTGCTCTTTGCAAAATTTCTGTGTATTCAAGGCTGTATGTCTGGGGCACCGACTTGGATCTATATAAAGTTTTTCTCAAGATAGTTAGCCTTCAGCTAGGGCAAGATTTTCCTCGTCAGGACTTGATGGTAGGCCTCAGCCCCATTTTCTCATTGGGCTTGAAGAAAAAGGGATCCATTTTCCCATCTTCCCATTAGAAGCTACGACTCCTAAGCAGATTGTTTAGGACGGACGTTTTGACTTCCTCAGAAGCTGTTGCTATAAATCTGTCATTTCTGCTGCTCAAAACCTGATCAACTGTGAAGATCTTCTTGTCTGAGAAGATGCTCAAAGTCGACGGATGCATCTAAGGCCTTCGTCCTGTCAATCAGGAGATGCCTTGGAGACATGAAAAATCTCTTAAACCCGAGGTTAGCATGAACTGCCCTTCTGATGGTGATCTCGTCCACGTTGAACTTGTCAGCTAAGTGGCACATTGAGGATATTGGATCTTCCTTGATCTTGGCCTCTAAGGACTTGAAAAAAGTTTCATCAGCTTCAAACTATTTCTTCCACTTCTTACCTTCCTTTTTGTAATGTATTCGTGTTTCCTTCCCCCTTGTTCTCTTCTCTTATTTTCTTGTATGTATGTATATGTGTAAAGTACAGTCTTTTACCTCGTTTCAAGTATAAATAGTCGTGTATTTTATGTATGTATCAGCGTACGTTAATTAGAATATAATTGTTCCTATTAGACAACCTTTGTTTTATTCCTCCACGTCTTTCCTCTCCTCATTTCTCTCGGTCATCCTGGATTCCTTGGTTTAAATAGTTTGTGTCTTCTCAACCTCGTCAAGTCACAACACTTTTGACTCATTTCCCATTCCCTTTGACCAGCCATATGTTTTGGACTGTCCTCACAGTCACATTGACAATGTTTGAACTTCTTTTTGGATCAACATCCGCGTTGAGAAGATCCGAAACCTTTTGCCTTTTTTATTCCTGTCCACTCATTTTTTGATCAACTCAAAACATTGCACAAGAGAAACAACACATCTATCGGAATATTGCTTGAGATATGACATGAAACCTTAATTAGTGCAAAAAAAAAATCCCTATTGCACTCTGTATATAGATATTATTATTTACTTTTACTCTCAAATACGTTAATGAAAATTACTTTTTCTATCAGAAAAACTTGCTCAAAAATATCGAAGGAAATGTATCATTAAGAATAAGTAGTGTACATTAATTGATAAGCGGATATTTAAAAAAATATATTTTCATCAAATCTAATTCAATGACTTTTGTCATTATTTTTAATGTATGAAAAAAGAATCCCTGGAACACAGATTTGAGATAAAATGAAAGGACTTATAATTAGTTTTTTCACGTTTTAATGTAGTTTTCTTTTATCATTAAGGATACAATTTACAAAAAATGATAAAAAACTAATATTTTTTATGTGGCGCGTCTACATAAAAATAATCTTAAACAAAAACCAATAAAAGCCGAATTTCCCAATTTATTATTGTATACATACTTCCCAATATTATTACATAGACATATATTCGATATCAAATCTAAATTAATAAAACAAAGTTTAACTCCTAACTTATATTTAAAAATATTTACTCTTGCTTCCTTCTGACTAAAAAAAAATATTCCATTAACCTTATAAGGACCAAATTATTTCCAGGCAAAGTTTATAATTTACAAATAGGTTTATAACGTTAATATATGTCATCTATTTTATATCTGGCTGAAAATAAAAACAAACAAATTCATTTACTTTTAATTAAAATGCCAGATGTGTGTACTAATTTGTGAATAGATGACAAAAACATTCCTTCCAAATTGCACATATACGTAGCAATTACTAGCTCAGACTGGAAAAAATAAATGCTATTAAATATTTTGATTTTTTTTTTTGTCCATAGGCTACCTTGAAGTAGAGTAAATAGACAAATTAGTGGAGTAAGATGTACCAGAGCTCTACCGTCATTCCTTGTAATGTAAGCTATGATGCAAGACATTATGTAGGCCAAGTTTTAAAAAAAATGATAGAGTGAGCCATAATATATGGACACAACTACTCCAATTTTAAAACTTTCGTTCAAAAATTTATTTCTGCTTATATCCACTTTTGTTTGTAATGGGACATATATTTTCCAAAGATCCTTTTAGGACTAAAAGAGTTAGGTTATTTCGTTATGCCAACGTTTGATTATTCAATGATTACATCCTAAATAAATATTTTCCAAAAAATCCAGCTATTTTTCATGAAAAATTCTTTAAAAGGAGCCATCTAGCCAGTAAAAAATAATGAATATATGCTTAAATATGTATCCTATTCATATTTTTGATCTAAGAAATATATTGAGAATGTATTCATATGAATGAAATCTTGAAGGGGTGTTGCATTTAGCATTGAGCATATATACAGGCTGTTCTCTACATAGTACTACTCCCTGATGTATATCATATTAATATTTTGATATAAGAAACAAAAAACTAGTCATATTAATGAAATTTTATAAGTATTTTTGATGTAGCATCGATCATGTGTAGCTAAGGCTCAGCCAGGTAGCACTCCAGAGACTAAAGTACTCCCTGCCTCGTCAGTCATAACGTGAGGTGGCTGATATGCTAGCTAAATATTTAATATTTTAATAAAATAACTAACTCTTGTTTGTATATCTTTTAATCCTCTATTTAATAATTATAATTTAACACATTGAAGGTGTTTGTTTTCCAATTTTAAGTTAATATTTAATATTCACTTGTAGCAGAATCAAAATCAGTGTCAGTAGAACAGATGTAAGTACTTGAAAGTAAAAACACTTTGACAACCAATGTGACAGATGTCACATTGTCCTTAGATGTTAAAAACTAGCTATATTTTAATATATTGTGAGTGGAATAACTTTTGTCAAATTAATGTAATTATTTTTCATGCTGATAATAATTTATAGTTTTTGTGATACTTATTATGATTTATAAATAGAGATCAAAAAATTTCAGTTAAGATTTATTAATAGCCAGCATTTGTACACGGCTTACTTGGAGTTATTTATTAAAATATGAAAAACACACAGTTTTCAACGCCTCTGTAACTAATATTTATTGTTTAGTCTATTTACAAAGTTTCACTTATTTATTTATAAATAATAGTTATGCACAAATTTAAATTTTAACATTTTAAAATTATTGAAAGAAAATTAAAAAATTGCAAACGCAGATATTGAAGTTCTTCTTTTGAAAAAATACTTTTAATACTTTCATTATGTGTCAATATTTGTAAACCATTCTTACGATCGAATAAGCATGATTTAAAAAAACAAAATATTGTTTTTATTTTTATTTTTTTCGTTTTCAATACGACGCACTGTGCGTAAAACTAGCTTGTTGCTAGATTTGATACTTATTTTAATCAAGTAGTCAGGCAGTCTTAGATATTAAGCGCACACTCAAAAATGAGGCAACAAACGGACAAACTTTGCTTTATTAATGTTTTTTCTTCGTGTAATTATTCATGAAATTTCATTAAATGCCTTGATATTTTAATCAATTAGTGAGTTTTCTAAGTGAAAAAATGATTTTACGAATTCTATATAATATTTATAAATTTAATCAAATTCATAATTTTACAATTATACATCTGTACCGAAAAATATAACTACATTGAGGCATTTCCTCACTTCTTTATAATAACAATTCATTAATTATTAAGCTTTTGTAGAAAATATACCTTTATAAACTGACTCATATTTTTTGCTCTTTGTATTACAGACTTGCTCAAAAAATGATTGATAACTTTGTAAAATAAATTATTTAGTCTATATCTATTCCAAAGTTAATTATACGTATTTGAAGCAAACCTTTTTTATAGCTTCGTGTATATTTCATATTTGGATATATTAAAGCATAAACAATTAGTTAAAAAACCAAACAAACATGATTGCACGTATAAGACGAGAAAATTACACTTGAACGTGATCGACGAATTTTCATTAGCGCACTCTAAGCATTTGCGCGTCTCCAGGACCTCCGTTTACACCAGCAGCTAGTCTGTAAACTTTCCGAAGAAGAAGGACTCTGCCAAAGAGGCCAATCTGAAACCGGGGATATAAAGACTCGGGGTTTCACACCAAACTGTCCAGAGTGATATCAAAAAGGTAGTTAGAAAGAGCCTTGTGAGGGTGAATAGGCCACTTTTGACACCAGGAATGAAAGTAACCCATCTATTCCGTTGCAAGATTTTTTTTGAATTATTTTTGACACTTTTGTCCCCCTACATCCCTGATTCAAACCCCCTCGACTACCCCTTTTGTGTGCATTTCAAGGGAGGTCGGTATAGGTCATCCAAACACCAGGGAGATTAAATTAGGGATTAAGAGACCTAAGACACAAATCTATTTATAACATAATTATGTTGTAATTATATTGTTTATTAATAAATTATCTCTTGTTGAAGCTTAAAAAGTTCTTAAAGTTTTGAAAGTAGCCTTAAAAATGAAGCTTCGACAGACCGACAAATTTTGAATAAAATGAGGCACAAAATTTGTGAGTTGTCTCAAGATTTGTAAGAAGAGCGCGCTTACGATCTTAGGTAAACACATTTTACACATTGTTATCTTGCTAAAACAAAAATATACAGTGTATTTTGTTGTCACCTGTTGATTGTTCTGCTTCTTTTCTCCTCATCAATGACTGAACTTTGATTGGTTAAATTATATTTAGTTCAACAATTATTGAATTGTGAAGAATTGACTAAAAATTGGAAAACTAACTTTGAGCATTTTTTCTGTTTCTTTTCAGAAGAAAAGTTGCATAGTACAATAAAGGTAACAAAGTTTGCGATGAGGTGACATTTGCATTAATTATATATCATTATATTAATTATCCAATAAACTGATTTGACGTTGACTTGTAAAGGTATTTATACCAAAGTAAATATTCCGTTAGTACGTTTTGTAAAAAATGTAACAGATTGTAATCTTTAATGCATCTCTCAGCCATGTTTTCAAAAAGAGCGAGAAAAAGGCCCCAAATCAATTAGTAGTGAATCAATCCTTCTGAAGAGTTAGAATATTATTCAAAAATAGTACATTATATGTACAGCTAAAAAATAACAAATTTGAGTTAAACCAGTCAACGCTTCAAGTATTAACAATGGGCATGAATAGTAGAAAAATTGATAGCTGAAAAAAATAAATTGCAAATTTCTATGTTAGTGAAATATCACTTTTAATATGAATTTTTTTTTATTGACATCAACTTCCTACAAGGTCACATTTTATATTAGCATTTATAGTCCGATATATAATTCAATTGAAACCTAGGTTTCACAAGTCGAACGGATGTAAAACTCCTTCAGCATTAAAATACCAAATGCACTATAAAATGACGAATATATGGATGAGGTTAATTGACACTTAATGGAAAATAAAGCCTTTTCCCTGACCTCATAAGCTGGCACCATAATTAAAAGCAACGCCATCTTGGGGATTACCGTTGGTATTTTAACTTTATAAAATGGATAATTTCAAATAAATTTTGATTAAACTTCATTAATCTGCTTTAAGAAAAGACTTAGTACTTGCATTCAACACTACTTGATATAAATAAGGTTGTTGGAATCGTTGAAAAAGAACGAATTGGATTGGTTGAAAGAGATTATATAAAAGAAGGAATATAGCACGTTGGTACGCTTGCATCTTTCAAAGATATTTTCCTGAGTATTGTACTAATCATCAGCAAAGCAACTTCCCCTTACTACTCTCTCACGTGCATCATCATCATGCCGAAGAAAACGTACCTTTTTTCATAGGTTTCTAACAACGGAGGTACTGATGTGTGGAATTATGATTTGGAAAATAAAAGTATATCTTGCCGTTTTTGCGGTTTCTCGTACCCATCTCTTTCTTTATGGCAAGTAATCCGCCTCTCCATAATCTCCCATCACATCAACAACTTAAAAGTCTTCAAGAAACACAAGATTCAAGGAGACGAAGGAAAATTAAACGGTTCATCACTCAATTTGGACGTAGCAAAGTTATTTGTGTCTTGTAACATTCCTTTAAATGTTCTGGATCCTACCAGAGAGAGTATTTATTGCTTCGTACGAAATTCCCCTCCCTCCATCACCAATTATAACAAGATAGGGAACTTGGTTAAAAACAGTACAGTACTACTACCATTACTTCGACGTCTTCAGAGAATATTTAAACAGCATTGATGATGATTGGGCAGTAACCAGAAGAGCACAAGAAGTAATTAATGATGATTCCTTAAGAGAAGAAGTCGTATTGAAACAGGAAATTTTTCGTCAAATACCTTTGGCAATAACTGCGCTTGAGGAAAGATTGTCTCTTCTTACCCACCTAACCATAGTAGAAAATCTGATTCAAGATTTAAAGGAAGAGCCATTCAAGACCAAGTTAAAAGAAGTACTTCAAAAGAATCCTGGCTACACAAAACTAAAGGAACTCTCAACAAGTGACAACCTTGTATACACAAATATTGTCAATTGTGATACTGAGAGAGTCTTTAGTATAATGAATGTCATCAATACGAAAAGGAGGTCCAAACTAAGTACTAAGAAATTGAAGGAACTGTTGATCACGAAATGGAATGAATGTTTCGTTATCATTTAATTGTCAACACGTAAATAATAACAATATTTTTTAAATACTTTGTTACTTAATTGCCTCATTTCTATTCTTTAGATTTCGTGCCAAAGATATCTATTCATCCTTTATGGTCAGTGGTCACAAAGAAGTTACGAGTACACTTCCTGTAATGATGGGGTTGATGTTCTCTAACTAAAAATATTTTTTGTCTTGCATAAATTTACAGAATATAATATACATTTATAGGGAAGTTATATATTAATAATATACTACAATCCCTCTTCCTTCATGTAATGTTACAAAAATCACAATTGAGATATCTTATAAGTATGTTCGAAATTACCCATCGTCCATCAAGTATGATTTATGAATAAAGGTTTGTTTATTATTACAGAGGAACCAGATACTTGAAGTTGTATTTGTGGGCACGCTTGCGCAAAACACGATTCCCACAACCCTAGATATAAATGATAAACACTGATAGTTGAACTTAGTCAAGGTAATACTGCCTGAAAAGCCAGATGACATGTCTAAATTTGTACCTAGTTTTTGATTGTTTATTATTTACGATAAAAGTAAGATAATTAGAGAAAAATATCTTATTATTTCCATTGTAATTGTTATATGGAAATAAGATTGTATAATAATGTAATAAAATATTTTTAGTACAAATAATAGAACTAGATATTAGAGGGATATATTTTTGATGGACATTAATATTAAAGCCCTTTCATTTCTCGGTCGCATTTTGACATTCAATAATTATCTATTTTTTATTAATATTAATGTAAATAGGGTTTTTATTCTATAAAACTTGATTGTAATACACCTAAAATGGTCGATATTAACCATGACATAAAAACGCTTTATAGGAGTTAGTGATGTGCGTTTTTTTTATTTAGAGTCCACAAATTCTATTGAATCATGCAACCTGCCGGCAACATTGTATCCAATTTGAATAAATTAAACAAATAAAAGAACAAAATACCCAATATTTAATCATTTCTTGCCCTTTTACCTAAATTGCATATACACCTTTGAAATCACAATTTATTCTATTTCATAATGAAATTACCTTCTAAATTCTTTTTTAATGTAACGTAACGTTTTTAAATATAGCCTTTTACTCCTCTCCCCCTACAGCTTGTTAATTAAATGGCAGAACCTGCCCCCTCAACCATTATGTGCAAAGTGTGTTTAAAAAAAGTTCCTCACATCAAATGAGTAAAGATTGTTTTTACTATAGTGTTTGGTACTTTTGCATGTAGCTATTTTGCCTAAGGACATTTTTCCTTAAACCATGTTGATTAGTACATTTCACTCTAATATCAATTTTGCCTAAAGGATATTTCGCCTTATTATATAAAAAAATATGATTTATAGGACGTTATTGCTCATTTTTGGTTGAAATTGGTATTTCACTCGAATATTTTAATCAAAAGATGTATTGTTTACTAATCTTTGTTAAGTAAAAAAGATTCACAAAGACCATCCTTCTGGTATTTCTATTCCGATCCCAGATTACTCCAACTGTGCTAAGCTTGACAGTTTTCCTCACTTACGTCTTTTTCTTTCCTTGTGCTTTCCTACGATCCAATGTTTGGGTGTCTCCCGACATCTTCTCAAAGGTTTGCTTCACCACAACCTCTTCTTCTGATACATCCTGGATCCTTACGAAGAAGTGATTAGCACTTTTTCTATTGGAATCGTTTTCGTGTTTTTTTATTTTTCTTATTATGTTAATTGATAACATTAGTATTTATTTTGTTCCTTGAACGAACTCATTAGTAAGTAAGAATTCTATACTATTATTTGAAATTTTAACATTATTTCAACAGTCAACCATTTAATGCTATTTGTTGTAATAAATAATGCATATTTTATTACAAAATTGAGAGGGAACATCAATTTCAACCAAAAAACAAACAATAAGGACGTATAGATTTAATTTATTTACATATTATAAGCAAAATGTCCTGTGGCGAAATAGTTTAAGGCGAAAGTACATATTCAATTTGTGGCATATAAGTGTGAGAAAAGGTAAACTTGCTAGACTTCTGGCCCATTGTGTGAGACTTGAGAGCCTTGGAATGAGGACATTATACTGTAGTAAGAAGTATGACCTTAAAAGAGTTTAAATAAACTCCAAAGGGATGAATGAGGTGAACAGCAGTCTAAAAGTCCAAGTACACATGACTAATAGGAATAAGTAAGTAGATACAACTATTAATGATTCATATTCCCTGCGGATAATCTACAAAGTAGCTGTGACTGTCTGAAGATTGAGTAGGAGTGTAAATCCTAATTATTTTCAACAGCCGATTTTTGTAGTTGATGGATAGTTTATTTTATTTTCTAAAGCTGTTATCATTATTTTTTTTTAAGGAGATAAAATTTGAGGATAGAGTTTTGATAATGGATGTGTTTACTCATCAATGACGCTGAGAAGTTTCAAGTCCTTGATATTGATTTAGGGACTCAAAGTACCATTGAGGATCGATTTTGGAGTAATTTCTGCCTATATGTCCTTGATATATACAGAGTGCGATTTGTATTCTTCAAATTGTCCGGATTACAACGTTTATTTTTTTTTAATACCACAAGTCATATTTTATACAACTCTACTGATTCATAGTCATAACCCCCTGAACCAAAACTCCAAAGTAGTTTTGATTGCAAATAGAATGAGCTTCTTTTATTCCACGTCAAGTTATAAATTAGTATACACGTTTGTATTCTTCTTTTTATTCAATTCAGTAGAACGTTTAAATTGTCATCCACAGGCTCTCAAAAATCCTGAGTGAATGATTATTTTTTATCCTATCTCCATTGTATAAAAATTACAAAAGATTTTGTATCAATAAGCGATTGTTATAGAAAGTATTTATGGACGCAATATTTTTTTACTCAAATTATAAAATAACATAATTTAGAAACATATCAAATCACAGAATGTCCTTGACACAGATGTTTTTCTGCAGTATATTCGTTCTGCTTCTAAGATTGTAGTTTTTGATAAAAGAAAATAAAATAAATTGTCACATAATTAAGTCTTATTCTTCTTTGAAGAAAATGAAGAAATCTTTAGTAGTTATTATTTATTTTTCATGCTTTTTATACGATCCATATTCAAGAAGAACTATCATTATTTATTACTATTGTTGATTAGAAAAATAACACTTTTTGGAATTGAATTTGTTATAAGAATGATCTCTTTAACGAATATATAAACCTATTCTCCAAACAGAGATATAAGAAATACCCTAAATTAAATAGCTATTAATCAATTATTGTGGATGGGCAAATTGTATGGAAAAAGGCATTTTTTAAGATTAGAAAAGAAAAACAATGGGTGCCATCGTTCTTTTTTGCTCATTCCTTAATAGATCGTCATGGTGTTAACACCCTGCTCTGAATGATCCCACCTACTTTTGGTATAATTTTCATATATTTAAACATGTATATTTGCATTTTCCTTGCGCTAATGCAATTTATATGTTGAATGCTGTAAGAATAATTCATTTTATCCTCCCACACACAAATCATATAACATACAGCTGACATTAAAAAAAGCCATAAATCTCGTTCCCACCTTCTTCTTCCGTTTACAATCATTCCTATCAATTAGATCATCCATTTAAAATATTTTTTATTTATAGCTAAGACTATTTTCATATTAGCTTTAAATAATTAATTGTTCAAGTTCAACCAATCAAATTTCAGAACAAAGATAAGAGACAATCATCGTCAAATCAACTACTAACACAAAAATATATATGTAAGTGGAGTAAAACCAATGGAGTGATAAGGCTACGTGGACAAAGAGCTCTAGGGTTGTAAATCCAATGCCTTTTTATGCGACTGAGTTTTGTTGTGGTTAGTAAACTGAAGAGTGTTTCTTATTTTCTAAGGCTGTTCTTTCCTACTCTTGGAGATAACATCCAAGTATGGAGTGTAATAACGAGTATTTGTGATCATGAATGACGTAGAGTAACTCTCAAGATTTGTTATGGAGTTATAAGTCCCCTTTGAGTAGAATTGAAGATTGTAAGATGAGTAATTTCTACTTATCTGCATACTTGACCCAAAGTGGAATTTGTGTTAATATCCTTCATCTAGATTTAATGGAAGGCCATGTCAGCTAAGATACTAGCCTCTCAAACATGATTAAAGTTGTCTGTATTGCGATGTTGATTTGGGGTCTTTTTATTTTTGTTAGCGTACCGAAAATATGTACGATTAAAACCCCAATTTATAATTATAATTTAAAAAAGTATAACCTACTAATATTTAAATCATACCAAAAATATTTTGTCAACATGAATATTTGAAGAATGTTCTTGTGAGAGTTTGTTAGATTAGCTGCAATCAGCATGAGAGGAACTAATATACACAGTTCCTACTCCGTATTTAGAAAGGATATATAGACACAAATTAATTAGATGCCCATCCTAAATTCTAACATTACTCTAAATATTTATAACTCCACAACAAATCCTCAGAGCCAGTCTTTCACAAACACACTCACAAGTAATTACTTCATACTTATATTTTATCTCTTCAAGAATTAAATAACAATGATAACAGCTTTGAAAAATAAAAACACTCTTGGGATTACCATCTAGAAAAAAATATCTCAAACGTGTAGATCATATTTTATACAGCTCTACTTATAACTAGAGTATGTTATAATTGAGGATTACCATCGGATTAATCCTTTCCAACATATATATATATATATTTGCTCGACAGAGAGTGATAATTACGTTTACTCCTTCATCTCACAGCTCATTTTATGACAACTAAGATGTCTCCTCTCAAACATTCTTCAAATTACAGGCTTACCAGTTAATATTTGTGTTTACCATTTATAACCCAATCAAAGCATGTAGGATCGATTCTTGATCGCTCCAAGAAGAAGGAATTATACATTATGTAACTGGACTTTAAGGACAATTCCTAAGCCAGATGGAGTTATTGTAATACTATAATGTTTACTGATACTTCATCAAAGCAACTCCATCTATCCAATTAAAGAACATATAAAAACCCGTGGTTTAGATTGGAAAATCGACTTCTTCTTTTACTTAAAGTTTCTATGTAGTCTAAAGGAATATGTAGGGGAGTGAAATGAAAGACTACTAGTTTCTATCTATGAATGTATTATATAGGAAAGCGGGCCTGCTTTCCTTTGCATACTCTCCGCTTTTCCCCCTTATACACACTTCCCTCTCTCCCCCCTTTCATTTATCCTTAAAAACGTTGTAAATTATATCTTAGTTAGTTTCTGTTAGTTTTTGAATCAGTGTAAAAGTGGACAAGTCACTCCTCCATCAATTCCATACAAAATCATGACATTTTTTTCATTTCCAACATGAAAAAGGATGCAGTTGAGTCCCATGAGGACAACATGCCCACGGCATCCCTTCTTTCCCTGAAAAAGCCTAGTTATAACAATAATTTAACTTGGCCTATTGTGGGAGGGTGTAAGACATTCTTCCCTTCTCCGAGGGATTTAAACGAAGATCATAATGAAGGGTCTGAAACGACCATATTTCTTCAAATATCCAAAGGTGAGCTGTTTTTAATATTTTTCTCTCCTAAAAAAAATGAAAAACGATTAGGGACTAGTTGTATAGTGCCTGTCCTGATCTTAAACTGAGAGCTGCAGTTCAATTTAGTCCACATTTATTGTTCCTTAAAGAGGATATAATCGATCTCTCGTGATGTCATTGAGGGAGCCTTTTTTAAATTATTCAGTTATATATAAGCATAAGAGTAAACATATACATATAATTTTTTAGAGATGCATTCTATTCCTTTTAATTACTACAAGCATATATATTGCAAAAACTCGAGTAAAATATTTAATATATATATTCAGAAATATGCTCTACCTACGCATACATTTTTTTCTGTACTATTTATGTGGAAGCGAATGCATCACTAAAAAAATATTGTTTACGTTTATAATATAAAACAAATTGGCATATAAAAATTTGAGTCACATTGCCACTGAAAATGTTTGCATTTTGAAGGTCCAAATATTGACCTCGTGACCTTATTAAACCTATTAAATGGTTTAAAGATAAATCGCTATCTTCATAAACATTTAAAATACAACGATTTAAAAATAGGGTAGGTAGTATAGAGGCCAAAACTTTAGAAGCCTTTAAATCCTGAACCAGAGGACAAAAAAAGGCTGAAATATTGGAGTTTTGATTGTTTAACTAATATTAAAACATATATCAAATTTAAAAAAAAAATAGAGAATAGTGCTGTTTTTGAGTGATTGATTTTGCTTGGAATGATACTGACGTCATATGAAAACGGTTGGTTTTTTAGAGCCTATGGGTCCCACTTCTTTTTGAAATATACTCAAGAAATGACTATCCTAAGTACAGATAGAACCGGTTCTAAGAGTAGACTGAACTGGCCCGAGTAAATTGGGACCAAGTCAACAGTATTGCTTAGTTTTGTAAGGATATCAATATTTAATTACCAGTTTCGGTACAAACATTGATATTGGTATTTCGATACTTTTCACAACTTTTTCTAATAATAGAAATAAAAATAAAAATGGAGCTCAGTACAATATTCAGATCCACTTACAGGTTTGTCATTTGGGGTATGGGGAGGGGAATATTTGACTGCAATGCAAACTAAAAAATATATATATATATATTATCTGTAACAAAAATAAACATTTAATGCGTTATTTGATAATGTCTGACATTTTAACGATTATATTAATCGACTTTGTCCATTCATAATTATTTGGTTTTTATGAGAAAATAGATTTGACTCAACTTTGATTTGTAGTATTATTGAGAGTAGACTAGCTTAAAAATGAAATTTCAGATCTTAACTCTATTCTTAGGTCTTAAAAATGAAGAATTTAGCATTTTAATTAAAGTTTTAATTAGCAATATCTTGTAAATCAAAGCAATGATAGGCAATTATAAAACATCATTGAAAAGCTATTAAGTAGCTTAACAAACCCTATGTTAAATTTGTATTTCATTTTTCTTATGGAAAAATTAAGTAGACTAAGATCCTAATTTTTGGTTTTTGCTTTGTTTTGAAATTTTAACCATCTAAAGATAAAACACATTTAATTTTTTTTTAAATTGTCAAGTGGAAAATTCATGGAATTAATGCACTGATTGATAAAAAAATCCCAACTTCTTTCATATAGTAATTTTTGTACATTTTTAATATTTTATTCTCAAGGGTATGTTCAATAAAATCTTATTTGACACTAAATATGAGTTTAATTTGTCACTCCTACAAAAAAAGACACATTTTCTTCATTTTGTTTCTTGAGGTTGGAAGATTATAATATGCAAGTGTCTTAGAAACACAGTTTACATGCACTGTACACGCATCATAGATGTGGCAACCCACCTTTAGCTCTCCATTTTTCTCCAATAAACATTACAAATATATGCAACTTCATACATTTCTATATTAATCTTGACTTCATATTATATATAAGCATATGATACTAATCGAATTACAATCACAAATAAATAAATATAATTGTAAATGTACATACAATACACATCACTCATATTTTTTTTTCATTATATTCTTATAAACATTTATTGGATGCAGATGGGGCAAATAAAAAAATTCATAGAAAAATTAAAATAACTTATTACCTTTGTCTTCGAAGTTGAAGGGAGGACATGTTAGGCCTCGATTTGTTTGTAAGATTAATTACGAAAAAAGTTACGGCTTGATTTAGGTAAAACGCGGCAGGAAGGCTATATAAGTTAACAATAAGAATTCATTCAATTTCGAGAGGAATTTTGACTTGGTTATTTACCCATTTAATTGCCTTTGGATTGAAAAATATTTGACAAAATTTTTAATAGCCTCATTTTAAAAAGCATCATTTCACAAATAATCTTTTTGGAAAAACAAATTTGCTAAATGACCATTCGAAAAAATAATTTTTTAACGGATGCAAAATTGATAAAGATATAAAAAGAAGCCAAAAACTTTGAGGAATAACCTTTTTTTTTATTTTGAGAATTGTGGTAATTCCTAGCAATTTCCTTGCAAGATACGATGTGGGATTTGTGTTTATAGTTGCTTGTATATAATTTAATAAAGCATCATGACAACTAACCTGTATGAATTCTATGCCATCAAAGCCATTAACTCCTGAAACAGAAAATTAATACAAATATTAGGATTTGGACGCTACAAACCCCGATGGATTTCATGGAACTGGGTTTGGTACAGTATAATAGTTTTTTAAATAGAATTAGTATGGTTTCTTCCAGCTTTTTGACAATTTATTCTTTCATCATTTATTTCTGTACAAATAAATTATTCTTAAATATACTTAACTTAAAAAAAAAAAAAAAACAAGGTAGATATAAAATATACAGTTTATATAATGAATTAGTAATATCTTTTTTTTGCATAAAGACGAGCCTGTCCGCAATTTACAATAATAAACACGACCAATTAGTAGTCACAAGATACAAGCTGTCGCAATAATTATTTCTCTTGAAACTATGTTATTGTGAAGCTAACTTGGAAACATTGGGAAAATTATTTAAATTATCCCTCTACAGGGTTGAGGGGGTTCCTCAACTGGAATATTGAGTTATATCATTTTTCGAGACCTGATCTCTTTTTTGTATAAACAAATATATAAGTTATTTTCTATATAAAAGGATGCTTATGGATTAAAATCTTACCGCGTACCGACCGAAGTAAAAAACCAAACAAACTGTAAGGGTTGTAACGAACCAAACCCCTATATAACCCTGTACACTACCAGCTCTAATAAAGATAAATTTATAAAAATATACAGTATAAACTCCAATGATTGTCTAATCCTACGTGGAAACTTAATCGATCAGTTGTGCCCTTCTCTAACTCCATTAAAATATTATTCATTTTGCGAAGCTTCACTTGGTTACACTTTTCGAAGTTATTTCCTTATTATTAAAAGGGCGCGATAATTGAATTTGAACTGTCCTTGTCTCGAATTTCGAGATCGAAAGAGAAAATATGATGTAAGGGCAAACCTATAGAATGTATCCTTATCTCCTCTAGGAGCGACCGTGAATCGAACCTACACACATTGAGTTCAGTATAATAATTTCTCCCGAGTGCCTTGTACACTGAGCTACGTAGCTCATGACGTGTTTACTTTTTGGATTTTGTTAAAGTCTACAGTCCGCATCTATCAATCAAATATTATGAGAAAACTTGTGAAATCTTTGCTTTGCTGTTTTGAACATTTTTTTTCTGAAAGTGCTAAGTACCTACAAAAATTGTATATTATTGTTGATTAGTTTCCTAAAAATTGTAACTATGTTATTATTGTCAAAATCTCAACAAATATTCTTAAGGTTGATTAATAGAAAGATTTGAAAACTATGTATTCAAAAACAGGTCTTGTCATAACTACTTTCAGTAGGTACGACATCTATCCTGCGTGTACCATGTGTATAATAATTTATTGCTAAGACCTTTGAATATTATAATTATTAAACTTCAACAATTTTCCTTTTCAAAATGAAGAGGTTTTGTGATTTAATATGTATCATGTTTGGGAGGAGAAAATGCCATGATAAATTGCATTTTGAATGGAGATTTGAAGATTATCATATGCCAAGTTATTAGAAATAAATTGAGTTTACACGCATGTTAGATGTGCCAACTCACATTTATGCTTGCAGTTTAGCATTCGTTAATTAGGTAAATATTCTGTAGATAGGTAATTCAAAATGGAGTACATATTGATTATGTTTTTTTGGATATGAATTATTATTATATTTAACTTACGAGTAAATAAAGTACGTCAATATAAAAACATTCTTGAACAAAAATCAAAAAATTATTGTTTAATATTTTACTTCATATATCATTTTCACTAAATTATAGTCAATAATTTCAGATTACCATTTCAATTATGTAGCTAAGTAATACTTTTAGTATCTTTAAACACGCGAATATATTCTGCATTTAGGCCTTATTAGATTCTAAATAAGGGGTAATATATTGATGACGTCCAGTTGAGAGGGGGGGATTTTTTTTTGAGGAGGAGTGAGTGGTATGGGATATTTCTGAGTCCGCTAAATTGAGAACTCATCGCTGTTCACTGATCAACAAAACCTTTCCAATACATGTGAAGTATATCAACAGGGGTGTCTGTAGGGGGAAGGCCATAGTTCCTCCCTAAAAAAGGAATTTCTTTTATTCTTTAATGAATATTCGGTTAGTAGAAAAAAGTAATGAGAAAATATGGGTCAAAACAATTTTAAAAGATATTTTTCTAAAAAAAAGTCATGTGACCAAATTATGTATTAGAGATGCATAAAAAAATAATAAAAAGTATATATTGGTGTAAGGTTACTTTTCACATTTTGCGAGCAACATATAATATTGACGATGTTAGATTTTTTTTTGCTACAACTTTCGAAAAAGAACATATATTTAATGTATAAAGCTATGTAATCTGTTTAGTTTGTTTGTGAGAGGCATAATGGTTAGAAGTAATTTACGTATTCTGCGATTTTTTGCTATACCTCATGGGCTCTTCCACTTGGAAGATTGGGCTTTGGTTTTCAACCATATACCCATAATATGTCACCAGTTATGACACATCGTCTGTCAACAGCTCATGCAACGATTCTTTTTGTCCAAATTAAGCAGTTTTTGAACTTACTTCTCAGACACTTGTCTAACACCCAAAAAAAGTTCAAAAAATTTCAGGGTACGAGCCAATTGATATTTCAATATCTTCAACAAATTTTTTGATAGTCATTCGACTATTTAAAAAAAAAAAAAAATATTCACTGCTTCAACGTACTTGGGCGTCCAGAGCAAGGCATGCCATTGACATTTTCCCGGCAATCTTGGAAGAGTTTGTACCAATTATAAACATTTTTCTTTAATGAGAGCACTATCACCGTATGTAACTGTCAACATTTCAAGTATTTTAGAGGATTTAATTTAATTTAAAAAAAAAATTTGGATGCAAATTATTTTGATCCATGTTTTTCAATAGTAAAAAAATCCTCGAGCACATAAAATACTTCTAACCAGTATGCCTCTCACAAACAAACTCAACATATTATATAGCTTTAAATAATAAATCTATGTTCTTTTTCGAATGTTCAAACATAAAAAAATATATATATAGCATATCAAATATATGTTGCCTGCAAAATTAAAAAAGTCACATTACTGTTTGAATACACCTCGTATATAATCCTATGGACGCCCTTGATAATGGTCCTCAAGAAAACCATTTTTTTTTACAAATAAATATAGGAGGGAGGGTGATTTAAAATTTTGGACGTCCAGTTGGAGTGGGATATCATGTTTTGGACAAACACATAGAGGGAAAGGGGTCGGGGTGGGGGGCTTCAAAAATTGTACTTTTCCTGGACGTCATAAATGTATGAGCCCTTAGGTTTATTCATATAATAGATGATTGATTTATGATAACGTCACTGGTAGTCTTTTCCATTATTTAAGCACTAATTTTTAATCAAAAACCAGTATTTGTATTTATTTTTAAATATAAATTTCTTAACCTAATTCGGATAAAATGATTGATATAGATTAATTTCATGTTTTGCATATTTTAAAAAGTGCCAATGTCAAAATAATAAAAGTACTTAAACCTTTGTTGTCTATCAAAAATATATCTTTCCAACCCTTAGTTTTATTATAAATAATAACCTAATATTTATTAAAATATGTTTTTACCTCATTATAATTTCTTATTCATTTACTATGTTAACCATCGATAACTATTGAAACAAACTCAGGGCTTCTTTGCGGAGCTCTCTGTATAAAGCCGTTGAAAAACTTTTCCATAAAATAGAGAAAGCATACATCCATATGGGATACCTCCTTTGTAAAGAATCTTTTAGAAGGAAGTGTAAATATTTTTCTACTCATTTGTGAAAAAATATACGCAAGTTCATCTACAGAATAAAATTTAATGAGATGAAGAAGTTTGTGATTGTTAATAAATAAAAGAACTATTTCTTTATCTTTAAATTTGCTTCGACGTTATAAAATATTTTATGATTTAAAAAACCGAATATGAACGTGAAGTGAATACAAAATCCCTATTGAACTATTTATTTTCACCCTCAAACAATATCAATATGTCTATAAATAGGGCATCAGTTTCCAAATCTCTTCTCAAGTTCATCGACAGAATAAAATTTAATGAGATGAAGAAGTTTGTGATTGTTAATAAATAAAAGAACTATTTTTATCGTCAAATTTGCTTCGACGTTTTGGGCCGAAAATTACCTTATAATTAACAGACAATTAGTTTTTATTGAAAACTGTAATTGAGAATACTTCCTTTGTGCATTGCAATCTTAGGAGGATTGCTAAGAGGATTGTATCTCAGATAACATAATTCTATTTCATCATGGACTCTATCTTAATCTTACACATCCCTTATTCAACTTTATTCATCTCAGAGAAACTGATTCTGTCGATCAACTTATATATTTTTTTCACTAATGAATAAAAAAATGTTTAAACTTCTTTAGTTTTAAATCAAAACAATTATCCATTAATTAGAAGGGTTTTATTTTGCCCAAAACGTCGAAGCCAATTGATTTCGACCAATACTTCCTTAATATTTTATAAGTTTATGCAATGCTTTTTTTACCACATTACGAGTGGCTATAGTCCTGTGGTAGGTAAATCAATCTGAATGACAGAAATATTGAAATTAAAGAAAAAGGGGTAAAAAATTGTATTGGAACATTTGTGAGTGAAACACTAGAAATTGTGTTGATTTTTTTTTCATCAAGAAGACGACTAAAAATGTTTATTGGTAACTTTAATGTTTCAACAATGCAACTCACATTAGAAAACTTATGTATTTAATACTAAATTCAGGAGTAAGAATTATTAGGGTTTTATTTTTTATATTTACCAGGATATTTTCAAAATAATTAAACCTACTTCACACTTTTTATACAGGGTTAGTTTAAATATTTCTGCAATATAATTTGTTCAGCAAAAAGCAAAGAATTGCAAACGGGAGTAATCTAAATTTGAGGGAGAAAAATTGTACATTCATTTATCTATTTCATCTGACATTTGATTACCTATGATTAAGTTCTATAAACACACTCATTTCTATATATTTTGATTTAAAGAGGAGTGTAAACGCCTTCGAGTAAACCCCTTTGAAGACTTGGAATTAATCCGTGCTGCAATATTTGAATCCTCTCCTGGTATATTCTATGAACGTTCTGCTAGAAGAATTGTGGTTCTTGATGAATGTGGAGGATTGCTCTATGATTTTCAACCTAATGAAAGGAAACTCCAAATAAAGAAGGAGGAGGAAGACAGGTAAAATTATTTATAAATCATATGTATGTTGAAAGCAAGGTGTATTCATTGTGAAATAGTTTAATAGTTTTGGAAGCAGACTTTGTAATTGATAGGGAAGAGTGTTAAAAACGAAGCCTGGACCTTGTATTTATTTCAAAATAATATTTTGTCTATCAACAACATGGCCAAAATGCATGGAAACAGTAACTTTGTGGTTAAAATGTCCTCCCGCGGGAAATCTCCCTTGAATATCAGCAGGGATGAGTCCGTCAAGAGAAAATCCGTTTAAAAGATTAAAATCCGTTTTAACATGCGTATAAATGTTGCTAGAAAGCCTGGCCAAGGAATAAAGAAAAGTATTCGTATAAAGACTATCTTTGATTCACGATAATATCAAGGAGAAAAGGATCAAAATATCAGTGATATTATAGGGTCGACGTGATATTTTTGACATGCTCCAACAAATTTACAAACAAATGCTTAAAATCTTTAATAATGATTTAAGTAATTAAATTCAAAAATTATTTTAAAGGTGGGGCTTCTGGCTTCGAATTTTACTCAAAATAGGCACCCTCAGTGGTGATGACCTTGTCCAGCCTGTACCTGAACCTGTTGTCGGTGGGCTCAACCTGGTCCCTGGGCAACTTGTTAAAAATCCCGATGGTGCACTGCTTTAACTCGGCCACCGTGTTACACGAGGTTCAGTTTATGTTCGATTCATCTGTGCCCTGCAGGTAGAAGTAATAAGGATTGCAGTCGGCAGATGTTGAGGCTGGAGTAGTCTTCGAAGTTATTGGACAGCCACATATGGGACATGTGGTCTAAAAAACAAATGGCTTTGATGGTCTTCACTGTGTTATTCACCATGCAGCCACTCCTCATGAGAGACGCTATTCAGGGTTGAAAAAGTATCTAATAATCGGACAGGGAGGTATATAACCACTAAAAAGTCTGATTAGGTTTCTCAAACATTTAAATTACTTATTAAAACCAAACATGTTGCTTAAGTCATAGTGTTTAGGTAAATTTCCCTCAAGAGCACATTTCAACTACAAATTTTATTTTCGCTACCATTTCGGCCATGTTGTCGACAGAAAAAAATATATTTTAGTACAAAAAACTCTAGGTACTTCATTATCACGCAAATCCATCAATAAAAAACCCTACTTCCACCTACTGCACTACTTTTAAACATACGTTGCTTTAAATATGGAAAATGGGACACTCGTCTACATGAGAAAGAAAGAATATTTACTTATTTTAATTAAAATAGAATATCCTAATTGTTTTTAATGTTATTTAATCTAATTACACGTCTTCTATACCATTTCTATGTTATTGGAAAACAATTAGCAAACTTAGAAAAACTTTTAAATGTATGTCTATTCATTTCAATTCTTATCTTCCCCTAATCATAGAACTGACGTTGATGATTCCTCAGTCACTAAAGAAAATCTTCCTAATCCTCATGAGTATTTTCCTTCTCCAGAAAAGATAAATGAGAAAGAAGATAATTATCACCAAAAGTTTCATGATCCTGAAGAAGAAATTGAGGATCGGATATTAAATCGTCGAGAAATGACTCACTTGTTTCAATGGTACTATCCTGAAGGAGGGTGGGGTTACGTGATTCTCATTGTCTCTATTTTAAACCAAATCCTGTGTCAAGGACTGCATTTTTCGATTGGATTTCCGCTGGCTATTTATATCAAAGAAAAATTTGAACAAGTACATTCTTTTCATATAGGTGAGTGTGTCTTAAGAAACTTACTATGATAATGTGTTTCTTTTTTGAGAGTTTCTTCATATTTGTTAGTATGTAGTGAATTTTAAAATTTAAATTCAGGTCTATTCTTTTAAATCATGCCTTGAGTACTGTGGTGTGGGTTAAACAGGAGTTTGTGGTCAAATTTGCGGAAAAGAAAGTAGATTTTTATCCCTTCTTTTTTTGCTTGTCACAATTTTGAAATTAACAATTTACAGTATTTAAAACTGTTTCTTTAAAAAAAAAAAATATTTGTCAAAAAAGGGTTATGTAGAAAAAAGTAAGTTGTTTTCTAAAAAAAATAATTAAATGTCAACATATGACTATATGACTATTTTTCAATTTGTGTTATATAAAAAAATGAACAAAAATAAAATATTATTAATTGTAAATTATAACAAAAAAATAGAAATTTAACAACAACCAATCCCACCCCCCGTAGTCACGAGTATGAAAAAAACAATTACACTTGTAATAAGCGGTTGGTCAAGGGAAACAGAAAAAGTGACTACTTAGTGGAGGAGATGACCTCTTACACCAGGTGTCAGCTTTTGTAACAATTGTAAATTTGAACAATTATTTTGGTGACACACCTTAAACAGGTAATATTAGACCAGGGTTGGTTGTTGTGACGTGTCAACATAAAAGGAGGCTCGGATAAAAAGAAGAAATAGAAAAATAATGATGAATATTTTCTAGCCAATTTAATTCATAATAAAGGATTGTATGATTTTTTATAGTCTATTATGCACAATCAGCAAAATATTATTTGAGTTTATTAAGGGTAAGCCTTTGAGCTTGTTCGTGATGCTTCTCATTTCAAATTTATGTCCTTTGAAAGAGATTGACTTTTGTTTAAATACTTCTATGTTTAACATTGTATTGAGAATTTTGGTCACACGTAATAAATCAGTTAAAAAACGAACTTTCACGCAACCAATCATACAAAATTGTTAATATGATCTTCAAAATAAAACTTGAACAGTTTTGTATGCTTTAATTTTTCAATTTTAATCACGGGTTCGTTTGTATACTCCTTTAATGGATCAGATAGAGTTGCACTGATTAAGTATAAGTTAACAATATAGTATTACAATTACTCCATCTCATTTACAAATTGTCTTTTAAGTTCATGTATGTAGCTGGTGGTCAAATGAAGTATGAACACTTCCTAACTCAATAACCGATAAAGGTTAAGTCTATGAAATTATTCATATTAAAAGCAAAAACAATATGTTAAAAAACAATCATGAGCTTTCTAACTTACGTACCATTCGAAAAAATGACACTTGAACCCGATTAACAAATTTCAATTTGTGCACTCCAAGCAGTTGGGCGTCTAGAGGACCACCGTCTACGCCTTCAGCAGGTCCGTAACGTTAGAGAGGAATGTCTGTAGTGTAGGTCATCCAAACACCGAGGCCCTCAAAACCACTTTCAGCCAGCACTGGGACGTCATAACAGATGACTATATCCGCAGCGAGTGCTAAGTATTCCACCAACACTTTGAAGCCACCATTGTTCCTAAGGGCGGCTATATCAATGATTAGAAGGGCGCAGGCTCACATCTATTTATAGTTTAAAATTTGTTTAAAATTATAATGTTAATTGATAAATTATATCTTGTTGAAGTGTAAAATTCAAAGTGGTCAGATTTTAATGGACCACTCGGTGCATAATGAATATTTCCTTCTCGATGAGTGACCTTGAATCGAACATGCATAAATTGAGCTCAAGATAATAATTTTTCCCAAACACTTTGCTCGATAATTTTAGTTTAATGACTGATCTCCACGAAATAACATGTTTTTATGTTGACATGTCACATGTTGTAATAACTAATACTAATAATTGTATGTAGGTCATTTTCTTATTTGATGAATACGTATTCTAAAAATGTCTAAAACAGGTTAATAGTGTGTTTTTTTTTTCTTTTGCAGAGGAATGTTTGAAAGTATGCCTTAATTACAGACAACATTCTCTCTCTAATTGTGATCATTGTAGAAATAAAAAAAAGTACTGAATAATGATTAATTAAATATAAAATGCACTTGTAGTAGTATACTTTTGTTTATTTCAGTAGAGTTACATAGCCTTTTATAAATAATATGCGTCCTGTCAACACATTAGGAAGCTAAAAATGATTTTTATCACAACTGAGTCCAGATATAATTGTATTCTTCTAGGAATTATAATAAGCTAATACGGGGAAAAAAAAAAATCTTTTTAACCCTTTGGATGCCCTACAAATTGCATTTAAAGAAACCAAAATTGATCCTCACAATAAAAGGAGGATAAATTGATCCATATGTGTGTTTCAAAATTGAGGAACATCGGCACAATTATGTCATTTGCAGTTAAATGTGTTTCATATATCGTACAGCTCCTACATCAGGAGTTGGAAGATAATTTGTGCATACATTGAGGGGTTTCATTAAAAAAAAATCAAAATTTTTAGATTTTAAATAATTTTTTTTTTTCAAAAATTCACACTTACTGTTTACCAAAAATTTTCTAAAATTAAATTTTAAACATTAAATTTTTATAGAAAAATTTAAAAAATTCATTGTTTTTCACAAAAAACTCTCTTTTTTGTAAATATAAAGTACAGCCCCTCCAGCCTACACCCTGCGGACGCCACTACAGTTGTACCAAAAGATTGGTCTCGGATTCGAAAACGATTAAGTTTCGTCTAAGGTCCAAGATCCATATCCGGACTGTTATATATGTCCAAATCAACTTTGAAAAAATCACTTAATACCAAGGTAAAAAAAAAAAAAAAAAAAAAAAAAAAAAAAAGTACCGACCATCAAATACCTAAGAGAAAAAGGGAAACAGTTGTTATCTTATAAATTCATAATTCTTCAAAACTGTATGAATAGCACCAATTACAAATTAAACATCTAGAAAGCTTCCCCTATTGATTTTTTACCCCCACTAATTACATATAGGTATATACTCTAAAATTCTTAAGAGGGAAAGTTAATTCCCGAAAGGAGAAAATAAATGATATTTCACCCTATTCGATAATATTATATATACATATATGGTGCGTCAACATTAAAAAAATCTTTTAAAAAAATGAAGAAAAGGAGAAAACCCATTTTATTTTTTTACTTGACTTATTTGTAGATATATGTATTTGTGTTCCTTAGCACATACATAGCCCCCTTATTTTTAATTTTATTTTTTACACAACCTCTCCCCGGAAAAAGAAAGGGGAAAAAGGCCTAAAATAGGCCTGAAGTTTCTTCGCAACTATGAAACTATTACCTACTGGCTTAAAAATAAATAATTAAATTCTATCAATCAACGTTCTGAACATTGATTGGAAGGACAGAACAGCTGACAACAAATACACTCAGTATTTTTTTGTGTGCGATGGAGGTAACTCTGTGACATATGTTCACATATTTACATTAATTAATTATCGATAAATGTTTGCATGCATTGAGTAAATATGGTACATATTTTATAGTAGTACACACACAAACTTGACACGTCACGTACATTCATAATATACCCACAAGTAGAACAGCCTGCCTATAGATTTTTTTCTCTTTCAAAACAGTTTGGGACTTAATTGCTCCATTAAAAGCTATCAATATATAATACACACAACAAAAGCTTTGATATCTGTTACACACGTGTTATGTTTGAGAAGGTAATTGAATAATGTTTTATTACTATTTGTAGACTTATTTAAAAGCGAATCGGCTTTATAAAAATATTGAGTTGGCTATGGATTTTTTTAAAATTTGAAAATCCGGACACAGTATGAGTTGAGTCAAAAAATGAACTACTCAAGTCGATTGGAAACGAGTCTATAATTTTTCGAGGCGCTAATTTTAATTTATATGGATGTGTATTTTCCAATGTTCCATAAAACCCTTACAATTAAATTTAAAATTAAGATAAGGACATAATCCCAATTTATTATTTTACTTCAAATATACATATCGTCCAAACTTACATGGACTGGATAACCTCCATCATAACTCATATAAATTTGCCTTTCACGATCATTGGGCCTGATTTTGATAATCACAACGTAACAACGCGGTCAGGAGAAATTATTCTCTTGAAATCAATGTGCGTAGGTTCGCACCCCGGTTATTCCTAGAGAAAAATTTAATATACAGACTTTATAGATATGGTGTTCACACAAGATTCCTAGGTCAGATGGTGTAATTGTAATACTGTAATGTTGACTTATACTTAATCAGTGCAACTCCATCTTACCAATTAAAGGGTCCCTGACAAAAATATTATATGTGGCTATGGTCAAAATTACTAATATATTTTCTTCTTGTAAAAAAAATTAAAATATCCTCTAAAAAATGTCATATACGTATATAAGTTAATAATAAAAAATTAATTGCCCCAGCATACAGTTTCTTCCTTGGGAGCCACCTATATAATCTACTTCTAACTTACACTTGTGTACACATATGTTAAAATTAGGTACACAGATGCATTTATAGCCCTAATTAGTATTTGTAAAGAATACAAAATTATGTACTCTAAATATCGGCAAGTGAATAAGTCTTGCATCACCTTGCATGATGTACTTCATTTTAATCTACATGAAGACGCCAAATGAACTCAGACATTGTAAAAATGGAAGCAATATTTGGTAAATACTAGTAATTAGGCGTCGGCTAAATGACAAATTTTGATTTAATACTATAAAAGATACCTCCCCAAGAAATATTGTTGTTACTCTCTGTTTTTCATGAGCAGGCTCACACGTAACTCCTCAATGCAATAATAGTTATATCTCTTGAAGAATGAAAGAATAAGAAAAAAATTATTATAATATGATGGAATGACTAATAAGAACTTTAGCCTCTAGAGCGCTCACTAACAAAAACTTACAAAATTCATATTTTCATATCTGTCTCTATATATAAAATATAATCTTAACATAAACTGTAAATCAATATGAATTATAATAGCCATAAGAAAGCAATAATAAAGAAAAAAACCAGTGCTACACGCTTGATATGATATGCTCACCCCTACAATATTTAATTAATATTGTTATTTCTTAGATCAAATATATACATATATGAACGTGCACTATGTAGTTTGATGCTATATGCACATACCGCAATATTTCAATTATACGACTACATTATTATTTTGCAGCTCAAAATATTTTTATAATATGCACTCGGAGCACACTTGCTGACTATTTTTCATATTTTCATACTGACAGATACACTTTCCTTTATTAATAAAAAGAGATATACAGTAGCATTATAGGTGAACTTGGTAGTCATTGCCGGTAATGACAGCCTTCAGGTGGGGCACACATTTAAGATGTAGCTGTGGCTCGTCTCCTTAGTTGAATACTTGAGTTTGACAATGTTGGTCTGGCAGACTCGACAGTCTTTTGACTCCAGTTGCTACAAAATGTTGTTGTCTAGCGAGTCTAGTCCGGGCTCTGTGGTGACCAAAAGTTAATTAAAAATATTCCTACAACACTCCATACGGAATTGTCGATACTTTTTATTCAATAATAGGCACTTTTCTAACCTCTTTAACTTTAATGAGGCTTAGCCTCATTTGACACGGTAAACCGTTCTAGATAATTTTTTGTTGAGTTTAGCCATGAAAATGACCAGATCGGTATCAAAATTGGGCTTGACAGCCTCATTGATTATCTTGACTGGCCTGTTACTTCGAGGACGATCCTTGAGATCGGACCTACCTTCCAGGGGTATGCAAACGCAGGGAAATGGTGTGACAGTTGACCCCTAACTGCTTCAAGGTGTCCGAGGTGTTCCATATTTGTCTAGCAGCAAACTAAGCATATTTTTTGCAATATTGAAAGATATCAAGAATTGATTTTCATTAGTGTGCTTAACTTTATTATTGAAACTCTTTACACCTCTCAAAATACAATTAAATAGATGTATTCATTATGTAATAAAGTGATCAGTAGTTTTGAAATTAAATAGTTATAAGGTACCCATTTCAATTATGAATATGGTATGCCCAAGGATTGTAAACACAGGTTTGACTTCACTTCAACTCTTTTCAAAACTCGCCACAGCCAGATTAAAGATTTTGGGTAATTTTATTATATATTGATTGTAGATGTCCCAAGAAACAATTGCTTTTGCAGAACACTAACAAACGGTCAACAAAACAAATTGATAATTCACAAATTATCAAAAGCTATATCATAAACTTAGAAAATGTCTCAGAAAAGAAACATTCGGTGTGGCTCAAATCAAATTGAAACAAGATTAGTCACCAAAACTATCATATTTAATTGGTGACTTACGTGCCCATTGGACAATGACTAACTTTTATCTTTACTTTAAAATGAATGTATATACACATAAAAAAACTTCAAGCCACTTCTACGTATTATCAAATCGACAAAAATTCTTTGTTTTTTTAAATTGAGTTATACACAAAAACACTTAAACATAATTAACTTTAGTATCAAAATGTATGTAAAAGCTTTTAGATGAAGATAACCTATTTTTTTTTGTTTTGTTAAAGGAATCCATTTTTTTAGCTCATGGTGTCTAACAAGTGTACTTGACATTTTCCTTTAATTGAAATTTTCTAGATTATTTTTCAATTACAAACTAATGCTCCTTAGGTAAAATTAACATCCAAGTCATGAATTACTAACATGGATAGATGAAACATTTTAAAAGTTCCATAATTTGTGGGGATAAGTCTCCACACGCAAAAATACAAACATCAAACACAAAACTATGATATTTCGTTAAAAACCAGTCTAATTGAGTTATTTTTTTTATAATGTCCAATATTCTTTAGAATCTACACTATACAACAAATAAAGATTGAATGTATCATATTAAATAGGTACATCAAACTTCAGCATTTTATATTTTAAACTCTAAGTACTTAAGTACGAATATATCTTAGGAACAGGTAATACTGGTTTTGTAACGTACTCATGGCAGGCTTCTTTGTTCTCTGACTAAGAATTGGTTTTTTTATTTTCTTCTGGAACTTCATTTTCATTTTTGATAACAGCGTTACCTTGCTAAAAAAAATTCAGTGTGTATTTTTTCAGCTGTCGACATTTCTGCTTCTTTGCTCATGATCATTGTTATGAACGTTAATTAGTTCAATTATAATTAGCTCATGCATAACTGTGAACAGCACCCATGAAATACTAAATAATAATTCTATTGTTGGTAAGAATTGGCTAAGTGCTACAAATTAGTTTTGGGCCTTTTTTCTTTTAGGGGGGAAAAGTTGAGTGACACAATAAAAGTAACAACGCTTCGTGAACAATGTGTGGTATTCTTTAAAAAAATTCACAATGTGTTCCGAAGTACTATTGAGAACATTTAACCTCTCTTGGTCTTGATGATAATGTTCATTCTTCTGATGGCATCTTGAGATTAAGAAATTTTCAAAATTCTAGGACTTTTTTAATCGTTAGTTTTCCTTGATTTATTCCGATAAGAACTAAAAGTTTCTTAGCACCAATAAAATATTTTCTAAGAATAAAATATGTTAAATAAATTTTAAAAGGGCTTAAAAATCATTTAAATTAATTTAAATAAGCCTTAAGATCAGACAAACACTATTTTCTTTTAAGATTTAAACATCTAATCAGATAACATAGGTGGCCCATGAACACAAAAGCAGGCTAGAAGATTTTTTCTCAAAATTAAGTATCTTTTTATTATTCAACAAATTATCGTAAATTTCTATCAAACCATTATTCATAGTAATCCTTTGGAGGTGGTGCTGCAAATCGCACTTTAAGTAGCCAAAATTGATCGACACAATCGAAGAATGAAAAATTAATGGGTTTTATTTGAAAATGTATATCGGGTTTAAACCAAATAAAAGTTTTAAATCATAGATAAAATCTTGGTTATCCTATCTCCTGCCATAAATTTAAATACAAAACCTACAATTCACGGAAATAGGGCGATGAAATATTGGGATGTATTTACATATACCGTATTTGAAGTAGAAAATAAATTAGCAGTTTCTCCTTTTTTTGCCTTTTGTTCAAGATTGTTTTCATGTTGACTTGTCACATAGGTAATGATATATAAATATATAGTATATAAGGTTATCAAATCACTTGTTCGACGTCCCAGGCTATGTACTTTTTCAGTCGGGCTACCTAATTATTTTTATATTCTCTGACCGACGGGCTACTTATCAAACAGTGATCAGAGAAAAGGAGATTTATTCCTAGCAGTAGTATTGGAAAGTTATTTGGCTTCGACGAAGAGACACATTTTGCTTTAGTAAAATCAATTTGAATGATTAATATAAAAGATGTATCCTCCTAACTCATGAGCAAACTCACACGTAGTTACTGAATACCTTGATCTTCTCTCTTTAATAATGAAATAATTATAATAACAGCTTGAAAAAAAAAAAAAAAACATGGTTCAGATTGCCCATGACAACCAAATTTGCAAGCTAAAGTATGTTTAGGATTTACAAACCTAAACATGTGTACTCCTCTTTTCCTTTTAATATGAAGTACTCCACTTTAACTAAACACACTCGTTAATAAACCTAACATAAAGTCACATGTACTACTTCCCTTTTTGCAAGGCAAGTAGAAATACAAGGTTAGACAAAAATGTAATCAGCCTTTCTAGAATTTTCAATCTCCTGTATTGTACCAACCGCTGGGGAAGACATGTAGATTATGACAAAAGAAAAACGCAACCAATCATAGTCTATGACCTCACTATTGCTTGAATTGTCAATTTAATGTATCGTACAGACTGCTGGCCAAGAAAAACCGATTTTGAAAAAACATGCAACCACTCATCTGTTATGACGTCAATATTAAAGGCGTGGTAGAAGTCAAGATCAAGTCGTACACGCGTAATGGTATAAACTTGTATTTCTATTAACATTTCCTTTTTGTTTTTTTAAATATAAGGTACTGAGCCTCAACTACAGACGTTCAATGTAAAAAAGGGAGTCATCCCCAGACAAATACACGAACAAACAAACTTTTTTTTTTTATTAATATAAAGTACTCCCCTTTTTGATAATGTAATGGTATCAGTAAGCAAGGAGTTTTTGTAGGGATATCTATCAGCAGATTTTTCGTCTATCAAATATTGACAACATATATTTTTCTTTTTTTTTTACACTCACGAGGATTTAGACAATTTTTAATGCCCTAATCATCATATTTTAATTTATATTTAGTTAAAAGACGTCGTAAACAAGATGCACTGAACACTTGGTTGAGCGTAAATCTCCACAAAAAATAATTTCCCTTAAAAATGAAGTTTCTCAAATTTGAATGACTCTTATTCTTGATTTATATAATCTTCCTACAATAAATTGCCGTAGAGAGTGAATAACTTTTTCCGTAATCCGAGTTACAATCAAAGAAACAAACCAAGGAGAAAACATGAATATTTATACCATTAGTATATTGAATATTCGATGATTGCATTCTCCTCATCAATATTCTTCAATTATAATTATTTATCTCATTTTTGGATTGTAACTTGTACTTGTGCTTAGGCAACATTCAAACAAACATAACTCAACTTCGTAGACGGAGATAGATATTAAGAAATACATATGATTAATATTTATTCATATTTTGATTTTACGACATGGAATAAGCACCTCAAATAATAGATTCGGGAAAAAGTAATTTCTTATTTTTGCTTTATTTTCTATTGAAAAATTACTAACCTAGTTTCCCGAGGCTATATATATATACTTCTAGACTCTGGGTACTAAAATTTTACACTCCCTCATTGGAGGGGGATGCCCACAAATAGTGCTGCGTCAGTCTTTATTCATTCACTCCAGTACAGTGTTAGGACCGATCCTATCAGTCCTTAGGACTGTTCCTTAAAACTGTCGGTACTCTCTAGAAATCCTTAAAACAAGAACAAATAAAGTTGAGTGACGTCATCAAGGACCAAACTTTATAAGCTCAAGTACTTATATGCTGGACTACAATCTTCAGTCATCCATTAAAACGGACACAACGCTACATACGACTGGAGATGAGAGGAGACGACATCGTCCTTCGGTGTTTTACGACTGCGTAGCCAGGCATCTACTCACTCGCTCACTAGCTCTGTGTTAATATAAGTTCCAAAAATGCTAATTAAGTTAAATGTGAACAATCACTTGTATTAACCATTTTATTACTACCTGCCTGAGGGGATACTAGAGATTCTGCAATTTTACAAGCACTGCACTATGCTTTTCCTCCAATACCACAAGGAAGAGATGCAAATTAAAATAGACTAGAGCGACGATGCTATCATTTTTTATACCACTTTGATCTTGCTATAAAATATTATCTAATATTCAAGCCCTAGCCTTTCATAAACAACTGTAATCTATTAAAATTGTGAATAATATGCACAGACAAAGTTTTGGAGTCTGTTAGCTTTTAAATGATCCCAAAAACAGTTTTTGCTTCCTCATCGGGCGGTGGAATTATGTTTATACGCATCGATTTTTACTAGTTCAAACATCTACTTAGACATACCGAAATTAATTCTTTTGATGTTTTGCAAAAATTTAATGCTTGCATTGTAACTTTATTTGTCGAAGCGGAGTCATTCATTATTCTTTCCTTGGTTGGATTGTTTTGAAACGTTGGTGGGATCATTTTTGATACCAGCAGTTCACAAATGGAGGTGCCGTTTCAATGTTACAGGGCAAAAGAGATAAACATTTGAACAAGATTCATATTGGATTTTAAAACTTGATTAAGTACCATATCTGTAGACATTCTATCACCATCCCCCCCCCCCTCATCCCATAAATTTGACATTACTTGAAGAGTCGGAATATGTCAAATGTGAGAAACTTTTTTGTCGTTCAAATAAAAGTTTATTTTTGTTTGTTTTTAAGAATATATCATCCCGTCGATAGACAAACAAGCTAGAGGGCATTGATAAATTTCTCTTCTTCTATGAATTAGTACACAGAAATACAAAATGTAACCCAAAAAAAAAAAAAAAATATTCTGAACGATAATAGTCCCGAATTACAATTCTCCCAAATATTTTAGAATTCAGATGATTAAGAGAAAAAGGAAAAATAAGCAATCTTCCCAAATTTTTAATGAATTTCTCTTGAAATGGATCCTTTCTTTCCATTTTTGAATAGTAGCACATCACAGAGTCCGACAGAAGATGTCCAAACTTTCTATTTGTGAAGCAAAAACATATGTACCAACATGATGAAACATATAATTTGAGAAAAGATGCTCTTAATACATATTATAGCAAATATCTACTTAGAGATTGAATATCCCTTTTCCTATTAACTAAACATTGTTTTAGATAAACTGATTTTATTTTTATGTAAATGAGAAGGTGGGTAAGTAAAAGATTTAATTTTCATCACTACGACTATACATACATTGAAGATAGGTAAATAATTATGTATGTGTGTACTCAAGGGATTTCTTCAGTTCATTAAAGTATTTTAAGTATTTTTTAAATCGGTAACTTAAAATAGTAAGAAAGACGTTAAATACATTAACATCATCATGAAATACCTATAAATAACAACAAATTTGTTTTCTTGGAATTAATTAGACTAAAAACTATTTCTACATATATAATTAAAAGGGTAATCCTTGTGATGTTTTAAGTGTGAATGTGATACTGGATATTGTGTTTAGTAGTAATATACACAAGGCAGGTTTTATCAAGCCCAAGTAGTTATTTTGAAAAGTCCAAACGACCTAATCTTTCTGCTTAGTAGCAATGATCATTGATAACTCCCAAACTTGTAAGACCCAAGGCAATAATATTATATAAACGTTATTATTTGGATACAGAAAGGGAAAATGCTCCTGCTCCAAAGTACTGAAGTTACTTTTTCTATCTTCTTTCATGTCGTTACCTTTATTGTATCATTGTAGTATATTGATGTATATATAGTATGATGCATAGTTGTATTATCGGAATGTTATGTTAATTCAATATCACCCAAACTATTTTTCATGTACATATTAGTTAGGTTAATATAGATATATAATATTACATGGCGCAGTCGGTAGGATGTTAGAATCCGTAATAAAAGAAAAGTCCTCCGGAATGATGTAGCTGCGGAAGTTTAGGAGGAAACGAGGTGGTTACAAGGCCATCCTCTCAAAAAATGAAAAACTTATTCGTGAGTTATTAGAAGAAGAGGGGAGTATCCAACAGATAGAATTCGGCCTAAGATCCGCCATGAATGCTTTGGAAGAGTGTAGTTAAACTCAGTGATTAAATTATTTGTTCCCTGGAAGAGGATACTAAGGAGTACGAGTCACAAGTAAATTATTTGATTGAACAAGAGCTGAGAGTCGATGAGTTGTGTAGTGCTATCGAGGAGAGGAAGACAATGTTGAAGAAAATTAATGAGAATGAATGTGCTCAGATGTATCCAACAGAAAAAATATCTCATGAAGCCTCCAAGACCAGAGGAGCTGCATCTGTACATCGAGTTGGAGGATTCTGAGGAGTGGCTTTGGAGATTCAAGGAATAAATTGTGTCAGTGAAAGCGAGTCTTCAACCTATGAAGCAGCAGGCTACTGTTCTATGGAGCTTGTTATAGAACATTATGGCTCGAGACGTTCGATACAATTTACAAATCCCAAAAGACGGAAGCAAGATCTGTAGAAGATATTCTCGATGCTATTAGAAAAAAAACTCAGAGACAAACGTTCTATCATTGTAGATAGGGTTAAATTCGAAAATAGAGATCAACATGCGAATGAGTCATTTGATAGAGAGCATAGCATTGCAAAAGTTGTGGCAATGATAGATTAGTCTCGAAAATTGTTGCAAGTTTACGAGATAAAAGCACGAGGCGTCATATTTTCGAGATGAAAATTACCTCCTTGGAGGAAATTAGTTAAGTTTGTAGAAGAAGAGAGTTTGGTCTTTTCAATGAAGAAGTTCTGAAATCCAGAAGGTCCGTTTCAATAGTGAAAAAGAAGTCAGCTGATTCTAAGAACTTCAGGCCCCCATGAAATTCAAGACAGCTGAATTGTGCAAGATGTAGTTCAAATGCTCATGATAGAGGAGAAGAATGTAGGGCTTTTAATCAAAAGTGTTTCATTTTTGAAAAGCTGGTTCAACAAGGTTCGGTTCAACAAAAAGTTCGTGGAGGATGATGATATGTTTGTCTGTCCAGGTACTCAGAAAATACTTATGCCTGGTATATAGTGAAGAAGGTTGGACTATTGTCAGAAAATTATCTAATCCCTGATCCCAAAATATCGTCCAACCGAACAAAGATATTGGAGATTAACGTTGATGATTTGTTTAAAGAGTTTGGTGATGTTTGCGATGATGGCGTAATGTTGAATCCCTATGAAATGTGACACTGTCAAAATAATTCTACAAGATAATGCAAAATCCTTTTGCATGAGTGGAGCTAGACCAATAGCTTACGCTTTGAGAGAAGAGACGAAGAAGGAGCTCGATTTACTAGAAAAAATTGTAGTAATTGAAAAGGTAATAGAATGGGTTCATTCTATAATTGTTATCAAACGAAGAGTGGAGGTGTACGGTTATGTGCCAACCTAAGAAAATTGTCTGAGTTTGTTAAACGACCATATTATCCTATGACGATACCTCAACAAACTATTGGACCCTCCAGATGCCAAATTTTTTAACGTAGTAGACGCTGCAAAAGAATATTTTTAATTGGAGTTTGGAGAAAATTTAATTGGTCGCCCATTAACTTGTTTTATTACACCATGGGAACGCTATCAATTTAAAAGATGTCCAATGTGTTTGAATAGCGTACAAGATGTTATACGATTGTTTGGGATATTAAGATATCGAAGATTTGAGCAATGTGGAAAAACTGAGAGATGCCAAAATAAACTCTAGTTCCAATTTTAATGACCAAATTGAGAACGTGAAGAATATGCTGAGGATATGTCGTAGCTCGGGAATTACTCTGAGCAAGACAAAGTTTAAATTTGCTAATGAACAAGTAAACTATGTTGGATTTATCGTATTCCAAAATGGAGTACGGACGGAGGAAAAGAAATTACAGGCCATACAGGATTTCCCTGCACCCACAAACATAAGTGAGTTGAGAAGCTTTTTAAGAATGACCGATCAATTAAGTGGATTTGTTAAAGATCTTGGAGCAAAGGCAGTCACTTAAAAAACACTTTTGAAAAAACAATTGGACTCATGATCATAATGCGGGATTTAACCAAGTCACAAAGGTGCTTCAATCAACCCCTGCTTTAGCCATTTTCGCCCAAATGATAAAAAAGAAACTGGTCTTCTCACGGATGCATCAAGAAAAAATATGGGCTAGGATTTATTTTACAACAGTCATCAAGGGATCGTACGAACCAAACAAAGAGCTGGTCAAATGGTATATTGGTCAAAGATTGATAAAGATATAGAAGAAAAAGTTAATTCGTGTGACTTATGCCAACAATATCAATCATCGCAAGCCAGCCAAAGAAGACACATAGTGGGAAAATGAACCAACCAATCGCACGTTTGAAAAGGTGTCGCTGGATATATTTCAAATCAGGGAGAAATATTATTTAGTTAATTGGTTGACCGTTACTCTGGGAATCCATTTTTGTACTCAATTGATAGATGCAAAAAGACAAAACAAATTTTAAAAGCAATAGTTCCAATATTTGGAATTCCATTGAGATATCGATCAGATGGGGGCCTCAATTCAAGTCAAATGAATGGAAGGAGTGTCTCAATGAATGGCGAGTAGAGGCAATTATATCAAGTCCTTATCACCCTGAAAGCAATGCCCATGCTGAAGCATGTGTAAAAGCCATGAAGACTCTTGTTAAGAAGACTGGACACATCAACGGAAAATTGTTTCTCAGAGCAATATTGGAATAGAGAAACACACGAAAAGACCATGGAAGAAGCCCAGCAGAAATAAAGCTCCATCATCAAATTCAATCCATTGTTCCAACAATAAATTCAAACTTAGAAAATTCCAAATCGTTGACCAATGTCGAGTGGGAGAAGAGTAAAAACAAAATGATAAAAAAGCGAGAAAAAAAGAAATCAAGACACTATTCAAATGGGTGTGAAAGTAAAAATTCAAAACAGAGTTAGTATGTTGTGGGATCTTATTGGAATAGTTGTTGGAAGAATCAACGTTAAAACTTATAAGATAAAGCTAAAAAATGGCAAGATTCTTATAAGACACCTTTGGTATTAAAGTTGATGGATCTGTAAGTTTTTATGTAAATATAAATGACGTATGATACAATTGATCTTAATGCTAATAGACTAATTGTTATCACAAAGGGAAAAGTACATGTAGATGATTAAGAATGTATATATAATAGTTGT
Source organism: Lepeophtheirus salmonis (assembly GCF_016086655.4). NCBI lineage: Eukaryota > Metazoa > Arthropoda > Copepoda > Siphonostomatoida > Caligidae > Lepeophtheirus > Lepeophtheirus salmonis. The sequence continues at coordinate 34,586,360 of NC_052137.2, forward strand.
ATTATCGGAATCTTATGTCAATTCAATATCACTCAACCTATTTTGAATGTATATCTGGAAGTAGTTACCCATATAAGGCTATAATACTAACTGCTTCTGATCTCTTAAGTACGCCTAAACTATTGTTATATTATTTCTCCACAATTTACACATACTGGGTCTAGCAAAATAATTGACACAGATAGTTTTTTTGGACTTAATTTAATTATATTTTGGCTCATTCCTGTAATTTTCTTCTGATTTATTTTTTTTGAAAATCTTTCCATGAGTTTCGTCCTTCTTAAATATCAATGTGGGCTCCTTCGACCAGAGTGATATACTCCATGCGTTTCACGAAGGCCCTATAGCTGTTGATAATAAACTTTCAGACATTACAGCCTAGTGCTCAACGACATGGGCCTTCAAAGAAGCAATATTTGATTAGCGAACGAGGCAGGCCTTAGAATTTACGCGCAGCCATAATGTGAAGTCCAAGCGATTGAGGTTGTATGGGGGCCAGAAGAGAAGAGTTTCCGGAAGGAAGTCTTGCGTGCGATTGGTAGTATGAGGAGGTGCTCCATCCTGCTGGAGCAAAATATTCCCCTCAGATAAGTTATCATCTATCGAAGGAATGATATCTCACTTGATCTTAGCCATGTAGTCGGGTTCCGTGAGGAAGTACCAAACTGGGAACCAGGTGAAAGGCATAGAGGGAGGAGGTCACAAAGGAAAGACTCATCACGGAGGCTGGATGTTTGGTCATTGCAATTATGCCAGTCCCTTCCTTGTAGTTTCCAAACGAAATACAGCGGTAATTCTGGCAATTGTAGAATGGATCCACAGTCATCGTCCTTTTGATTTGTTTGGTGTCAATGTTGGTCTTGCAACCGCCTCCAACTTTTCTGTCAACCATCACTAGAATCGTCAAAATTTTTGATTCTATAGACTGTCGACCTTGTTATCTCAAGCTGCCTAGCAATTGCTGATAGTGTAAATCCCGGATTGGTTATAACGATTACGATTGTCTTTTACTGCCTTTCTTAATGCCACAAGCTTTGTTTTGCTTGTAAACAAAGTTCAAGCTGTTATCCTGCTACTGATGCCTTAATTTCTATTTTACAATCACGAAATCTAACCCTTTAAGCATTTGAATTTTTTTTTCAAAAGTTCCAAAAACAAAGACCGTCGTTTAAATGTTAATAAACAGAAAAAAACAATGTAAAAGTAAGTATTGACAATTTATTGACAAGACAATGTCTTTTTTAATCTTTTACTTATATTTAATGACACTTTGAGTATAATAAATTGCTTCTTTTGAGGCTTAATCATGATATACAGGGTTGTCAGTAATTCTGTGAAATTGGGGTAAAATTCGTAATTTATTATGACTCTGAAAAATAATTTAAAACAAGTAAATTTACTTCTTTTTAAATTATTTTGATGTATTTTTATCATCACTGGATATTTTTTTAACCTTCAACACTTGGAATAAATTATATCATTATAGAATTAATGTGCAAAAACTTTTTCTTTGCGGCAGTTTCAAGAATTATTTTTACACCAACCTACGTTTTGTATTTGTTTAATAGTTTTATGATGCAAACATTAGGCTGCAACATTGTAAAAAATAATACAAACACAGATTTTTGTTTTTGTTTTAGTAATGTTTTACTATTATTTTGCAACAATAAAAGAACAAAAAAAAATTAATTAAAAAATACTGTTAAAACTGTATTACGAAACAAAGTACAATTTATTATATATATATAAAAAATATCTATTTTAATATAAAACAAATATTAAATAAAATAAGGTATTTTACTTTAAAATATGATAATGTAAACTAATTAAAAAATCAAAATGGAAAGCCTCTTTTTGTAGTTGGAGCCTGAAATGTGTTTTTTTACTATTCTTTATTTGGTGTTATGTCATATAGAACATACATCTATAAATAATTTAGAGCAACTCCGTAACAAGTAAATAAATACACATAATAGACTTATGCTTATTGCTCTGGGGTAAAATTTCAACTAATATTCTACAAATTAACCATTAAAAAACAGTTAACAAGCAAATTTTAAAATCAAGATCTATATTTATAGAAATTCCTTAAATCCCTTTTAAAATATTTCTATGATCATGTGAATCGACTGATGGGAGATACCAGATTTCTTCTTCCAAGACTCACATCCTGATTTAGGAATTTTGATTTGCTTGAAAGATATAGCAGGTGAACGCTGCCAGGATGATACCTCTCCATTCAGCTTTTCGAATAGGCTGATAGGTTGTTAGTTGGGTCAAGATGAAGGCTTTACAATTAAGAATGCCAAAGTCTCGGACCCTAGTTACCGCATAAGTTCCATTACTTTTCTTGGAAATTAAAAGAAAAATATTAAAGTATATTTCTTCACTATTCATCAACCCTTTCAGGGTGATTGATTCAAAATATTTTAGGATAGAGATAGCAGGACACTCTACCAAGCCGTGAAATGTGTGCTATTACAAAGTTTTCCACAGTCCTTATAGTGGCCAACATATTTAATACCATTTGTGGAGATTTTAAACTGTACGGTAATTTTTTTTTCATCATTACTCCCTCTCAGAGAATTCTTTTTTTCCAACTCATAGGGAGGCCCAAATGCTTACTATGTAGCTCCAGAGTCTATTCACAGCTGCATCATAGTTTAAGGTGTCATGTTAACGTGCTACGGACATGGCCTCAAATAATAATTTGAACAATTAACAAGTGAAAATCTTATTCTACCATCGTTGAGTTATTATTCTAAGTTTAAATCATAAACTGTAAAGATATCTCGTTTGATTGCAGGTTTTTCTCAGAATTGATGAGTCCTTTAAATTTCTAAAGAAAAACTTTTTATTTATATTTTGTCGAATTATATAAATCGTTGACTTATTTTTAAAAACAGGGGTGATAATCCAAATTATTATCTGAGCTGAGGCCCAAACTAGAAAAATTTACCAAGTATATTTGTTGGTCAGATTGGTCCCCATCCTATGCACGAACTACAATTCCCGGCTAATTACAGTCCTTCTCCATTCTACAGCTGGATTTCTTGAAATATCCCCAAAAATTTTGGAGTAAATTATCGGAATAATATGAGATAATGAGGCTACTCCACCAAATATAGGGGATTTAGGCCTACTTATGACAAATATATAATTCTTATAAAACAAACAATTATTAAGCCATTTATTTAGTTGCAGACTTGCTGTAGCCTTGTATAAAATTATAGGTATTACCAAAGTGGGTAGAATTCAACTGGATTCTTTTTTTTTGACGGAGACCCAAATTTCGTTCCAATTATCCTCCGGAATACCTATGCTATTTCCATTTATACCCAAGATCCAGGTATCTTGATTCATCCCACGAATTTGTATACCAGGCTTATTATTGTATTATATATTGTGCTGTATGTACGATTACAGAAATGTCTGCACGGGGTGGGATAGAGAGGCTGTAGCCTCCCAAATTAAGGAATTCTTGCTTTTTACTAGAATATTTAATATATGAAAAAAAAAAAAAAATAGTTACCCGTTAAAACTTTATTTTTAAAATTTTCCAAATTGATTTTTGAAAATTAAATTTTTTGTCAATAACTATAGATTTTTCAAATTTTTCTCCGAAACATGTAATATTTGAAAAAAAATTTCAAAATATTTTAAATTTAATATTTTTAAATTTTTTTCCAAAAATTTATGTATTTATTGTAAGCAGCTGCTGGTTTTGAAATTTTTTTCCAAAAATTTGAATATTTGAAATTAAGAAAAAAAAATTAAATTTTTTGTGAATAGCTGTGAATTTTTCAATTTTTTGGGTCAAGAAATTTAATACTTGAAATTTTTATCACAAAAAAATTCAAATATATTCAAACTTTTTTTACAGAACAAATTAATTTCTCTATTTTTTAAATTTTTTTTTCTTTTCTTGACTTTTGTTCAAGATTTTTGTTTATAATTATGGATGCTAATAGAAAGCAAGAAGTACATCTTAAATGTTTTGGATGTGAGATGTTGATAGGTTAATTTTCACTTTAAAAATATATATCTTGTCAAAAATTTGGAATAACAGATCTAGATTTAAAATGTTCATTCATTTAGCACATACAATATTTAGTTTATATTTCAAAGTTCATAAACGATAAATAATTTTACATAGATTAGGGAGGCACTACTTAATCCCCAACAAATCGGTCACCTGGTTGATTAATCAGTAATTGTCGAATGTTACTACTTGAATTTTAAAAATATAAATAAAACATTTTTCTGTATACAAACTGAAAAAAACTAGAAAACTAAAAATGCTTAGGATTTACAACTCTGGGTTTTAATAGAAAATTTTCTATTTGAGAAAATACAAAATATTTCATGCCTTTTTGAATGTCTTCATGTTCGAATTTCAAAGGGATCCATATCATTGAATATCAATGGGCCAGAAGATATCGAATCTAATGAAACAAAAACTATGATATTGTTTGGAGCATCAAATAGTAGGACTTCTTTTGATAATATTAAGGCATTGGATTTTGCTTTGTCTAATGCCAAAACCTTTATTGCGAACAATTTATATATCTGATACAGTGCAATACTCGGCCTTCTCTTTGAGGATTCCAAATGTGCCGGGTTGCGGATGGCAATACAGATCTTGTATTATACTACCCAAAAATATCATCAAAATATCCAAACACTTGGAAACTAATTATTGAATTTTATGAAAATTTCGGGAAGTAATCATTTTGAAAGTGAATTTTAGACTCTTCACTCAATCTTTTTTTTTTTTTTAAATGTTTTATTATTTATGATCGTTTTTATTTATATTTAATTCACTACATCTGATTGCCCAATTTTTTTTGTTATTGTGTATCCGCACGTATTGAAAGGTTCTTCGGGAGGGTGATAATTTAAAACTAAATTTTTTTATTTATATTGTTTATAAGTCCATTCCTCTACCCATATATTTTATATAATATAATATAAGTATTTATGAGCCTGAATATAAAAGAAATACAAAACACAAACTTTCATTTAGGATAACATTAATAACTTGAATGAGGACTCTGTAGAGTGGCAAAACCTTCGCCTCAAATGAAATTGAGTTATGTATCTGTATTTGTACTGAAGTTATGGTCGATTGTGCACTTTATACGGTTTTTTCCCTCTCAAAATTTAATGGTCTCTTACTATGAATATATATGTATAATCTTTGTACTAAGCTCGATCAAAATTGTTCTGTAACTTTTGCCATAATCTTGATGACAAACAAGCTAACTAAAAACAAATATACTAAGGCGAAAACCCTAAACAACTTCCTTGGCTGAGGTAACAACCGTAAGAAGAGACTCTTTAAGAAAATAGCGCAAGCTAAGGGTAAGGCAGTATATGCAGCAAGGGCTATCACACGAATAAAAAAATGAGCTATTCGCAGGTTTAGACATTGTAAAAGTTGCCACTTGTAAATATAAATACTTGTATAAGAAAGAATTTTCCCAAAACCCCTACCCGACCTCCTTTTATGTCCGAAAGGGCTTCTGTATTAAGTAACAAAAAAAAAAAAAATTCTCCTTTCATAAATTATTTTTCTCTTTTTTCCTCTATTTTCTAAATACAGGACCGTGCAACGTTCATCGTGCTTTAGAAGTGACGGGTATAACTCTAAAAATATGTTTCATGCAAAACAAAGACTTTTTTTTTGTTCATACATAAACCTTTTCGAAAAAAAAGGGGTTAGTAAGAAGTTCCGGGCAAATTAAATTCAATAAAAAGTTTTATATTTGCAATTGGCAACGTTAGAGATGCCTTAGCCCGTGATTCCCCATTTTTTTAGTTCTTAATATGAACTGACATGTATAGAGTTAGGTTTATAAATCATGAGCTGTTCCTGTATGAAAATGGAGCTGAATATGGTAACCCTGACAGTTTGAAAAATCTATTAGAGGAGGAGAGCTGAGTTGTTATGACGTTTCGTTAGATCAACTGCTAAAATTAATGAGAGGAAGGATATAGGTAAACTCAAGTCTCACTTCGTAACAAACCAAAACATCGGCAAGAATTACTCCAATATAGATCTTCAATTATACTCTAGGTCCATTGGGCCTTACATTTATAACCCGCCAACAAATCCTCCACGCAACTCTCCGTCATTCATGAGCATACTCAATCGTGGACACACCTTATACTTAGATGTTCTCCTCAAGAAAGCCCCCTTTCCCGCCCCTAGGAAGATAGACGTGGTTTCAGGCCTAAAACCCTTCTTCCTAATTAGCCATGTAATTTATGAACAGGAGCAGCAAAATGTATTTGCAATTTGGGGGATGGCAAAATATATAATGATGACGCAGTAGTCAAGCAACCTTGTTAGTGATGTAATAAGATTTGTAAAAACTATGAACTGCCAGTATACTAAAAAAACAACCAAAAATTAACTAGGTTATCCTAACAATTTGAAGAATGTATTGGAGGAGAACAGCTTAGGTTTCCTTAAACAAAAACTAAAACTCTAAAACAAGTGCACTTATTAGATGTTCCCTCCTCAAGAATTAAATAATAAGTATAAAAGCCTTGGAAAATATAAAACACTGTTCAAGCTGTAAGTACAAAAAATATTGCACTAGTCGTCTAATGAGATATTTATTACAACTATTTATAAAATAGATATTTAGACATGTTGATAATTGATCAAAAGTGGTAATCGTTCATGAACATTTAAATGATGAACGAATTCAAAAAAGGGAACAATAACGACTCGAAATACATTTTTAAATCATTTATTTAAAATAAATAATCTCAATTTTTCTATTTCTTTCAATATCTTCTATAATCCAATAACTGTTTTTAATTTTTTGCCTAAAGCACTTCGATTTCTTTCAATGAATATATTTTCTCTCATACATAGATGAGTATTCATGACTATATTTGATCAATTTGTATATTGTACGTACTGAGTACCAGCTTTTTATGTACGAAAAATAGGTATGCTACAAAGTCTGAAAAAAAGTAGAAATATGAATTTGAAGAAGTGCTCTCATGTTATCTATGGAGTGTTTCTTTCCATAAATACCTCAATTTTTTTGCCCCAAACTGCTACACAAATCTGGGGTTCATTACAGCCTCTATTTATAAGCGACTACAAAATGCTTCATCTCATAAAAACTGATACTGTCTATCAATTAATATATTTTTTTCACAAATGAATATAAAAATTATCAAGCTTCATTAGTTTTGTAAAAAAAATTATTTATTTATTAGAAGGGTCATTTTTGTCCCAAAACGTCGAAGCTAAAATCCAGAGGTCATTTTAAATTATTAAATGAAGCTATATATTGCGATTTTTTCTTGAATTTTTGTTATGACAGTATAATTGAAACCCTCTATAACATAATTTTTTTTGTAATGTGTTTAAGATAAAGTAATCCAATCTATGATTTGAAGATGTATTTATGGCATTTTATGCATGGAAAAACTTTTTATCGATCAGCTGTTAGAGCAAATTAATAGGTGGGGGAGAAACATGATTAGAGAGCCCCCTCTTTTGATACATACCTACAAAAAAGAACATGCTTGAGTATCAAAAGGAAGGGTGATGAGAAGTTATTCACGGTGTTACTTAGCTAGCACAAAAATACCGTATATATTTTGTTGTCAGCCGCCGATCCTCACTCTCTAACTTGATATTATTTCATATTGAATTCTTTTTGATAAATAAACAATGTAATAAGTTATTCTATACTTATGCTCAGTTTCCAAAAGAACAGGAATACAATTTATTGTTGATCCCTCGTTGTTTATAAAATATATATATTCGCCATTTTATTATTTCTATGAAGAAACTTTGGCTATTTTGGCTTCATAGTTCTTTTAAAATTTGTCAAAACAAAACACACAGCCGTAAAAAAGTGAAGGATGAAGGATTAAACAAATACCAGGTGAACGATTTAGTCAACTAAACGAATTCGAAAAAGTGAACAATTAAAGTAAATTAAACGGTTAAAATAAGTTGAGGGACAGCAAGCTTCTCTATATTTGTCTACAAAAGTGGTATACCAATGGACCATTGGACCCCATGGTTCCGTTCACCACTGAATTGTAAATGTTCCCTCTTATGAAAATAATTATTATAAGGTTATTTTTCACTTTAATACTGTGAAAAACGATCCTAATTTCAATGAATAATTATTAGAGAGGAAAGTATAGATTGTATCAAGTGACTTAAAGACTATTAATTTATATATCTTATGCATATATTTATATGTGCTATAAATTAGGATGCCAAGATGTGTATCAAGGTGTTTCGTATGTTATGTTGTGTTAAAAAAAATGCATAATGTATGTAAAAGATTATTCTAATCACATACAATAACGAAAACACAATGCCACACAAGCAATGAAACAGTCTTTCTTTTACGGTAAAAGTTTCCAGACCGTTTTATCTCTCGAAGAGGTGATATCAATTCGTCATTGATATCTTGCAATTTAACACCTTGTAACTTCTTCCTTAGGGACTGCAAGAAAGATGAGGTCTACGCCAACAGCCCAGTGTCTATTCAAAACCTCAAAAATGGCATTCGTAAATGTATTGAGGGGATAGAACATTCACTTTGCAATTTGGTGATGGAAATTTTCATAAAAAGGATAAATCCCTGTTGCATAGCAGTGGCGGCCATTTTACTGATATTGTTTTTCATTATTAATGGCATACTTTTTCTCTTTACATTAATATAAACATCCGATTGTTTATCTCGAAAAATGTCATTTTTCTTTGAATATCAAAATAACACATCTTATTTGAAAACCATTTATAGTTAAAAGTATTGGGTTTCTTAATTCATCCCACAAATTTAAATACAAAGGATATATTTAACTCAAATATGTCTATGAAGTATTGGCTTGTATGTACGAGTATATAATTAATGAATTAAAAAAATAATTTTAGACTTTCTCCCCTTCTTGTGTTTTACCCAAAACTGTTTTTAAGTTGACGCAACGCATTCGTAAGTAGTACATATTATTGAATACTATTTTTTAATATGTATTCGGGAATTTCTTAGGTTGATATTTATTTACTTGTATCCGGAAAATTTATATGACTGTTGTACTTCAGCAAATACGTTAATGGAGTAGGAATAATATTTTCTGAGAAAAAGTGGATTTTGTTCTAAATTGCTTTTTGTATTAGTTTGTATTTAAAAAAAAACACTCGTTATAAAAATACGTCAAAAATAGAGAAAAAAGATGTTCCAATGAATGATGAAGAATGATTTCTCATTTTCTTTAACAAGAATTGTATTTGATAAACAATTTTGACATTTATTTTATATTTTAAGATTCTTGAGTTTATATTACAACGTATTTACCAGTGTTGGATTTTGGTCTGAACATCCTAGGCCGGTCTGAGTCCGTTATGATTTTCAGTAGACACAACTAATTTGGTCCCTTAAAGAAATCTTGATTATTAAGGAGATTAGATGGAGTTTAATCAAGATTTATAACATTTTTGATAAATCTTGATGAAGTCCCCCTTGAGAATTATAAAAATACTGCCTACCCGCATTGAATACGACTAGTGTTGGATTGGTCTAATAAAACTAAAAATATTGCAGTTCTATCAGTCCGGTCCTAATAAAATTTGTTAGTCCTAGGATAGGTCCTTATTGGTCTTTCATGGTAATTACAACAGCTGACTTGACGTAGTTACTAACTATAGTCCTTCACCTGTTTAACATAACCTCTTTAAAGCCCCAAGATACCTACAGTTTCAAGTAGGAAGTGTGTGGATAGAACTTATTATTATACGATCTAGCTATCATTTATAATTTTCTTCAATTTTATATAAATCAATTCTAGCTTTTAGTAAAAATAGCTATAAAGGTATGACTAAAAGATCAACGTATCGGTCCTTAGGACCGTTTAGTTGTAAAAGAGAACGGATCCATGAAAAAAGAGGGGGAAGGGGGACGGATAGGCAATCAGTCCTTGGACCGATTCAAGACTAATGCCAATGATAAACACTTTTTTTTGTATATAATCAAAGTAATATGTAATGAAAACCCCCATGTTATGTCTATGTTTGTACAAGGAAAAAAATTCTGATAAACTAGGTACAAAAAAAAAAGGTAGGATAATTAGAGAAAACTATTGTATTCTTTCGGTTGTAATTGTTAATTTCTATTTACATTATAGAAATAAGATGGTAAAATGATGTATTGACATATTTTTAATAAAATATTGGGTCAGATATACAGGGTCTACTGAAAGTTCTATTAATGTTTATTAAAGTACTAATGATATAACTAATTGAAAAATGGTAGATAATTATAGACATAGGTCGACACAAGTTTCAAAAGCATGTGAGATAACTTTCATCTGAAATGATCACCCTTAGCCTGGGCCACAGTCCGAAGTCTCTCTGGAAAGGACTTTCATGCTGTACGCACCATGTCCACCGGGATGAAGTCCCAGGCAGCCACCAGTTTGGCCTTCAGGTTGTCAAAATCTTGCTGAAGGTCAATCTGCTCTGGTATCAAGAATGGATTACATGGAGTTATCCTTTTTTTTGGGTCGGGGCTGGAGGAGACCAGGCTCTCTTGTCTTTGAAGCCACTCAAATTGCCCTCACACCCCTGCTGCGTCTCTTTGGATGTGCGGGGAAAAAATAATTAAATTATATTAATTTATATTTTTGGAGTATGTTTGTTAAACTCAAAACATTGCAAAAAAGGAATAGAAAATTTTATATTGCACCTATTTTTAGTTCATGAGAGAAAGGGTTAAAGAAGTTCGTTACAGACCGATCTCAAAGAAAAAATCGGTCTTGATCAATCTCATTTAAACTTCGGCCTAGACCAATTCTATTGATATATTGTTCATGATGTCAGATGTGTTTCGATATTGTGAATATCGGTATAATAACGTCATATGAAAATAAAGGTGTTGCATAAGTCCTATTTGTACAACGGATAAATCAGGAGTGGGTACAAAATAGTGATTATTTCACCAATTATTATTTAAAATATTGAGACCAAAAAAATTAGTCCAGGAGTAGAAATAAATTAAATTTGGGTTTAAGGTATGAGATTGTGGTCTGGATTAAAATATGGGTTCAAATTTGTCTATACAAAAATCACTCAAGACCGATTCGAAAAAAAATAGGGGTTGAAACTAGTCTCACCACTAGTAAATTCCTACATCATAGAGAAAAACAATACATAGACATATACATATATATACAATGCACATCAGAGCAAAAACATGAGAAAGCACACAAAATGCACGAGATATCAAATTTAATCTATTCATAAAATGCACCTGGATAAAAAGTATAGTTGTCCTATTGTTAGAAATGTATAAATATATGGCCAATCCACATAAAAGTAAGCTAAATTATTTTTCTCAAAATTGAGTACAGATTACGTTTATCTTCTTCAAAAAAGTGTCTTTGATTTCTGTCAACAATCTTTTATTACTAACCCTTTGGATGTGTAACTTTGGAGTAATTCCTTCCTTTGACCTTTCTTTATATGGAGAAGGAGTTTGCTTCGTGTACAGAATATATGTCCTTTTTATATAGGTACTGGGATTTGTGTCTCTTACCATCCTTTCACGGCTGTTTGCAGCTAATCTACTAATAATAGTCCCATTCCTATCAAGATTTTTAGCGAGTACAGATAAAGTACACTTCTTCCTCGCGTGCACGCAAAACTTTTTGAATCCGAATAAAAGACATACGGCATAGTTTTAAAAGCATCGACTTTTAGATTGGAACATATAGTTAAAAAAATATGAGAAACAGTGATCGGAGAAGATGAAACTGGGACAAGGTGGCAATTGGTTCTACAACAACCCAGATTTTCAATTCAAAAAATCCCATTAATTAAATAAGTTAAATGTGTTATCACTGGCATTTGAAAAAATAAAAAAAATGGCAAGTTCATTTTATTTCTGGCTACCAAAAACTTTTTTTAAATCAGTTTTAAATTGTACAATCTGTTTGAACATGCATGATCTTGCAAAAACCAATTGTACAAATTAAAAGGCACTAATATTTACACACCGAATGGACACATTTGATCTTTTCTAATAATAAAAATCTTATTATCATCAGAAATTTTAGACAGCTCGGATTAAGCATAAATATTCCTCAGGTATACACAAAACTTTAAATAATCCAAATAAAAGACAAATAACATCGTTTTAAAAACGTTGGCTTTTAGACGGGACCATATTGTACGCAAAAAAAGAAGAAACAGTGAGTAGAGATCATGAGCCTGGAACCAAGAGGAAATGTGTAACGAATAATGAGTCAATTCCTTCTACTACAATCAGCATTTCCCCCTTATTGTTTTTTGTTCTGTGCTAATGAAAGTCCCAAAAATGTATGTACATTAAATTAAATTGTAACTTGCATTAAAACGTTAAAATTGGACCGTTCATTTCATTTCAGACGATCAAATCCTGAAGTGTGTTTGCCTGAAAGGGCCATGAGATATTTTGTAATTTTGAGAGATCTTGGCTCAAATGATTATTTGAATTAATATAAGTCCATTTATCGATTTTCTCCTTGATTTTCTCATTTTGTTTAAAGTGTTCAAATTTAAATTGTATTTCTCAATGGTCAATGAACTTATAAATTCTTATGTATCTCTTTAGATGCAGTTTATATTTAAAATGAAAATAACTATATCACAGATAATAATGTAAGTCATAAAAATACACATTTATATGTAAGTACATTAGGATGGATCTGATTATGTAGTTACAAATTAAATGATTACATTTTCATTTTCTTACTCCCTCAGTCTGTTTTAATAATAAAAATATATTCCTTCCCCAAGAAGTTATAACATTTAAGCGACAATCAGAAATAAAAAGGGGCTCTTAAGCTGTAGATCAAAATTGTAAAACTTTCAATATTTGCTAAGGGGTCAACCATTTATGATGTCAAAGGGAAAAGTACAATTTTGGACCCACACTGTCCGTCCCAAACTTGGATATTCCCCTCCGATTGGGCGTCCTTATCTTTTAGATCCCCTTGTATGTATTGGGGGAGGGGGGTTGAATTATTTTGCATTATGTTGCGAATAATGACCTGTCAAAAAAAAAATCCTTATTTTCTTATATTTCTACTGACCATAAAAATATTCTTGTAAAAAACAAAAGTTTCTTCGTTTGGACTATAGTAATCTAGATAACCCCGCCCCCGCTATTATACTTCATATTAAAAAGGTTTTGGAGATCAGTGAAACTGTGATCCGTTGTCAATGTAGTGGACTCTGAAATATCCCATCCCTCCCCCTCATCCAAAAAAATCTTTAAATCAGTTTCTATAACCCCCGCCCCAGCATCAACTGGACCTCTGAAGTGATTAACCATAACTTTTTCATTTACAATACAATTGAATAAAAAATAAATTAACAATTTAATACTACTCAGAAGAGAAGAGTGCACCAAATAATTGTCCCTTGTTTTAGATGAAGTATTTTTCATAAAATAAACATTAAAGAAAATAATTGATGATGTTTAAAAGCATTGAATATTGAAATTAATAAAGGTATTAGAATCGACATTCAATTTATTTTTGCTTAGAGACAAAGTTGGTATTGTATATAACTTTAAGTTATTAGCTAAAATTAGAGAAAGGATCATTGCAAGGCTGGTCGGGAAACAAGAAATATTTTAAGTCACATACCCTATTTATTTTAGACAAGGATAGTTGCTGAAGTTTAAAGATTATTATTGCAAAGTTCTTCGAAATAAATTGCGTGTACACACATGGTAGATATCGTAAACTGATTTCAAATTTTGAATGTCTACTCTTATAAGTTGTGCGTGGGTATTAAGGATAGAAAAAATATGGGACTAAATTAAATTTTTTTGATTATTTTTGTAGGGATTTAAAATTAAAATGAAGCTCTTTTGACAACGTAAAATATTCTTTTTCTCCTCAATATGAAGTCTAAGAGTCTAGTGACTTCAAATAAAAGTAAATCTCTTTTGATGATATAAATATATTTTTTCCTAAATATTGAGTCTAGGAGTTACAGTTTTGACAAAGGGATCCAAAAATATGAAAACACAATATTTTCCATAAAAAACTAGTTATTTGATTGAAAATTGAACGAATTATTTATCTAAACGGGTTAATGCTGTTATAAAAAAGACACTTTCAAATTTGAAATATCAATTGGATTTAAATATATCCCCCCCTCATATATAGTGAGACAATTAAAAGTAAATGAGGGTTATCAGATCTATCAAGCGTAATATGTGTATATAAAATGTATTTCCAAAAATTTTGCGTATTATAAACATCAAATATATTCAAAATAAAGAGTTTCTGTGATTTGAAATGTGCCTTGTTTGTGGGAGTGAAAATGCAATTATCAATTTAATGTTGGAGGCACAAAAAGAACAAATATAGCATTTTCTCTCCTTCAAACAGAAAACATATTAAATCATAGACCACAGACGGATAAGGAGAATTGTTGATTCTTAAAGATTAAATTTCAGTGAAGTAAATTGTGTGTATAGTGTACACGCGTTGCATGATAGATGTAGTCAACTCCTTTCAAATATTTAGTTTTAAGGACCACCCTATTAAATTCCACCAATATTTTTGACCAACTGAAGGTGTCCAGGAACACAGTCTACCACGTCAATCGGTGGTTTTAGTAAGAATGAAGAGGAAGTTCAGGAAAAACTTCTTGTCCAAGTTGATGTGACCTCCTACAGCCCTGTCTTGAACCTTCTTGACGTGCAGATCAAACGTGTAGTCAAGGACCTGGACCATCTGAGACCTGTAACTGGTGCACAACCTATAGACGCCACCTGAAGGCCACCATCACCGCCAAGGGCGAACACATTGATTTTGTAATTGTTTTTAAGGGTGCTAAATGATTTCATTCCTATGAGATTAATTCCCTGTCTTTGCATTCCCTTTAAAATGGATCCCCAGGCATTTAATTCCCACTTTGAAGAGGGATATTTAGTGACGTCATACGGTTTATGTTTCTAAACTAACTAATAGTTTTTAATAAGGGCTGTAGAGAGAGGCCTGGGCATTAGGCAGTCGGCGCTAGAGATGAGTCATCGATGACTAGTGATGGATGGGAGACGGATATGAATGATTTATGGTGTTTATATCTTGGGAAATAGAAGAAGAAATGATGAATAATACTAGGATTTGCTGCTATTTTCTGAGGTATAAATATTATCCAGGGATCGGGATTTCGTTCCTACTCACTATTAAGATTTATTATGACGTCCTTTCCAATTCATAAACACCATATAACATTCATATCCGTATCCCATCTATCACTAGTCATAACTCATCTCCTGTGCCGACTGCGCAGTCCTCCCTCTACAGTGCTGCACAAAAATTACTAATTAGCTTATGACGTCACTAAATATCCCACTTCAAAGTGGAAATTAAATGTTTGGGGATGAATTTTACTTAGAAATGAATTTAGTAGAAATAGAAAGACAAGGAATTAATGGACTAGGAATGAAATTACCACTCACGGTTTTTAAGGTGTGTGTGTGTGAAAAAAATTTGGAAAAAAACCCTGTGTGTGTGTTATAGAAATATATGTTTTTGGCATTAATATGGAAAAATGTCTTAGTTTCCATATAAAATCCGATATCTTACATACACATCATACATAAGAATAGGTATGTATTTAAAATGTGATATAACTACATGCATATAATTCAACGTCCTACTCCTTTCAAATGATATGATACAAATTAAATTTCTCATGCTTTTATTGTCTTGTTGATAAGTTAAAATACATAATCACATACCTTTGTTGATAGTAAAGAACAAACAAACATTTAATTATCATATCATTTCTGTTCTGCTTAAATAGAAAACAATGGGTCAAATACAATGCTTTGTAAATTCATTGAAATCCCGCGAAAGGAAATATATTTTTTATGTGTACTCATTGGCTACAAAATAACTTTCACCTATGTTGTTTATATGCGTGATTACAGTAGGGGGGGGGCTACACCTCCCTTACCAAAACTTTGTTGTTAAATTTGTAGAAAAAAAATAGTTTTTTGGAATTTATTTTTTGTTATCGCAATTTTGAAAAATTTATTCTATAGCTGGATAAAAAACTTTGTTCTAGAAAATTTTTTATCGATTATTTTTTGTTTTCAAAATTTTCAACTTAATTTTATTTTTAGCGGGATAAAAACACTTTCTTGTCTCATCTAAAAAAAGGGTTTCTGTAAAAATTTGTCAAAAGTTGTTCCGTAAAGTTTTCATTAAATATTTAAAATTTTATTTTCTAAAAAAGTATTTGTCATATTTGCCATTTATAAAAAGAAATGTCAAAATGTCAACTCTTTGCTTTAATGAAAAATCCTATTAACGTCTCTAATTTGGTTTCTTTTGAAATAGAAAGACTAGGAAAGGTTTTTTTTTTTTTTTTGCTCATTTACTTGAAGCTGGCTTAGAATTAACTTCCCAAAATTAAACACAAAATACTTACATCTGTTTGTTATCAGTTAAATATATTGATATATTAAGGCACTTTGTAATTTTTTTTCAAAAATTGCTTTTTAATACAAACTATTCAAGTTTGTTATATCCAAGAAGGGTTACAATAATATAAATCGAGTGTAAAGACATAAATTTAGAAAATTATACTTATACTTAATACATACCGGCTGGAAACTTGTAACTTAGACACTTGGGAAGAAAAAAGAAAAAATCATGTCTATTTTAATTTTACATTTAAAAAAAAATCTTTATTAATCTTTTTCTGATACATAGTCGATATCAAATTGATTTATTCGACTCGGACGCCATTGACAACAAGCCTCTTGCGAAAAGAGTTACAAGCATAGCAAATAATGTTTGGGTACATGACAGCCCACTCCTCGTCGACGGAGGCCTTCATTACTTCAACAATCTACAAGCATTCCTCTAGATGTACGCAGTCAGTGAGAAAAGTTGAGGAGATTGTCATCTGCACTGTATTGTGGCCACATTCTCTAACAACATTAAGGGATGTTGTTAGCTAAGAAGGTCGGAGATATTTTCGCAATGTAAGCGGAGGGACCCATCTTGTTGAAAGAAGACGTTGCCGTTGGGGAAATTTGTCTGGATCTAGGGGAGCATGATGGTCTTCAAAACGTCTTTTTGATGGCGTCGTTGAGGACAAACCGCATTAATGATGGGATTTTTTCCGTAGCCCTCCTTCTTCTCTATGATCTCGTCGAGGTCTATCCTTTTCTTAACATTGTAGATGGTTTTACGACCCATTCCCTGATCAGCCTGTTTATCTCTATTGGAGTGTGACCTGCACAAAGAATAGTTGATTCCCTAAGCCTTACATCTCAGTGGGATCCCATTTTGATTTAAAAAATCCAAATAGAAGTAGGTGCTTGAGATACATGGCTACCTAAGCAATTACAGACAGTTCTAATTTCCTCACACAGTCATATAAAATCAATATAATACAAGTGTGTAAGGTTCAAGGTTCTATTCCTGACGTTGTATTAGATTAGCTGTTATTAGCTGTTAGATTAAGGAAATAAAGACAAATCCTACTCTGTATATAGCTTTGATGTCGATGCTTCATTCCAGTTTAAGTCCAACAAGGACTTATTCACATTTATTACTCCAGAGCAAACACTCCTAGTTACTCTCTATCTTTTATGAGCACATTCACTAGTGATTACTTTATATTTAGATAGTCTCTCTTCAAGAATAACAATAATAATAACAAAAGTTTTGGATTATAAACAACACTCTTCAGATTATAAGCGTTGATGTCATATTTTATGAAAATCTACTTATGTATTTATGCATAATAAACAGTAAGGTGACAATTACAACTCGTGTTGACACTAAACCTATTGTACCAAACGTACACTATCCCAAATATCTCCTTAACGAGTTAATTTTGATGGAATTATATCAATTGATTGTAAAAAAAAAAAATCACATATTCATATGAACAAACACATTGAAAAACTGATTGTATTATTGAAAATAAAACATTCCTACAAACAATTACATTTACTCATCAAAATCAGTTTGAGGAAAAGGGCCTGATAAAATTATCCCAGCTCCCTACATATACAGCATGTTTTGATATCTTATCAATCATTATTTAATCATTTTTCCTGAAAAAGAATATAATTTCCTCCTGCAGAGTTCATTTCGGCGTATTAAAAACCTTACAGAACATTATTTACAGCAAGATGGCGCAGAAATTCTAAGTATTGCAAGCAAATAATCAAGTAAATAACACTAGTATATATTTTTTTTAACTTTTTTTTTTTTGCAATAGTTTCCAACCTTTATTTGATATCACATACTTAATTTGCAGCCAATATGATTATATGAAACAAATTCTAAAGCAAGAACTATTAACAAAAAAATTCAATTTCAAATATTATTTTGAAAAAAATATCAAAAATCTGTAGTAGTTGACAAAAAATTAGAAGAATTAAATTTTTTGGAATATTGTTTTGGAAGAATTAAACTTTCTGAATTTTTTTTTGAAGAATTTAATTTTTTTAGAAATTACAGTCCCTCCAGCCCAGCCCAGCCCCTGCAGAGCCCTTCAAACGTACTCAACATTCTATTTTGAGTCAAATAATTCTAGGTCACTCTTGTGTTGACAGACCACATTTGTAGATTGTGGGTTCCTATATGTTAATTATAACATTATAATTAACATTCTAAATATGAGGTGGAATAACTTTTCTGAATGATCTTAGTTTAATTTATGCCCATGTTCTCCATTTATCATTTTGACATTTAAAATAGGAGTGTATATTTATATATTATCACTTAATTTAACATTTGAATATTTTTATGACTTTAAGTGTTGATTGATTTTTAGCAACAAGAATATTAGTATTTTCTCCTTAGAAACTCAATTTATTAAATTATTTTAAAAGTTGTGCTTTTTTTTTACCTCAGCCAACGAAGTTGAAGAGAATATTATATTTTTCTCTCGGCTTGTTTGTTTATCGTAAGCAGAATTAGAGAAAAAGTTCCGAATTGATACTGGTAAAATTTTGTGGAAGGTTATATATGTTAGCTGTGAGGGGCACTAAAATTTTGTGAGGTCAAGATCAGACAAATCGTTAAACAATATCGATGCAAATTAAGATAAATAACTTAAATATCAAATATGATATATGCCGTGACCGATAATTTCATTCCCAGTAAATTCATTCTTTTAAAATTCATCCCTGAACCTCTCATTCCCACTTTGAAGAGGGATATTTAGTGGAGTCATACGGCTTATGTTTCTAACCTAATTAGTAGTTTTTGTGCAGCGCTGTAGAGGGAGGACTGCGCACGCGGCACTGGAGATGAGTTATGACTAGTGATAGATGGGATACGGATATGAATGTTATATGATGTTTATGAATTGGAAATGACGTCCTAATAAATCTTAATAGTGAGTAGGAATGGAATCCCGATCCCTGGATAATATTTATACCTCAGAAAATAGAAGTAAATCCTAGTATTACTCATCTTCTATATCCCAAGTTATAGATGGTATAAATCATTCCTATCCGCCTCCCATCCATCACTAGTCATCGATGACTCTCCACTCATCTCCAGTGCCGACTGCCTACCCTTTCTTCTACAACCCTACACAAAAACTACTTTTAGTTTAGAAAAATAAACCGTATTAAGCCACTAAATACCCCTCTTCAAAGTGAGAATGAAATTTCAGGGGATGATTTTAACAGGAAATGAAATTACGAGGAATGAAATCACCTAGTAGTTCATAACGATCTCAGAATGCCTAGAATTTTCAAATCGGAAACCAACACCAATAATAATTCTCTATTTGGCAATTTTTTTATTTTCTAGTTAGAACATTAAATTTGAAATAGTAAAATTTAACCTTTGCTTCTCGTGGATAATTTTAAAATGTTCTGATAGGAAATTATTTTTTCCATGTGTTCTAAAGTAGTCATTGTATCTTGAAACAATTTTATTATGCGTTGCTAACTGTATAAGTTAGATTTGAATATGTTCTTAGCCGACATTGTTCAAAGTTATTTGTGAAACTATAACCAGTCTTGGATTCGTCTAAAAAAAAAAAAATTCAAAAACTGCAGAAAACTTCTTTCAAGAGACAAGATAGATGAATTTTAAAGTTGAAGTTATGTGGCTAGAAATTATAACAGGGTTCATATTATTTAGTTGTTAAATTTAAAGAAAGGTTGTGTGAGTACACTTATGTAAGAAAATAATCTGAAAATAATGCTGGGCCCAACTTTTATTGCCTATTTGAACCCTCAGCTCTAACAATACCCTCAATACTATGCCTAAATCCTTTGCAGACCTCGACTATGTAGTTAGACTCGAGCTTGGTGCAATTCTTCTTTCATAATAAGAAAGGAAAAAATTGCAAGCAATTCTTAGTAGCCTTGAGAAAGTTTAGAATCTTTTTTGCTCTTTCCAACCTTCTCAGATTGCTCTATTCAGAGTTAAGATGTCTTGTTGTCCTCCGTGATTTTGCACCAATGCCATACCTTATTGAAAATAATAGAATGTTTGCCACTAGATAAAATCTACCAAGTATTGTAATTTCTAGCTTTTATTTATTATTTTCTTTGTTGTTATATTATTCAACACTAGCTATCAGTGAAGAATTACTAAAAAGATAACTAGGACTCTAACATGGATGGACCGAAGTTTGGTCCCTAGGACCGTTGAATGGAACTAAAGATTGCACTGTTAAAAAAATACTGATTAGGCAATAAGTTCTAGGATCAATCCAACATTAACTATAACACAAAGTATTTCAATCCCCTTGTTACCCACATTAATGGCTATTGTCAATTTAAAAAAAAAATATCATTTTTATAATATCAAATAATTATTGTCTCTAAATAAAAATCAAAAAATTTATTTCAAAATTGAAATTAATTCAAAGAAAACTTATATATGATTCTAAAAAATTATTGAAAATAATAAATGCAGATCCTGAAGAACTTCTTTTTAAACAATATTTTTTAGTACATCCGTATTGCCTGAGGATTTATAAGGCTTTTTTCCTTCGACTACGCATCCAACGTTTAACTGACTTTTATCTTTTGATGTTTTTCAGCAATGTAATAGTTAATATCAGTCCGAAGAGACTCAAATATCTTTTTTTTAGGCCGGTATAGTTTAAAACTTTATTAGAATCATTTTTGATATCAGCAGATATCGAGTTACATTCATTATTAATAAAGTAAATCGATATTATTAAAGAAAAGTTTGTGGGTTGGTAGGTATTAATTTTTGTCCTTTAAAGAAGTTTGGTTTGGTTCAGTTCTACAAAAAATCGGTCTGGATTTGTTTCATTTAAAATACTGTCTAGGTTGATTCAAGGTAAATTGATTATGAAGCCATATTTGTTTTAAAATTGTCAACTTTTGTATAATAATGTCAAGCAAATAATAATAACGTGGGCTTAAAGCCAGCAAAAATTATAGGTTTCTATGTATAAAAAAATTTGGTGCAATACCTCTGAGGCCATTGTACAAAATTAGCAGCTACTATAAGAAGTCAGTTTTCCTTCAAGTTTCCTTGAGCAATGGTTGAAAATACTTTGATGTTAAATATTCACGGGAGTAGGTTTCCCCGGCGTTGCCCAGGATACCAAGAAATTAAAATTAGTTCTGAACTCATCTGCTACATAATTAACAAAAAATAAAGGTCATAAAATTTTAGGAACTATTCTCGCTGTATGCTTTGCACACTTTTTTTTTAAGGAGATAGAGTAGGTTTACCCGGCGTTTCCCGGGACTTTAAGAAAATGAAATTAATTCTGAACTCTTCTACATTTAAAAAAAAGGTGATTATAAGTTTTAAACAAGAAAAAATATTCAAGTTTGCTCACCTTTCATATTATTATGAGAACTCCTTTGTCTTATTATCTCTTCCTTTTTCTTCTTCTCTAAACCTTGTAATCTCTCAATTAAGAAAGTCTACAAAGATACATACCAACATGCAGCGAGAATCATTCTTAAAATTATACTTTCTTTATTTTTTGTTTATATGTAATAGTCGTTTGTTTGTCAAAAATTGGTTATAAAATAAATTATATTTAAAGCCATCGCCTTGAAGGAGGGGAAAATCCTTAAAATCATGCCCAGTAGTGGAAGGGTGGACAAATTGGCCCCACCCACCGTGTCTAGGGCGATCAAAACCGCCGAGGAAAGTCCAAGCGGTACATGGAAAGACCATTAATGACTCGACAGCAACAAGATATCCCATTGGAGCGGGCCAAACGCCTCTTAAACGACCTGGAACATCATGGTATGTGTGTGACACTTCTGAAGACCTCCACCACGTGTTCAAGATGGGTGGGCGGATGCCCATACTGCTGGAAGACGTAGGAAGCCTTGCCCGACTACTTGGAGATCTTGAAGATCAAGGTACTCCGTAGGTCCTCAAGATCACGAGGAAGTCGGACAAGGGGTCCTACGTCTTTCAGCAGGATGGGGAATCCGCCCAATAAGCCAATGTTGTGCAATCCGGGATGGAAGAGAAAATGGAGTTTTGACCCAAGAAGTTCTGGGCTCCCCACAGCTCCGATTTGAATCCTTTGGATTACTCTATCTGGTGGTAAGACGAGTCCAATGCCTGTAGATTACGCCACAGCAATGTCAATACCCAAAGTCCGCATTGGAGAAGGAGTGGAAGCTCATAAGAAGGGACTACATTGCCAGAGTGTGCTCCACCTTCAAATTCATAGATAATATATCTCGTTGTGTGCTTAATAAATGTCTTTTAGTTATAACGTCTGACTAAATTGATAATGAGGAGGAGCAAAAGTTTGCTCACGTTGGTTAGTTCTACATCTATTCCGCACGACTCAGTATAGATATTTTGACAAACACATTTGCTTATTTTTATTGTTTAAAGACAGGTGGGATCATTTTTGATACCAGCTGTCTGCAAAGGGACCTTTGTTCTAGTGTTAGAGATAATATTTAAAGTTGTTATTTTTTAAATATATTTCCTTTATCTAAAACTTGGAAGCTCTTGATTAAATATTAATTTAACATGAATGCATCTATATGGCTATATTATCCCACTAAAAAGATATATATGGTTAGATAATTAATCACCTAATTGATTTATGTATTTTTATTTTTTGGTATATGGAGTTTTTATATAGTATTTCTATTTATTTGGTAAAAACCAATGGCTTTTAATGACATAGGAGATAAATAATTTACTCACAATAAATGCAAAATCTCATCCAATTATTTCATAAGGTGAATTATAGCGTTTGCAAGGGAAAAAAGCTTACTAAAAGCAATCAGAAGTACGAATAAAGATGTATAAAATATGAACTTAAGGCGTGCAGTTTTCGGTAGTTGGCAATTTGAACAGTTTTACTTTATTTTCATAACTGTTATCATTATTATTTAATTCTTGAAGAGTTATCATCCAATTATATACAAGGGGTCCAGATAAATTGCGTAAATGTTTAAAGGCTTATAATGAACAAATGAGATCAGGTAAAATCATTAATTTTTTATTATTAAAAGCTATATTTCATTACATTCAATTATTCATAACAACATCCGCCTCTCTTGATAACTAGGGATGGGCGTCGAGCTTGTGAAAGGAACACGCAAAGGCAAGACATATGTTACCATTTATTAAAGTTAAGGTTTTCGAGGACAGAAATTCACGTAATTCTGCTATAATTCAAGTAACACTAGAATAATTAATATAAAAAGTATTCAAAATTTTGAAATTCAAATGATTAATTAGTTAAAGTAATATAACGTATACTTGTGATGTTAATTTAAATAATTATGAGTAAAATAAATAAAAAACTGACAAAATGATTAACTATTAAAAAAAAAAATAAGAATAGAAGTTATACATAGAAAATCAAACAAATAATAATGACCAATGATACAACATAGAAGTTATTAATATTACAAATGGATTCAACATATTGAATAATAATGTATATACAAAATATAATAAGACATTTTTATACATAAATATATATACTAATTGTTAATAGAAATAAAATCCGTTTACATCCTATCATACTTCAAATACACAAGAAATACTTATAATTATCTTTAATAAATTTCACATATACATGTTCAAATCCATGGGGCATACTCAAGGGGTTATCCAAAGAATCGTATGTTAGACAAACACCTTGCATACCATTTGAATTAAAATCCCCTTTCAGACAATTCAGGCAGTTATTTATCGTTATTCGTTAATCCAGATACAACTTCACTTACTACTGCAAAAATTAGGGCCTGTATTTTGATGAGACGAAAATGCGGAAATTCCTCACATATGTTCTCCAGGAGATACGCCCAAAGCCAGATATAGGAAATTGAAGAAAGATACGTCTAACTTGATCATCCATCTCAAGAGAGCAGATTCGACTCCTTCTTTGCGAAGGAGATTCCAAGATTGCAACATATACGAGATCCATTCTCAATGTGTATGGAATTTAAATTTCAAATATAATTAGTACTTACTTTATTTGAATTTATATAAAGCATGGTATTATATAGAAATATTAATTTCATAATGTATGATGTCTTTACTGTTACATTGAAATAGTTAAAATAATTTAAAGTATTATGACGTATGCTTATAATAGAAAGTTAATTTATTATGGGTAAATTTTTTTAAAGAATACAACTAAAAACATAGTTATATTTATTAAAAAGTTTAATAAAACTTATAAGCAGAGAATTAAACAAATCAAAAATTAATATAAAAAAATAGATTCAACCAATTATTAGTGGCATTATACATATAGAAAATGAAATGAGACATTTTTATACAGAAATAAGTACATTTATTAGCAGAATAGAGTATGCATTGGCAATGCTCGTTTTTCAATGACAAAAGAGGCACACATTTAATAAAGAAATCAAGGTAATTATCCATATAGGATATATATCAATAACTCTACCCCATAAATAGAATTGTGATTGAGATAAGTTATTTCTACGTTATATGCATCCAGGAAACTGAATGACTCTTATGAATGAAATATTTTTATTAGAGTAAGAGACGAAGCAGAGTTGACTTTAAGAACAAAAGAACTTCAGACTTTCAATGAAGGAACAATGGATGGAGGATGATAACTCCTTTGGTTCCTCACTCAGTTGATTATTCTGTATTTTTATGGAACTTATTAGTGTTATAGCAATATACGATTAATCCGTAGAAGAGCTGTATGAATTTTCGATCATAGAGCCAATGATTTACGAGGTCAAAAGTCACAATTATAGAACTTGATGGGAAGATGCATCTACACAATGAACGATCCTTCTATTAAAGAAGATAAGATCTACCGAATGAGGGACACAAAGACGAAATTAATTGAATCGAACATGAAAAAAGGATAAAAAGACGGTTTAAAAAAAAAAAAAAATTCAAAAATCTAAATCTGGTCGAAGAAAATTAAACTTTCTGGATACAAATTTCAAATATAAAATTTTTTGGAGAAAAATTTCCAAAATCTATAGCTATTCAAAGAAAATTAATTTTTTTCGAAAAAAATTTAAATAAATTTCAAGTATAAAATTTTATAGAAAAAAGAAGTTGATAGCCGTTTCAGCCCACCTGTTGCTGACGCCCCTAATAATTGACTCAAGTAAAAATATATGTTTATGAATCATTGTTTATACTTATAAAGTCAAAAAATAAATTGGGATTTTCTCTTTTCCCAGATTTTTGTTGAAGATTGTATTTTTTTTGCTCCTTTAGACGTACCACATATTTTGATGACACAAATACATCAAATGTGAAAACTATTTATTCATTTAGTTTTTAATTTATATATATATATATACAAATAACAGATATTTTACTCTCACAAAACTGTAAGCTTTTTACATACGAACTTTGTATTCTATGTGAGTTAAGAATGGTTATACCCCTTTACTTCATTCTTTCTTTAAAATATATAATGGTGTGGCTCTTATAGTATGCATAAAAAAGTGATGATTCTTATTTTCCTTCTCAATTTTCAATCGATATAATAGTAATTTAAGTATTCCTATGTAAAAAATTGTAACATTTGTGTGACATTCAAAAAATGTGGCCCTTGCATTGAACAGTTTGACTTATATTGTAAATTTTTCAACATTTCTTGACGTTTTTAATGCTACAACACAAATGAAACGTCTAATAAATTAAAATTTATCCAATACTGAGAAAAAGAAGACTGCAAAAGTTAAAGTTGTTTGTATTTAGACAAAAGCATATTTTAATAGAATAAATATGAAAGTATTTAATTGGTTACGTTAAAAGGAGATAATATTGAAACTACCAAAACTACAAAACCAGTTAAGGTATAAACCACGGAGGTTTTAGATCATTGCATACAGACAAATTTGATTTGTATGTACATAGCTTTATATTATTAGAAAAAATAGGATATATTCACTTTTTCCCACAATTTAAAAAAAAAGGACAAATCATCAACAAGCAAGGCCATCATTAAATAAAAGGTTGGGTGAAAAAGGTATTTTGTATTTTTTGCTTTATTTCAATGCTTTATAGTAAGTGGTATAATCCTCCGATTTAAGCCAAATATGCTCTGTTCTGTTCGATTATTTATTACCAAGGAGAATTCAACTTGATAGTGATCTTTTCGTAGAAGCCTTTATCCCTATTGTCAAAAAACTCAGGCAACCAATTTTCCCAGGCCTCTATTAAGGACAAATTTGTATCCCAAAGCGCATTGGCTATATGCGGAACAGGTAGTAGTTCCTTCGTGCCAGGTCCAAACTGTTGAGTAGATGCAGAAGAACTTCCCATAAGAGCTCCCGAAGCTTCTGGCGCGTCATCAAAGATGAGTGCGGTTTGGCGTTGTTGTTGTCAACTGTTCACCAATGCTGACCGCTTCTGTTCGATCACCTTCTTCAAACAGTTGAGTTGTTTATACTAAATGGCAAAATTGAGCGGGAGACAAATAAACATGTACATGGACCAACAGAGTATCACCCTGTATACAAAACAAATTTTTCTTGGTCGCTTTCGACGTGTTTTTCCCTTTTAGGTTGTTAAAAATGTAAAATATGGTGACTTTCTTCATTTGAGACCGCCATACTTGACGCACAATAATTCATGACTGAAACGGCCAAGAGTAATACTGTAAAAAACTACCAGCAAAAAGAGTCTGTTGTATACCTCATACCTTTACAATACTTTATCGTATGATCCGATGTGACCAATAATGAACAAGATATAATTAGTTAAAAAAAAAGGGCGAGAAGTATGAAAATACTTTTTAATAAGGGTCTAAAATATTTTGCATAGAGAAATTTTATTACAAAGTGAACCAAATGGAAGGGTGAGGCAAGTGAAAGTAAAGCATAGCTTTTTAAGGGCCACACTAATAGATAATGTAATATTATTTCTTGAATGTAAACATCTCCCTATAAACGTATAATATCAGATATACATATGTAAGAAAATTTCATTGCATACAATCAGTTTATACATCTTCATTTTAGCTTTCCTCTAAAGTTATTTTATATAACTTTTTTTAATATCAGTGAGCAGAAGATATTCAGTGACATAATGGCTACAGGCACCTTTTATTTTATGAAAAATAGGATTTTCTCATAGAATAATAAAATAAAAAAAAGACATTGCTCTATTTCCGATATTATAAATTCAAACATTACAAGTCTTGTAGATTATATATTATAGTTTGTATCAATCTGGTTGTAATATATTGTATATCTACATAGATAAATTCGTATTCAGAAAAGGCAATAACTTGTGGAAAAGATAATATCGTACGTGAGAGATCGACAGTCAGAAAATTGCCAAATATGGAAAACTGCCATCAATTCTACAATTGTAACACTACGTCCCACTACGTATGGACCTCACCCATCAAACGATCCGTTCATAGTTTTCCCATCTGCAGATGGGAGAAAATAAAATAACCCTCCTAATTTCCAAAATTGCTTCTGAAATACAAAGTATTTGTACAGGGTGGGCCATTAAAATCTTAACAATTACTCATTCAATAATTAATGAAGATTGAGTGATTGAAATTAATATATACTTCGATATATTAGAGTATAAGCAAATAGTTACTAAACAAAACAAAACTGAGCTCTCTACTTTACGATTGTAGATGTCAAGAAATTGTCATTTGTACGTTATCGACGTTCTTTTGAACACTTTGCCCCCCTACAAAGCTCGTGCTAACCCACTCTACTATACATTTTGGGTGCATGTCGAGGGGACGGCACTCTGTATCTGTAATCCAAACACCGAGGCCATCAAAGCCACTGTCAGCCAGTACTGGGACGGCATGACATAGGACTACATCTGGAGAGGGAGCCGAGCCTTCTGCCCCACCTGGAAGTCATCATTGCCTTTATGGGTGGCTATATTAATCATTAAGAGAGCACATCTATTTATATTATTAATTTTGTTGAAATTCTATCGTTAATTAATAAATTAATCTTGTTGGAGTTTAAAATCCAAAGTGCTCAGATTTTAATGGACTACTCGTTATAGGATAACCATAGGACCCCGAAACTATTTCAAACCTACCAACCTCACTTTAAAAAAACCTATAAAATTGCCTATGCTCTAAGCTGGTGAGTTGTGCAGTCTAAATTTGGAGTTTCAAGGCATATTAAGAACAACCACTGGTGCTCCATGAACAATAAAACGACCACATCTAATTTTCCAATGGCAAGCCCCACTAACAAGAGGAATCTATTTCATCTTTTCTGATTATAGGTATAGGAAAAATATGGGTCATAAAAAAAATATCAAATCATACAACCTCATCAAAAACCTATTTTACTTTAAATATATACAAAGTAATCATTTTTGACTATATCTTTATTTTAATAGATTTAAATCTTTCATTTATAGAGTCTTTCGAAAATTAAACACATTTTGATTTAAAATAAGGGTAAATTAATGAAATTAAAAGAAAGTTTAATTAGAATTAATATAATAAAGGTTTTTTAATTGTGATTTTTTTCTTTATTTTATATAAATTATCCATAATATCTCCCCATTAACAGACATTTATATTTTATTGGTCTTTTATTTACTAATTCACTTCATTACTTTATTATAAGTATATATTTTATTTTTACAATATATATGTACTCTATAATTTAGGTTTATTTCAAGCACTTGTAATAATTAGATTAGAAAGAAGCTTATGAATATTATGAAATCAAATATGCGAATATAAGCTTTAAAAATTTCTCAGTGCTGTTATTTTGAGTATATTTTTATTTAAATTAAAACTAAGGGATAAAGTTGTAAAAAAAATATGACAGCCATGTTTCGTTTACAAAGAAAAAAAAAGAAGCTATGTATAGAGTAACCAGTGGTCCTTAAAAATCTTACTTAGCTGTCCGTAGTGGTAATGTTAGCTTCCAGGTGGTGGCGGATGGCCTGCCACCCGCTGGAGATGTAGTCCTCTTTCATGGCGATCCCGCGTGGGCTCATTTTGCCTTTGATAACCTAGATGATTTGATTATGGACACTGCAGGCTTTCTCTTTACATGCACCTAAAAGGTGTAGTAAAGGGGGTTGGCATTAGGGCTGTAGGAAGGTCAAAACTCTCAAAAAACAGTTCAAAGGACATGAGGGGATTAGCCTCGGGTATTTTCTTTAACTCATCTGGTTCCAGTTGGACCTTATTGACTGAGCCCTTCTTCCTTTTCAACGTTTCGTACTTGCTGACTTCGTAAATGGTGTTCCTGGGGACGCCCAACTACTTTGAGTGCCCGAATGGAAATTCTTCGATCACGCTCATGTGTCATCTTTCGACTGGTACGTAAGCAATATAGTTCAGGTTTGTTTTGTTTTTTAATTAATTATTGATGCTTTACTACATCGAAAAATGAACTAACTTCATACACTCAACCTTCATTAATTATTGAATTAGTAGGTGATCAGATTTCAATTGACCACCCGATATTCCTTGCATAAATATACCATAGAGTACAAAGTTCATAAGTAAAGTTGTATTAAATATATCTTACCGGTAAGTAACAACTGACCATTAATAAGGTAATCCCGACGATTTGAATATTTTGTAAATGAAATCAGCTAAGCTTTCATGATGTTTAATTAGATTAGTTGTGAGCAGCGAGCAAACGAATTAAATAGCCACAACCCCAACTCTGTATCTTGTAAAGAGAAGCGTTACTTTAATGTTTATCCTCAATTCTACTCTGAGTACAACATGGACCTACATTTTACTCTCCAACAAATCATCAGAGTTACTCTCCATTATCCATGAGCTCACACACTTTGTACTTAGATGTTCTCTCCTCCAGAATTAAACAGCTTTTGAAAGTATATAACGCTGCTCAGGTTGCAACCACAAAAAGTCTTGCGCTAGTCTAAAATAATAAAATTTAAAACTATATTTATTGAGCAACGCAGCTCAGTGGACAATGTGCTCTGGAGAAATGATTCTTTTGAACTTGATGTACTTAGATTCGAATCACGGTCACTTCTAGGCAAAGAAATATACATTATGTATATGACCTTTAAAGACAATTCCTGGATCTGATTGAATCATTGTATTAATACAATGTTTATAGTGTAACTTCATCGTAAAATCGTTGACACATATCTGCATGTTTATACAAAAAATATATTTTTAAGAATTACTCAGAAATAATCTATTGTTATATGCATTAGGGGGCATCACGGGACCCCAAAATTGAGCTATCACACGTTCTGACCCATCAAAAGTTGCGAATGGTAAATAGATTTCCGTTTTACAAAAAAATACTGGACAAAAAAAAAATACCCCCATCCCTTTTTTAACCGAGAAGGTTTATGTATGAAGTGAAAAAAAAGTTTTTTAAATAAACTTTTTTTTTCTTATTAATAAATAAAGCTTTATGTACTTAAAAAAAGGATGTTGCACTTCTTTTAATTTTTTGCAAAAGTTAAATCCCTTACTTCTACAGCGAGATAAAGGTCGCCCACCCACGGATTTAGTGCGAAAATAGACGAATAAGATAACAATTACTTATGATAAGGAGAAAATTCTGCCTATATCATATTGGCACAATTTCTTATAATGCCAAAAAACGATGCATTTTGGACATAAATTTTAAACCCAAACATTTCCCTAATTTCTAATTTTTGGAATATTTTGTTAAATAATTTTTGCAATATTTGAAAAATGAACCAGCTATCGAGGGTTATTTTTTCCACGAATTTTTGCCTTTGTAAGTACGAATTTTTTTTTGGTAGATTTGTGTTCCTCTTTACAATCCCATTAAATGTTTTTATACTTTTTTTGGAAAATTAGTGTAAAGAGTTTTTTCTAATTTTCTTCCCGAATTTCGATTGGCCAATTTTTCGAAAAAATAAAAGATGGAGTTCACATTTAGACAAATTTTTTCATGCATTTATAATGGTATGTTATTTGAAATTTATAATACTGATTATGCCTTCCCTAAACCAATAGTTTGTTAAGAGAAACTAAATCTATAATACATCTGGTACTGCAATAAATTTGATTATCCTCTTCAGAACGTTGCATCTCTGCCACAAATATTATATAAAGATCAGAACTTAATCATTTATTTTAACTTATTGATCGATTTTCACTGAAAAAAATCAATTGATCAATTTCAATGAAGTAGGTACTAACGTACAAAAAAATTTACATAGATTTGGAAATTGAAATCTATTTTTAGAGATTTATAGATTTTTGGTCACACGTAATTAAACTATTAAAAACCGCAACTTCCACAAACACTAAAAAAAGTGTTAAAAAATTTAAAGAATATAACTTATTCTGTTATTTTAGCTTATAGATCGATTTTTAACGAGAAAACCTATGATAGATGAGTCGCATTTTTTACTCTAAAAACTCATAAAAATACATTGATTTCTGAAGCTAAAATATTTTGTCTTATCTTAAATATCAATAAACAATATCAAACATACAAATTATAATATAGAACTCCATTCTATTTTTCCAGGTTGCCTGATATCCCTATCTTTCATACTCTCAAATGTTGTCAGCATTTTAACCATTGCATTTTGTAGGAAAAAATCAGCTCGTATAATGGCGGTGATTGGAGGACTCACTCTAGCTCTTGGAACACTTTTTACTTCATTTGTAACACAGTTTCATCAACTTTTTATTAGTTATGGAGTTATAATAGGTATGCATCGTATTTAATTATTAAGGATGTGAATATTGGCTAAATTCGGGTGAGTGTAAACACGAAAAAAAAAAGTATATGTAGGCAACTTAGATAAAGGACATATCTGCTGACAGAGATCACTATAAATCTCGTGGTTGCTACGAATAGTATGTTTGAACTTTCAAAATAGGGAGAAATAATTAATAAGAGGGCTGATATCATGTAGGTTATTTTCTTATACTTATTTTAAATGTATACCAGGGCCGTCCGCGGGATATTAATTTAAGGAGACTTTGTTTTTGGAGAAAAATAATCTTTGGTAAAAAGTTCAACAATCTAAAGCGTCTCTCAAAAAATTTCCAAAAATTCACAGCTGTTTACAAAAAAAATAATTCTTCGGTAAAAAAGTCAACAATCTAAAGCTACTCTCAAAAAAATTTCAAAAAATTCACAGCTGTTTACAAAAAAAATAATTTTTCGGAAAAAAAATTCAAAAATTAAATGTCAAATATTAAATTATTCTAAGAAAAAACAGGAGCATGTAGCCCTTCACAAAAAATTTAATTTTTAGGAAAAAAAAATCTGTAAAATCAAATCAAATTTTCTAGTTATAAGGAAATAAGATATAAGTTATAAGATCCTTACTTCAGAGGGGACTCCTGCCCCTTCAGCCCACCCACTGCGGACGGTTCTGAACTCACAACAGGACTTTGATAATGTTCACATCCCTGGCTATTATTCATATATGACTTATTTGATCCTTTTTGACATATTATGTATATAGCAATAAGTGTCAGTATGATCCGTGATAGTTCGACTCTAATGATTGGACAGTATTTCAAGAAAAATCGTGAAGTCATTGAAATATTCTTTGTTGGTAGTACTGGATTTGGTTTAACTGTGATGTCTTCTCTGACTTATACTTTTATCAGGTAAGTTGCTTTAACATATAGAGGTAGAGTTGTAAAATTGTAAGCATTTTCGTTATGTATAAAAAAAAAGAACCGAAAAAATAGAGGGTTTCTTGTTTTATAATAGAATTTCCTTTCGTTGTTTGTCAAATTATGGATTTTGCAAAAAATCTGATCAAACTTATATTTTTGTACTTATTCTCATTCAAATTTCAAAAGCCAAGGCCTTTCTAAAATATTATCATGCGGACGCCCCTGTAACTTTGACAGTTTGATCCCTTCTTTGGGGAAGAACAGCTTAGGTCTCAACACTTTTAATAAGATTAGCGGTAAGGACCTATGAGAGAAAGAAAAATAAAACGAAGTCATCTCAGGACCAAGCCAGGTTATAGGTAGGAATAAACATACCTCAAGGAAAGAGCCGACATGCCGGTTAAAATAATAATGAATCAATAGAACGACGTAGCTCAATTGACAATGCGCAATGGAGAATTTTTTATATTGAGCTCAGTGTGCGTAGGTTGGCATCTCGGTCGATCTTATTGAAGAAAATATACTTAATTTATATGAACCTCAAAGTACATTCCTTTGCCAGATGGACTTATTTTAATACTGAAAAATATACTCATACTTAATCAATACAAAATCATCAGTCCAATTAAAAGAACATTGAAAATAAATCATTCAAACATTTACTGTAAAAATTTACTCATTCACACACCCTCTATCAAAAAATTAACAGAAATGATACTTTTATATTATGCAAGAAGAATAAAACTCTAATATTTTTCTACAAATATCCTAATACTAAAATAAAGTGAGTCAAAAGATGAAACTAGCGTAAATAAAAAAATTTACTACCTATCAATAATCAAGATTATAATTTTTTTTAGTTTAAAATGTATGTCGCCACTTTCCTTAGTCTCTATAGGCAGAATTATTTATCTTCAATTCTACTCTGAGTTTAACAGGGACTTGCAATCTTCAAAATTACCTTCCTGCGTCACGGGATATTCAAAATTTTAAATGATAATTTTTTTGAAAAAAAATAGAAATATTTAATTTTTTAGTAAAAAACAAAAATTCATTAATGTGGGGAGGGCAACAGCCCCTCCAGCCCACTGCCTGTGGACACACCTGCACGTTCATTAGAAAACACTCTCGTAGTTACATTCTATACTTAGACTCTTGAGTTTTTTCTCCAAAAAATTTAATTTTCGAAATTTTTCTCCAAAAAATTTAATATTAGGATTTTTAAAAAAAATATGAAATATTTGTTTTAAGTTTTTTTGCCCAGAAAAATAATTTTTCGCAAACACCTGTGAATTTTCGAAACTTTTTTTCAAAAGATTTAATATTTAATTTTTCAAATTATTCTCCAAAAAATTGATTTTTGGATTTTTTCGAAAAAAAAAATCAGTTTATTTTATTTTCACATATCAGCAATTCATATTTTATTCAACGTCATGTTAAATTATTAATAAATATATATTATTTTTGCAATATTTTCAGTCACTACAAGTGGAGACTCGGACTTCAAATAATAACCATCATAGTTTCATCTTCATTTATACTTGGTACCTTTTTTCGCTCCGCTTCACTCTATCATCCTCAACGTAGAGCAATTCTTCATCTCAAAAGCCGAAAAGTTTTTAATGATAAATGCAAAATGATGTTCAAGTCATATCCTTACTTTGATTTTTCTGCTTTTAAAAATAGTACAAATGTACAAATTCTGGTACTATCAGCTGCAATGTCATCTGCTGGTTTTGTATCTCCGATATTACTCCTTACTTTTGATGGTACAACGGATGGGTTTTCCACACAAGATATTCTCATTTTTAATATTAATCTGGGATTGGGTTGGAGCATGGGATGTGGCTTATTTGGTTTTCTTATTTTTAATATGTCAGAGGAATGCAAAATTCCGCGTCAATATTTATCTCAATCTTGCTTGATTGTGGGAGGAATATCAGTCATTTTATTTGCAATGGTGGTTGAAAATTCTTCTGGATACTATATATTTGTATGGGTTTATGGAATATCATTAGGAGGGTTTCAGTATTGTATTAAAATGACCATATTCCAAAAAGTAAGGTCAAGAAACTTTTCACAAACATGGTCCATACTTCAACTTATCCAAGGATTGTCAATGGGCGTTATTTTCATTTTTACATGTAAGAATATCATTACAGTTGTTAAGAGTATTGGGTAATATTACTTAGTTATTAAAACTCTGTGAAACAGTAATTTAGTTATATTATAGATTACATAGAATCAAGAATAGTAACATTATTTTACTTTATATGACTTGAAATTGTCGATATATCCTTAAGAGATAAATAATTTGACACTCAATTCAGCTAGTTTCTTACATTGAAAAATGATTCAGTGAATATTAACCAATTAGAGCAAATGGTGTGTTTTATAGATTGTAGGTAACATTGCCGCAAATATTTTTTCTGCCGGTAATTTTACCGTAACGAGATTTTGCCGCATGACATATTAACCGCCTTTTAATTTTTTATATAATCGCTTCGAACTTTAATGTTGTATTAATTATTACATCCCTATTTTCTTTTTTTATTATTCTCCTAGCTATATAATTAATTTGAGAGAGATACAGCAGTAATGTTTGAATCAATAATTTTAAAAGAAAATAAAAAGACGGCGAATATGTAATACTGCAAAATCTCCCAGAGGCCAAAATACAAGTCACGGTTGAAAACATCCCATTATTCAAACTAGTGTAAATATTAAACTTCTCCATGAATATTTATTTGTTTAGAATTTTTTTTTGCTAACAACGTTCATGAACCTTTAGATCAGGGATGTCCAACACGTGCTTCGCACTCTGCAATGCAGCCCACTACTCATTCTCACTTTAAGTAGTCACTTTTGTAAAATTGTCACAATATCATCAAAAAGCGTAGAACACGAACTAACATTCAAAAATGTTTGACATCTTCTCGTATTTTCTGAGCCTCTAACAGGGTTGCAGTATTGGACAATTGGTTAGATGGAGTTGCACTGATTAAGTATAATTAAACTTTATAGTATTAAATTTACTCCATCTAAACTAAAAATCTTTTGGTGAGATCCGTATACATAAAGTATATTTCTTTCTCTAGGAATCATCTTGGCCTGATCATACACACATTGAATTTAAGAGAATAAGCGCGTTGTCCATGAGCTACGGGGATTCCATATTAAATTTATATTTTCTGCTGCCCCTTTAAATGTATCAAGTAGCAATACGGCCAATTATATTAAAAGGCTGGACATCCCTGATCTAGATACTATCTTTTTACATTATTCTTTAATGTAAAAATATGCCCCACTTTTACTTTTATTATTTTCGTATTTATTTTTAAAAATACCTTTTTATTATATTTTGTATTCGAGTAATCAGGGAATATGTGTTCAAAATTTGAGACTTATAGATCAATTACATATATAAATATATGTATTTTCTACAATAGAAAGAGTTTTCATCAAATTTTATCTAACTTGGACAAATATTTTCTTATTTTTGATGTACAAACATAATATGTTTTTATGTTGCCTACATCTATAATAATAGTCAAGCAATATTTATACAAATTTTAAGTCATACATATAGCTCCATTTCTATACAAAAATATCATTTTAATAGATGAAGGTGTTAAAAATGTAAATAATGTTTCAGTCTCGTCCATAAAGTATTTTCTGTATTAGCATTCTTTTAAATCATTGATTATTTTTGGTCCTGGATTAGTTACAGATTCCATGGCCTTATAAGTAAAAAAGGGATCCATGTAATGAAAAAAACTAAATTTACAAATTAGAAAAGGAAAAACAGTTGATACATTTTCTTTTCATTTTTGTTCGTTATTTAATAAGTCGTGGGGTGTTCACATCTGCCTCTAAAAGGAGAATTATTTCCTATCTTTGGTG
The DNA here is from genome assembly GCF_016086655.4 of Lepeophtheirus salmonis. Classification (NCBI taxonomy): domain Eukaryota; kingdom Metazoa; phylum Arthropoda; class Copepoda; order Siphonostomatoida; family Caligidae; genus Lepeophtheirus; species Lepeophtheirus salmonis. The sequence continues at coordinate 34,623,354 of NC_052137.2, forward strand.
TAAATTGATTAAAAAATGGATATTAAATTAATTTATATAATTATAATACTTTTCCTGTACTAATACTATTGTAAATGTAGAATTTTCTCCTCCTACATATTAGTAGTGATTCATTTTCCTCTCAAATCCCATCTCTTTATGTAGTATCTTATTACATACAACATAAGTAATAAGTAAATTCGTTATATCACTTATTTAGCCGAGTAATATAATTATACTATTAGTTACTAGGAAAGTAATATTATTAGATTAATATGTTACGCATTAATATGTTTCTACCAAACACTGGTTATTACACATCTTATCTCATTTTCTATTTTTTTTTAAAATACATATTCTGGGTGTAAAGTTTCCTTTTTCACAATAAATAAATACAAACATATTAGTGATGCGCGGTTTAGTTTTTATCAGAGCCCGTAGGTCACGCTTAACACGGTCAACCCACTATCAATATTTTTATATTACTTGACTAAAATAGAAAATTTAATAAAATATGAATATATTTCTTTCCCTACAATTCATGGACTGTCCGTTTTGGGTTAGTATTTTTCTCCTCTGCACAAATATCTTTTCTCTTAAGGAAAATCAAATAGCTGAATTTGTCAAAGTTTCAAGTATGACAGGCTATTTTAATTTGAGAAAAAAATTGAATTTATGGGTAAAATTGGCCATATTTAGGCATCTATACAATTTTCTACTCATACAATTATGTTTGGGATGGTAAAAAAGGCCTAAAAATGCCCAATTTTGAGCCAAAAATACAACTTTTCCATTACTAAAATAGCTTATCTTACATCAAATAAGATACATTGTAGATCACAAAACCTCTTTATTTTGAAAAGTATAATTGTTGAGGTTTGATAATTATAACATGCAAATTACATAGTAATAAATTACACGCTTGATAGTTGTCGTAACCCAGCTTCAGTGATGAATCTGTTAATCTTTGTTGATATTGCAACAGCACAACACGACTTTCAGGCATCCAGCTCATTATTAAGATATATATGTACCAATATTTTAATAGGTGCTTTAATTTGTACGTGTTCTAAATTTATTATTCTATTTTTGCAGGTTATTTGAATTGGAAGTTCACAAACAAATGTGGATATTATTTTTGTGGTTCCTGTTTGATCTTAGGCTGTATTGGATTATACTTGATAACCCTAAGAAATACATTTATAAAACAGACTTCAATCGACAAATTACGTCATAAAAATGATAAATTAAAAAGAACATTACGTTTTAACTCAGAAGGGTTAAATCATTCTAAAAGACTACCTTATAGTGATCATTTATACCAAAAGGCGAATTCAGATGAAAACCAATTAGAGATTCAAAAATATGAAAAAATTGATGAAGTTGATGGAAATAATGAAGCTGATGAGGATGTTAATTATTTGCCTAAAAGTTTTATTGAAGACATAGCAAATCTAAATGAAATAACATCTTGCTCTAAAGTAGAAAAGAATATACTTCAAAGTGAAATTGAAAATTGCATTTTACAAAGACAAGATGACCCTCAAGAGTTGAATAGCACGAAATCAAATGGTCGTGGAAATACCAATTTCTATTTGTCTATTGTCGATTACAAACTATTTCTCCAAAGGTATTCTGGGCAAAGTCAGTTGAAAGCTTAACCTTTCAGCATACGCATTTATTTTTTTCAATGTCTAACATTAGTATTCATTCAGCTATTTTGTATTTATGTAATTAAACCTTAATGAAAAAAAAATAATAGAGATAAACCATTAGAAAATATGTCTTCGTAGTATAATTTTGGCCAAACTGATTTGTTGAGTAATACAATCAACATTTTGAATCAAGTACTTTTAGTTTCCTTTTGTTAACTGTATGAATTAAAAATAAATCAAGTAAAGCTGAAGGAGGTAACTATAGTTATAAAAAATATGACTTGCCGGTATTTTCATAAACGAAAGCAGAAAATTAACATGGTTACACTAACAATTTGAAAAATATTTGGAAGGAGAGTAACTTAACTATCATTGGTTATATTAGCTGCAAGTAGTTATGGGATGAAGAAAATAAACACCACACCCCACTCCGTATCTAACAATGATTGATGCAGAAATTTCTCCGATATCTATCCTCAGTTCTACTCCGTGTCCAACAAGGTCTCCTCAGTTTTACTCTAAGTCATTTATGAACAAACACATTCATTTTTTATTTTGTTTTCAACATTCTTTATTTGGTTTATATATTATATAGAACATACATTATATAAATAAACCGGAGCAATTACGTACAAAATTACATAAATAAACATTTTAGTTTATACTTAATGCTCCGGGGTAGAATTTCAACTAAACATCAATCTTTGAAAAAACAACAGTAAACATGCAAATTAAAAACTATGATAAATATTTGTTAAAAATTTTTAAAACCCTTTTTAAAATGCTTCGATGATTCCATGAAGTTGATGGAAGGAACCGGATTTCTTCCCCTGCAAAATTCCACGATTTACATCCTGATTTAGGAATTTTCATTGTGAGAGAGATATACAATTAAGAATTGCACAGTACAGAGCCCTTGTTACCTCAGAAGTTCCACCCTTCTTCTTTGAAATTCCAAAAAGAACAAGAAGACCTTTAACATATTTTTCTTCCCCATTCGTCAGCCCTCTTAGATTTATAGAAAATATTTTAGGATATAGATGGCAGGGAAGTCCACAAACGCATGAAATTATATTATTTAATCCAATGTGTGGAGATTTGTAACTGCACGGTAAACTTTTTATCATCATTTATTCCCATCAGAGAAGACACAATTTTTCTTTTCCTCATTCGTTGTTACACTTTCTAGTTTATATGTATGTATGTTTTCTCCTTAAGGAAAAAAAAATAATGAGAACAGCAATAGGAAAAAAAAATCGTACATATATTCAGTTAGCAATTACAAACTACCCTTCCTTTCAATGTTAAAAAAATACAAGATTAGGCCAATATGTAATCGGGCTAGCCAGAATTTTCAATTTGATGTATCGTGCCACCTGCTGGGCAAGACGGACAGATTTCAAACTGCGATACTACAACAGCGTTCTGGTATAACCTTTTATTTCTATTAACCTTGCTTACATTATACTACTATATTTATCTTTGAGATAACTAATGTTTGAAAAGATGGTAAAACAAATGAAACTTTTCCAAAAACACAATAGTTTCAAATTTTGGGAGTTTGATGATCTCAAAACGTTGTTGCAAAGCCAGGTTTTGTGTTACTTTGCCTTCTCAAAATTTATTGGTCTCTTATTGTGATCATATACAATCTTTGTACCAAATTTAAACAAAATACATTTCGAACTTTGGTCGAAAACCTGGTGACTGACAAATAAAGAAACTAAAAAACAAACAACAAACAGAGGCAAAAACATTAACTATCCACTTATTTTGCAGAGGTAAACATACATAGTCGAATAAACATTGAGATTAAATTAGACTTTAAGAATGAAATATCAACTTTTTTAATAATCCATCAATGAATTCATTAAATATTTTCATTTAATACTAATGATATTAGGTCGATTTTTAGTTTAGGAGAATAAATATCAACTTTTTAATAATCCATCAATGGATATTAGGTCGATTTTTGGTGGAGTAATGGGCAAAGTAGAACTATGCCATATTGTCCTATGGGCCCTTCCCTATTGTCTGTATCACTGTTTGTGGATTTTGTGGAATATAATTTGGTAGTTTTACTTGACCTATTTGCTCCATACTCCACCAAAAATTAACCTAAAGACTCAACGACAAAAATGATATAAAAAAATTAAAAAGATTCCATATTTTATTTATAACAGGTCACTTAAAATTTTTTTAGGCTGACATAGTAAATTTATATGGCCAATTCGATTTATTCACCTTCGAGGGTGATACAACGATTATTGTTGTCATTACCCTCTGAATTTTACTCCGATGAGTATTCTTTGAGGTCTTCAAACATGAAAAAGTGAACAGGGCAAGATTTGGAGAATACGGTGGATGGATAGGTAATTTATAGCCTTATCCATGCAATTTAGCATCGCTTTCAGTATTTTGTCACACAATGCATTGTCTTGAGAAAACAGTAATTTTTGTTTTTCAAATGGGGGCGTTTTGACGTGATTTTATGTCTCAAATACTACAACAATACTAAGTAATAATAGATGTTGAATGTATTACCCTTTTCGAGGTAATTAATGTATATTATACTATACATATCCTTGAATACTGATGCTATAACATTGCCAGCAGATTGTTGCGTAACGACACGCTTTAGATTTGGTTCATCGAGTGCACTTCACTCAGTTTACTGTTGATTCCAAAAGAGAATATTTATTTATTGCCAACATGGTTGGAACTTAAATAATCATCCTTTGAATGGTAGGAAAAAATTGTTAAAATATTTTTACAAAATATATGTTTTATCTATAATATTTATAATGTAAAAATCCTGTAACTAGCTTTAAATCGATAATTTTAAGGATACAACATCAAAATTTCATTTTTTCCGAAAATTTTACCGATTTTCAAATCAAAACGCTTCCATGATGTACCAATTTTTTGGACATTTGATCTTTATTTTCTTGTTTAGAGGAATTTTTATAATTCTTAGTACAGAATGGTAAAATCTTTATCTATAAATATGGTAATTTTCAAAAATATTAGCTTATAGAGTAAAAAAAGACCTTCAGTTTTAGAATTGCACAACATTAGGTTTATAATTACATAAGAAAATTATAGATGTGACCTTGGCCTCGATTCTTCATTCCACAAATCGTTCCACTGTTATTTCTGTGGACATTGGCTGGCAAATCTCTGTGGAATTAAGGACTACTAATCAAAAACATAATTTATCTGCACAAAGTTTTTGTATTTTAAATATACTATAAAGACATTTAGAAACACGTGGCCACTAAGGGGGAGAGGGAATCGAAACTAAAACCACGTTTATTCTCGTTGGGGAAGGAAGCAAGGTTAACCTAAGGTAAAATATTTGCCATTGATTTTTCTTCCATCTGATGGTTGTTTATGTTGATTATAGCGTTAACGTTCCTACAAAAAGTTGCCATGACTTTGTGCAAGCTTGAATAACGAGCCAAGATGGTACAAGTGAGGGAACATGAGGGGGGATACTACGTGGTTTATTAATGGCCCATATTTTTTTTTTGAAGATGTGTAAGATGTCGTAATTCAGATGTCACATATTCTGCTAAAAGAGTAGTTATAAGCTAGTTAACTTTTAGTTTATGGGATTAATTTTGTATTAAAATTATACAGTCCCCAGCTCCGCTAAAAATTAGTTTCTTCATCATTTACTATATAAGTTTTTTCTTTTTTGTGGGTCCATCCAGAGAAGTTACGAAATTTGAAACAGGTTCTAAAAAAACCGTGCACTGACAGTCATGATGATAAGAATAAAGTAAGTGATAATTCAATATATATGGTTAAGACTTTATTATTTCTATTTAAAATAACAAAGAAATAATTAAATTTCACATTATTAATTCTTTCTTCACAAAAAATATATTTAAAAAAATTCACAATATTAGTTACTGCTTCTTAAAATATAAAAATAAATACTTAAATTTCACAATATTTATTATTTACTAACGGATCCCAATATTTCTCGTAACAAGTGAGAATAGATTTTGTTTTTTAATATTAAAAACCGTCTCTATTCCATTTTTGAAACAATAAGTGTCTGTTTAAGTGCATTTTAGCAGTGTTAAGTGCAGATTCTACTGATTAATTAGTGATTTAGTGAGAATTTGCTTCAACGACTCCCTTAAATGTCCATCTTTGGGAATCTCTCACTGGCTTAAAATGCGTGTATTTTAGTTTTTTTGACATATAACTCTTCAATTTTAAATGTTGTTAAATTTTATTTTAAATACGTAAATGTAGCTCATACTATTTATAACTGTAAAATTTTGACCAAATTTATGTTATTGATTGTATTTTTTTACGATTCCAAACTTCTCCATATTTCTTAATTATATTGCAAACAGTTTATTTAGAAAAATCAAATTTCTTGAAAATAAATTTGTATCCACTGCCTTGCTTAAAAAATGGAACAATCTTCTCTCTGAGTTGAACTCTTGGCTATTCTAGACAATAAATTATATGTATTCTTCACATCTGAAAAGATTCTCAAGAGCGAATTTCAAGTACTCAGGTTGAAGAATCTCTCGACTCTCTTGTTTGAGTAAAAACATATTAAAAGTGATATTCTAGACTTGGATGAAAAAAATACAACAAATATCAACATGAAAATAGACGAAACTTTTGAAGGTGCCAATACTTACACCCATACTAGTATCTAAATTAGCAAATAAATCTTGATCAAAAGCTTTCTAAAAAAAACATCATTTAGTATTTTTTAATAAGCAATAATTATTTCAGCCTAATATCTAACATGAAATATTAAAATATCATAGGAATATATATATGTCGTGCCAATACGGTATGAGCACGACTCTATAAGGACTCTTTTTATGAGATCAATTCAAACATGATTTTTAGCCTTAAAATATTGTCGGCGTCTTTTCTCAAACTGACAACCATATAGAGTGTTTTTGAGGAAGCTCTCCTTAGATTAAAGTTTAAACTTTCAGCTTTCAAATTAGATGCTTTTAAAATTTATGAAAATTGTTCTAGTGTATGTTTATTTTTGCTTTCTTATTATACTAATTTAATAACATATATTGTCTATGGTTCGAATTCATTACATAGAGAAAGTTATTGGTGTATGCATTCAAATTTTGGGGGATAATTCCATCATTTTCTAACAGAAAACAAACATTTTTTATATCCCACTTATCAAATTACTCAGGTCATCTAAAACATTATCGATTTTTTTACAAGGAAGAAGAAATAACCAAATCTCTCTTTTGTAATTTCACTATGATTCCCATCAACGGCTGTAAAATGTTTCTTAGAGATATAAGAGACGCGCAGCTTTCAAAGTTTATGATGGAAGCAACTATTCACTGGGTACAAGAGAGAGTTTTCTATCCCAGTTGTAGGCCTCCTCCAATAAAGATGGTTTTTTTTCATCGTCCCAGTATATATGGGGCATCACAACCAGTGATAAGACAAGGTCTGACAGATCAAATAAATTTTCAATCCCATCAAATATCTCACACCATCTCCACTGGTAGAGTCCAATCAATTTCTTCACATTATTCTTCTTTTCAGACAGCTAAGCAATTACTTTTTCTAGATATTTCTGCTGTTTAAGAGAATAATAAAATAAAAAGTATGTTTCTTTAATAATTATGATGCAATTCCGAATTTACTGCACCTTGTTGGCATTTGTAATCACCAAATTTCATTAAATGGTGAGTATAGTGCTCCAAGAACGTCTCTCTTGATCCTCCCTTGTAGACTATTGATGTTAAATGACATGTTATTAGTAGAGTCATAAGCCTGGCTCGTAATATTTTCCTTTTTCGGACCCAGTGGATTGAGTCTCTGATATATCTTATCCTAAAAATGCTCAACGGTTGTTCTCTCCAGATATAGGATTTTTTTATATTGATATGAATGTTGCTTTGTTCCATAGAGTCTCTTTAGGGAACACGATCTACGACAGTAGACGTTATGCCTACTCTTTTTTTAATTTCAAGGCTGCAAATTTAAAATAATAAACTATCTAAATCAATTGCCTACCATTGTAAAAAAATAGTTTCCAAAAGAAATTATTATTTCCAAATTATAGACATAATTTGGTTCGTAAGTTTCTAAACTAATTTTTGAATTGAATCTTTCTTTTTTTTTTTTGGCGGCGGGGGGGTCTATAGCCCTCCCCGCCTACATGCACCCCTGGACAATGATAGCTTGTAAATAGCAATTGGTGTTATTGACTCATCTGGCTAACTTCCAACTGATTTAGAGTTTTTTTGCTGTTTCTTTGGAGGAAAGGTTGTGTGATAAAATAAAGGTTACGACATGTATAATAACAGTAAGAACACGGAATTTTGTCTTGTATATTCTTCAAGTTATAAGCTACCCTGAATTGAAACTCACGCATAAGCATATTTATAGAGATATTTGAGTATATTATAATATTTGTATTCAATCTCGTGGGATTATTTAAGATACCCAGGCACTTTGGCTATAGTTTTGTACTTTTATTTGATTAGTTACTTATACTAACTATAATATGGTCATTTCATTTATAATCTTACCAAATTTTACTTCATATAACAAGGAAAAATGAAATAAGCACGCTCAATGAGCAAGTGAAGGAAATAAATATGACAAAAACAGGTGGTTTTTTATTAATGTATTGAAGGAAATTGTCAATTGCGTACTTCAAGGATCTCATATTTCAATTATTGTTGCGGTAATCTTATACCTATCTTATTTTTAATTTCTCAAAAAATATATTCAAAAAAAAAAATTGATTAGAGGTTTTCTTTACGAGTTTTGAAGTTTTTATCCATTATGGGCACCTAAGGACATCAAAGGTAAGAAAAAAAAGTACATTAAAATCTTTCCTGAATAAATATAAACATTAATGCCAATTTTTGTTCTTTTTAGGATCATAATTGTAGCCGCCAAAAAAGTATAAAATTTTCCTATATTTTTATAGATTCTTTCAGCTTTCAATGTTATAAATTAACGTAAGTTATTGTTCATATTTCAATCACGCAACCTGCTAAAACTACATTATATATTTTTACATTTAAAATATCTCTTGACATAAGGAATTTATATACCTATTTCTTTTATATACAGAATATGCATTTTCTTTTCAATGTGTGGTGCATCAACGTAAAAACAATCTTGAACAACAAAGTAGAAAAGAACAATCGATTTTTTTAAATTCATTTATACATATGGGGCAATATTTTATATAAATATTTGAGTCCATTATAGTCTATGTATTCAAATTTTTGGTAAGATTGAAGATGCCCAAGAACTCTATATCTATAGTTTAGAGCCTTTATTTGGTTCGATATGGGTTTTCAAATACAATCTATCAATTTTTATTGTAACTTGCATAAAAACCAAAGGGTTAATAAGAACAATTTGTTGACTGAAATGAACGCTAATTAGTAGAAATATAATACACACTCGATTTTGAGAAAAATGATTCCAGCTTTTTTTTTCTCTCCATGAAGGTCTTTATTTAAATAAATGAATACAAAGAGGAAGTTTGCATTATATATGCATACACAAATAAAAATTGTATTTTAAAATTAATTTCCTATTCAGAAACCTAAATTTCTTGACATTGCATATCATGTACAAATCATTCAAAATATGTTTTATATATTGAAAAATTGTAAACAAATACAAATCGACATCATTAAAATATTCAAGAATATAATAAAATAAAGTAAAATAATCCAGGACCTTCGACTTCACGACATGCTTTTTGTAATAGTTGATGATACGTTTTAGCATTTTCAAATGCCTAGTAGAAGTTGATGGAAAGTATTTCATTAATCCAAACCCGTACCTCCATGGTGCATTGTAGTTTAAGTTCGGTATCTTCAGTTTAAATACATTCTACCTTACTGTAGCAGATATCGTATTTACTCTAATGTGCACGGTTCCTCTTCCATACTCCATCGGCCAAACGGCCTTCTTCTGAAGAGTAAAATGTTCAAAATGTCATACAAAATATTATGCATGCCCTTGTAAAATTTGGATTAAAATTCCAAAGGAATTCTTGATTTACAATGATAAAAGACATGATGATTTTTAATACAGGACAATCGCTAAAAACATAAAGTATACTATTAATAATTATCCAACAATCCTTGTAGCGGCGATAAAATTGGGTAAGATTATTACATATTTGAAATTTTGCTGTGAATTTCCGGCTATCATTGATCCCCACTAGAGAATGCGCAATCCACTTATCCTTAGATGGAGGTAGGAATAACATTTTTATGAAAGCTCCAGTGATTATTTTAACATCGGGGTATTCTTTATAACGATTTCATATACCATCGAGTGAGTGGCACGTGTTTAAGAGCTGATCGTTTCAGAGGGAAAATAAATTTTCCAGTATTAAAAATATAATTTCGAGGAGTGTCCAGAATAGTTAAGCATAATTTTCAATGGCAGTCTTTTCCAATATTTTTAGCGATAAAAGATTTTTTAAGAAGGGTCTTTTTTTAAGTTTTTATAAAATATAGCGACGATTATTCGAACTATAAAGAGGTGCCAATTTCCATATGATTCTCTGAATCAACCTCCCCTCCCCCCATTTCCTTTGAAAAGCTGTTAATAATACCATTCGAGAGATCTATACTTAAAATCATACGACTCATAAATAAAACCTCTCCATAAAAACTTGTAGGTATACTCTAGCTAAAATATTTTCCAATAAGAACAAGCCTCCACCTAACCGCAAAACAGGAATTTTCAGCGCTGTAAGATATTTACGACTAAATAAAGTATTAAGCCAGTGTTCTTCTTCCTCGATAGCTCTCTCCCCAATCAATGGAAGTGGAGCTGTGACCTTTATCATTTGAGATATTAGTGTAGTATTGTATAGGTCTACCCTTTCCTGAAACCCCAGCGTTCTCCATGTTTTATACCATTCTTGTGGTTGTCAGAGCAGAATATTCCAATTGGTATCTGAAGCTCCATTACTCTAACACTCAATGTCTAATATCTTTATCCTCTCCATGACGCTACATCCGTTTATTTTAGTTGAAGGAATTAAAGGAGACCAAAGACCTAAAGGTAAAATATACATTTTTTTTCTAAATTAATTTAGAATTTACAGGAATTATATGGAATCTATTAAAAAAAGCTAGAAAAGTCCAGCGATAAATAAAGAAAAAACGGTAGATGGGGTTGTTCTTTTTTCACTTTTGTTCATCTGTATTAATAAAGAAAAGTTTATTTCTCTTAATATCGGAATTCATATAGGCAATTATATTAAATTTAGGAAAAAGAGTCATATTGCAGGCGTACGTATATAGAATTGAGCGTATGTACACGGTTAGACCTATTACAAAATATACTTCTTTTGAATTTGATATGTTTCCGTATTTTTCTCCTTGCATTAATATGCGAGAAACTCGAAAGTCATGTTTTTAGAGATCTAAGTATGTCCTATAACCTGACTCATCGGCCTTAAAGTTTTATCCAGAATGGAATTTTTCATGATTTTGCGTAGTTTTTGGACAAAAAGAATGGATAAAACACACCATGAAATCCCAAAAAAGACATTAAATTTAAATATAACTCTTTTTGAATAATAATTTTAAATATTTTATTATTTAAGTATCAAGATTATAGAGTGAAATGAAGGTAAAAAGAAACATCTAGGTGCACGGACCGGCAGTACTAAAATTGTATACTCCCATCTATCAATGTTATTTTCTCTTATATTTAGCCATTTTTTGCCAAAAAGAAATAAATATTTTCGAATGATTATATACTTACCCTAATTTCTTCACAAAAAATAATTTTTCTAATACCTTTTTGAAAATCAGAATGATATACCTTTTATATTATTTTAGATATTTTCTTAGACTTATATTACTAAAAACGTAAAATTACGACAAGAAGTTTTTTTTTTTTTTTAAATTGTAGCATGAACTTTTTAACTATGTACTATAAAAGTAGATAGTTTTTGATTGGGTTGGCAGTCCCCTGTTGAACTAAAATCATATAAGCATACTTTGATCTAAGAAAGAAGACTCTAGTCGTATTAATGAAATATTGCAGGCGTATGCATTGTAGCATCGAACATAAATACAGTATGCACTGTATATAATCTTATTTTTCAAAAACCTGCATAATGTAATAAGTCAATATATTATTGCTTTTCAAGTAAATTTATTTAATTTTTTCTTTGCGAATATATACTAATTTGATATTTTTAAATCAATTTCATCAACAGTATGATTGTTATACCTAATATATGAATGATTTTGCCCGTAATAAGTTTTTCCTCGAGAGTCCTCCTGTCAATATTTCGTCATCCATAATTTCTTGACAAATATTTTTCACAGCATCTTTGTTAATTTTGTTAAATGTTAATTTGTTTGATCTAAATATGTAGCCTAGTTGCATCTACGTCCATAAATTAGTGAAAATTGCTATAATCCGAATTTTTAACTTCATATTACTTAATTGGGAAGTGATTTATGGAGTAAAATATTGTGTCTCTCATAGAAAAGATTACTCTTAAACAAATTTTTTTTAATATACCTTCATCCTTTAAAATTACCAATTATAACTTCAACAATTCAATCTGACATAAATATTATGAATTACCAAGTAACTTTGATGTCCATTTATATTTGTACTGAACGACATACCTATATGACCATAAGATTATAGTATGAACCTTGCAGTCAAGGAATATACCGAAAAACTTTATGTTATGGTCAAAATGTGGAACATATGAACTTTACTTATATGCTGATGAAGAATAAGTTTTTTATAATTTCTGTAAAGTACATATTCAACATGCAAAAAACTGCTTAAACAATCCCCGCAATTTGGGCACGTGACATTCTATGTGAATTTATGTTGGGGGTTTAGAGGGATCTTCTAAGACGAAAGTCCTAGTCATATAAATCATATTCATGTAAAATATATTATATAAATATCTTAAATTTATGTAAATATACAAATATCTACATATCTCTTGTTGAATTTCTTCAGACTTAAACAGATTTCACCAATGCTAATACGCTAATACTAATACGCAAAAACGGAATAGAGTTTTTTCAAGTGACGTCAGCACTGTTAATATCAGCTATTTGGGGGTCTTAAATAACTTAGTTTGTTAACTTATAATAATAATAAGTTATACAAATATCACTGCTTATCATTGGCATCAAGTAGTAGTCCATGTAGATTTTAAGTCTTTTTTATTTTTAAAGCCATTTCATGGAGTTTCATCAAGGTTTATTGGATATTTGTCCATTTTATTTAATAAAAATATCAAATTTGTGCCCCCAAATGGCGTTTCCTTCAATTATAATGCAAAATATGATGTCATTGAAAAGATTCTATAGAAGTTAATATCGAAGTAGATTTATTATCTTTAAGAACCATAAAATTTGTAAATTTTATTATAATACATCAAGGGTTCCTACTCTTATGCTGATTTGATGCCTCCACATTGATAAGTTAAAGAAAAGTTAGGTCACAATTTCCGCAGCACTCCTCTATCCATCAACAAAGATCCAACTTTAAACACAGAGAAATAGATTTATTATTTTACATTTACTCTAAAATTCACTAGTTTGAGTTTACCGCTCTTGCATCCTTATTTTAAGGTCCATAGCAACAGGATGACTTGTTGCAGATCTGTATTGAGTGAAAGATTCAAAGAAACGGCCTTTTGGCGGAGTTTTAGGACCAAATTATCAAATAATTAAATCTGAGGTCCCAGGGACAGTTCACAAGGAAATATAAAGCCCACATGTACACTTCTTTATTGATGAGCATCGATTCCGAATTCGGGATCCTACTCTCAATAGGAATTTTATTTTACCTTTTCATACATTTTTTTTTCTCTCTCTCTCTCTTTCTTTTCTTCTCTCTTTTCCAGCTAGGGCAGTCTAAATATATGGACTTTTCTTATGAGATCAATTCAAAAATGAGTTTTCTCCTTGAATTATTGTCATGGCCTTATCTCAAATTGTCAACGTTATAGAGCGTTATTGGGGAGATTATTTTTTTAAATTAAAGTTCCGACTTTAAGCTATCCAATGTGATACTTTTAAACTTTTTGAATATATTCGTCTTGAAACTATGAGCTTCTGAAATAAAAGCACCGATTTTCAAATTTAAACAAGGATGACTCCAGTTATAAGCATGGTACATACATTTTAAAAGTAGTTTTAGATTTTTTTTAACATTGGGCTTTAAAATATCTTCAACAAAAAGTGCTTACAATAGCTTTAAAGTTTAAAAGTACCCAAAAATAGAAAAAAAATGTAGTGTCTTTTTCTGAAGGGCACAAGGCTAGCAAATAAAAAATTAGGCCATATTTGGAATTAGGGGATCAAATTCTATTAAACTGAGCATATATTGTTTTTGTACCATTTTTGCTGTTGGACAGTGTCATTAAAGAAAAATGTTATTTTAGCCGTTGTCTAGTTACTATAGCCATAACTGGCTACTATAACTAGTTACTTAATAAGTCGTAAAGCGTTCACATCTCCTTCGAAAATAAGATTTATAGCTTATTTTTCAAGTAGTTGTAAGGTTGTCTTTATTCAAGCATAATAAATGTCTTGCTCCAGTCTTCTCCTTGTGTCCTTATACAAATTCTATCTCTAGTTATTGTCTTTTTTGGTGTATTTTGTCTATCAATATTTGTAAAATTATCTTAAGGGAACAAAGTCGTTTTTTTGTTTCAATTACATCTTGTGTTTCTTTGTTAAAAATCAAATACTGCAATCAGCCAAATAATGAAAGCAATCTTAAAAATATTAACAACGTTTATCTTTGAGGAAAGGCATAATCATATTTGATGAATAACCTGTTAAAAAAGAAAAAAAGTACTTTTTAGACAATTTCAAAAAATGAATGTGTGTTTGGATTAGGTTTAACAACGAGCTAAAGTACATGGGAAATCTCCCATGGATATCAACAGAGATTTGTACATTGAAAAAAAAACGTACTTTATGGTATTATAAGCCTTTTAAAATTCGTGGAAATGTTACAAGAAAGCCTGACCAAAGAAGAAAGAGGAATATTTGTACAAAGGCTGTCGTGAAAGCCATCAACGATTGGATTGTACAAAAATTACCACTGTATGATCAAAGAACTGGTATGTTAGCAAAAACCATGAAAAATATATTAAAAGTAGATTTGGGAGCTAACTCAAGAGCTTGAAGGAAATAACATTTGATTAATGGCATTACAAAATGAAATGGTTCACTAGATTTTAATGTCTCCTCAATGCAATGAAAACAACCTGGCCAGTGATTATATTATCTGACGAGAAGTTATTTACATATTCTCCTACAGCTGGATAGACAGTATACTACCATCAAGACGACCACAATAAATTCACTTTTAAAACCAAACATGCTGCTTCTAACATGTTTCTCGGGGGAATACATCTCTAGAATATTTTGCGTGGGAGGATATTTCGACCACATATTTACTTTTCGCTTCAATTTTGACCATGTTGCCAATAGAAAAAATATCTTTAAATAAAAACCATGGGATACACTAACAAGGGATGGAACAGAAAAAATAAATTAATCGATATAACTGCACTAAATAAATTAAGGAAATAATTTTGAAATTAGCATATTTAGGAAACTTTTAGAGAAATGAGATGAATAATCAGGTTGAGTATGATGTTTAACAGATTATCAATTATAAATGACTGGAGAAAAAAATGAAAACACCATTAATAAAATATAATACCAATTAGACTGATCTTAAATCATCACATTAATCATTTACAATGCATCATCAATTGTGATAATTTTCTATGATCAGTCGAACAATCTTTTTTATCAATGTTTTTCACCATATTACTTTTTAGAAAACTTTCTGGTTGGTTCATATTAGGGAGGTTGACGCTGCCCCTTCTATGTAAGATATTTACAGTCAACGTTTTCAACCCTCGGCCTTTGACCTAATTTGAACTCCCTCACTGATAAAAAAATAAAATAATTGAAACACTGACAATAGACTATTATATTACTGGTGGTGCCCAGATGAGATCAAATGGTATTGAACTGTCTCCAGTTACTAAATGAGCTTTATATGCTTTCCCTAGAAATTGAAATATGTATCACCTAATGCTCGAGTCCGGACTCGTTTCTTTTTTAACCAACCTGGAACGGATACTGACGACTCGAACTGACTCCCAAAAATTAGACTCGACTTCAATTCTGTCACAAACAATATTATTGAACAAACATATAAAAAAAAGAAATATTTAATGACAAAGTTTCTTAATGGTTTCAGAGTAAACTGCTCAACCCAATTCCTACTGTTACGGACTTTTTGAACAACTCATTATACAAATAAAAATGTGTTTATTTCTAAATTTTTACTTTCAAGTAAATTTTCGGAACAAAAATGCAAATTTGTATAATCTTTATCTTATTGAGCCGATTCCGATACTTCAAAAAATGCTAATTTTTGCCTATTCTGATACATCGGTACACCCCTAACTTGAACCAATAAGTCATTCTGAATTATGCCTTAAGTTATATCTTTTATGAAATTTTAGATATTGAGCGATGTAATTCTGGTAATATATGCAGCTTCTTTTATAAAAGAATTATAGGGGAAATATGTTCGATTTTATTGTATTATACTATGGAAGGATGTTTATGACCTCCTATCTATGTACATTGTATACCTTCAATCATCATTAATCTCATAAATGAATTTATACATAGCTACATCAATCAAAAAATGTCCAAAATATACATACCGAATATTTATTATACTCGTTATAGTATTTGCATAGAAGTTTCATACCTTTGGGCAATATTGAATCATTTTTGACAAAATTTATTTTTGATTTATTCTCTTATTTCACATAAGATTTCCATATGTTCATAGTTCAACTATAAGTTACTTGATTTTGATTTTGAGGCTCCATATGAAATTAATTTTTATTTCTTTATCCACCTGCAATGAAATTTTTGGACAAAGTTCTGATACTTACTTGATTCGATTTGAAGGTCAGTACAGTATTTCCTATCGTTTGAATATACAAAATAGTTTTTAAAAACCTCAGGATTATATTCTTTTGTATCATATGAGGAATGAAACATTTGAAATTCAGCAAAATAAATTCAAAATTGAAATTTCTGGATCCCTTTTCAAATAGAAAATTTAGTTTAAAAAAAAAGTTATTTTCAAATAGTTATAGTGGTTACAAAACCGGAGAAAAAATCAATACAACCAGGAATCTACTCAATATAACAGTCGTGTTTTGTAACTTTCTCTTTAGTTGAAACCATATCTACAAATTCCCAAGGAAAAAATAAGTTTTTGAGCTTGCCAAGATAAACTGCTGGGATATGGAATCAAAGGCTTTTATTTTCATTAGGTTTTGTTGTTTACATTCCCCAGATGTGCCAAATTAACAGTGCTGACGTTACGTCAAACCGCTCCATAAGCAAATAAATTATCTTTCAAGATTTTATATTTATTTTGTAAGAAGTTATATATATTATTATAGGTAAGTAACTAGGAATATTAGAAGTTATATTCAAAATCTAAATTTGAGATATCACGGATCTAGCCAGCCCAAAGCTTACAAACAGCTTATTCCTTTATATTCATATTTAGAGTTGTATGAAGATACCCTTAGATGAGTGCGATATGTTTTGTAGTTGCAACCTCAACAACAAAAAAAAAAGTCATCATTAGTTGTGATGATAATAAATTATCTAAATTGTGGTGAGTGTAAAACCCCTGTCTGAAAGAATGTCATATCAAATTTGTTAAAATTGAAATACGATATATCTTCTGACAGAAATACCTATAAACTACATTCATGCAACTTCCTCGCTGATATGTTAGAATGGTCAAAAGACGGAGAAATAATTAATAAAAGCATTGACATTTTGCTCTTAACAACATATATATATATATCTATTAAATACACTCTCTGCAATTTAGCTTATATTGAGATCCCTAAATATTTTTCTTTAATACGTGAGAAGTACGTATCTAAGTATAAATCACACGTGCTCATAGATGAAGGAGATTAACACTATGGATTTGTTGCAGAGTGTAAGTCCACACATTCTCCAATTTGTCAGGATTACCAAGTTCATTTTTAGTTTTTTTTTTTTTTTAAACATATACCGGCAGATCATATTTGTACAATTATATTGAACATGTTCTCTATAGATCTAAAGAAAGGGCCAAACGTATACATATTGCACTCTAGAAGAGAAGAATTTCTTTAATTTTTTTTAGAAGTGTTATTTTTATTAATATTATAGAACAAAAGTTTGATTTCATTTGGGAACCTTTAAGAATGGAGAGGGCCTTTTGAATCTTAAAAGTTAGATCCAGTGTGTTAATCCAGAACACAAAATTCTTATTTTTTAAATTCCCAATTATTTGTACACTTGATCTAAAAATATATGTGGTCCATCATCACAAAAACAAGCTAGAAGAATTTTTATCAAAATGCAGTGTTTTTATAATTAATTAAAATTTCAAACTATTTGTATTCTTCGAAGAATTATCATTAATTTCTAATATCAAGTTATTCTTATTAGCACTGTTCGCAAATTGCACTTAAAGTATCCAAAATTTATTACCACAATAAAATAAAATAAAATGGATAGATTTTATTTGAAAGAGTCCATATTGGGACAAATATAAGTCTTTTAAATCAAATATAAGTTTTAAACTATAGTTAAAATGCTTTGTTATCTTCACTTATCCTACAAATTTGTATACAATGCCTATAATTGAGTCTAAAATATTTGCATGTATAAAAGGCCAAAATATATTGGGATGGTCTCCTATTCTTGATTTTGTTCCAGATTATTTGAAGTTGACGGACCACAAATTGTATGTTTCTACTCTTTTACGTTTCATATGACGTCATTATCACCCGTATCAAAAAACTATTACTAAAATTGCCTTGCTTTCATTTGGATCCCCTGTTTTGAAGGTTCCTATATTTGAAATCCAAAAGATATCATTGTAAGGTCTGTATCTACTGTTCTTTTCTTAGTTGTGTAGTTATAAGATAAGTACTTAATTATATATTCTGGCTCTTGGATCTTTGAATAGATACTTTTCCTACTAAGAAATATACTCTTATAATATTTAGGATACCAATTGAATAATAATCATCATTGACAAGTACCTCAATAAGCAACAAAATGGCAACTCACTCTCCTTTCTCTCTTTGTAGATGTAAAAACCCTCCTGCCAATTGAACTGCCCGACTTTCTTTTTCTTCTTCTCTTCTCTCTCCCCCTTTCTGAAAATCCGGTACCATCCTTTTACAGAATACCAAGAAGTTTGTAACTTTGAGCCGTTTCCCCCCTTCTTTTAGACTTCTAAACATGTGTTTTTTTCTTTTCCATCTATTTAACACATTTATATATATACAATTATTACTGAAAATAAGCCTTGTTGCAGGAAAGGGTTTAAAGAAATATTTAAACAAAGTAGGAAACAAAAGCCACGATATTTGTATAAGGGACTGGTAGTATGACATTTTTTGTCCGTTAGGACTGTTAAATATTACTCCATAATGAACTACGGGTCTTCCATGAATAATTCACTCTTTTAACAAGGTAAATTCTGCAAAGGGACAAAAAAAGTTGCATTCGACATACGGAAAAATGACAGAAAAGGATAGAGTGACGTCATTTGTTCTGGATTCATAAAGAAGGACATCTTGTGTGGAAAAAGATATCACTTGCTTAAGGAATGTATTTCTTTCAATTCGCGATTTGTACATTTAATGGCTCCCTTGTCGGTATGAGTCAGAAACATGTTTGTTCCTTCCCCTCTCTCTCTCTCGTCTTTTTTCTCCTCTCGTAAACCATATGAAAACAAGTTATTATGGGAAAGAGAGAGGGAAGAGAAAAAAGGGAAAAGGAGAAGGGAAAAATTACGAACGAAAGTCTACATACATCGATTTATAACTTTGTTTTAGAAAACAGTCTCGCCTTAAAGCTTAAAAGTTGAATAACAGAGATGTGGGAGTGACCTTATCCATTATTATTATTATTATTATTGTTATAAAGACAACTTTGGCTTATTAAAAATGATGATGAAAAAACTAGTGAATTTCTGGTGTGACTCAAAGTTAAATTAGCTCATTTTTGAATGTGTAATTATTCCTTACTAAATACAACATAAAAACATATAAATTCAAATTCTAAGGTTTGTGTGAGAAGAAGAAAATTTGGATCAAAATTTGAAATTAAAATTCGGGGTAAGGAATTTTTATAACATCAATCAATAAAATGACTAGATATGGTGCGTCAATATAAAAACAATCTTGAATTAAAATCAAGAAAATGAGAAAATCGCAATATATTTTTTAACTTCATATATATATATAATTCATAAAGCCCAATATATTATAAACATGTTTGGGTCAATTATTAGAATTGGACTTCAAATTTATGGGATGAGAGTAGATATCCAAGAATTTTAGATATTGGTATATTTCTTTATTTGATTTAAGAGATTTATATTACCCCTCAAATAAAATATATCAATTTACCATTCATTTATTGTGACGATCAATTTTGGGTACTTTAAGCAATCAATTTTGCGATTCACCCAAAGGGTAAATAAGTATAATTTATTTATAGAAATTGGCGATTATTCGTGGAAGAATACAAAAGTAGTCTACTCTCCATTTTTTGAAAAATCATTCTATCCTGTTTTTGTGTTGCTGGCCAACAAATTTAAATTAGCGAGTGTCTTAATCTCCCTTCTATGAGAAGAATCATTGAGGGGAATTGTTTGTCGCTAAAGGAATACCAATAAACAGACAAAAATCCGACAAAAACTAAACATGTTTCTGAACAAAATGTTGTCATTTGCTCTCTAAATAATATAAGAACCGGCACTTTTTCATTTCGTGTGACACATTTTATGCAGGCGGGAGAAGGATTATGGAGGAGTTATGCAATAACGTACACACTAGTGTTGTCCTAAACCGGTTTGAGACCGTTATGATTTTTAGTAGACCGAACTGATAGAGTCCTTTTAAATAAGGTTGATCCGTACCGGCCTCAAAGAAAAAATCGGTCTGGATTAAAATCATTTAAAATTTGGTCTAACCCAATTCAATTGATGAAATGTTGATGACGTCATTTGTGTCACAAAATTTTTGTGTATCGACCTACAATGACGTCATACGAAGTTAATTTTGTTGCAAAAAACATATCTGTACCACTTATATATCAGGGGATAAGAGAGAACATCATAAGAGAGAACGTTTGATGAATATTTAATATCCTTCTACGGCCTGAGATCGCGTTCTGAATGGAAATACTTCTCCAAATCGGTATAGAAAAAATTACTTATGGACGAAAGGAATAAGAAATTCTGTCTCGGACCAAGTTTCAATACTAATATTTTCTTCTATTCAATCAGTATATATATCTGATTGCATTCATACATCAATATTTTTGTTTAAGATTTTAGCCCCTTGGTTCTAGCTCTGGGTTAGGTATCCATAAATCTTTATATGTAAAGGGATTATTTTTATTTTCTTATTTGTTTTAAGAAAAGTGATGTTCTTAGAGAAGCCTTAGAGAACATGTTTTCATTTACTATTAAGATGAAAAGCAGATTAGTGATTCGGGGAAGGAAATGTTCCTTTCTTATATGAGCCTGATAATAAATACCTCATTATCAACAAACAAAATCATCCAAATTGAAATTTATATCTTCTTATAAAGAAAAAATATTGTTGCAGATTCTGTTTAAATATTTATGATAAAAAAATCACAATTCTTTTGTTAATAGTTGTTCTATCTTCATTTCCAATGCATTTTTTAAAGGATTTTCTTGTATGGGACCTTTTTTTACATATTTATTGCTGATATATGCAAACATTTCCATTACAAAAAAACAATTATATATGTAGTAGATCAACAAAAAAGAAAACTCAATAAGTTTTTCTCAAAATTAAGTGTGCATTACATTCTTATACGAATTATAATACATTGCTATCAATAAGTTATTCTTATCAACCCACCGGGAGTGTTGCAAATTACACTTAAAGTAACAAAAATGGAGAGTCTCAATAAGAAAATGACAAATTGACGGCTTTTATTTAAAAAGTCCCAAAAATGGGGTCAAAATATGTCTCTTAAATCATATAAAGTTTTTAAATTACATTCAAAATTATTAAGGATCTTTACTTGTCCCACAGTTTCAATTGGAAAGCCCATACTACACTCAAACATGTCTATAGTATATTGGACTGTATGTATTGTATATACAGGGTCGTGCAGGTAAATCCAGATCCTCTTTAACTACATCCTGAACAAGGAAAGCATTTAACTTGTAATGTTGAGAGTTAACTTTAAGTGAATTGCCCAAATTTTAATTAAAAAAAGGATTTACGATGGAGGAGACCCGGAGAAACCCCATTGTTGAATTATCTTAGACGGGACACAGCCCAGCGTACATCAAGAAGACGTTCAGGTATACAAAGAACACAGTCCATGACGTTTACAATACCCGGAAAGAGGAAAAGGCATATACGATAAAAGCCAACAAGTCTCATAGTGATAAAAACGCACTCCCAGATTCCTTGTAGGCCTGAAACGGTTCGTGAAAGCATCTCCAGGGACTCCGATTACCATTATTTCCAAAAAGCTCCCCACATCTTTAAAACCAATTGTTTGCCAGTATTATGGCCCTTGGAGTCATTGGGAGTAACGGTAGTGTTATGCCCATTTTCTTTGACCCAAAAGAGAGAGTAGGCGCCGACAGGTGCTGTGAACTCCTGTCTGACCAAGTGATACCTTGGATGAAAGATGAGGACAATGGTGTTGAGTTCCTTTTTCAAAAAGAATCGGCCCCTCTCACAAGGCCTGCAAGACTAAAAAATTGTTGAAAGAAGAAAAGGTGCCATTTTGGGACCCCAAGACCTGTCCCTCAAACTCCCCGAATATGAATACCATGGCTTACTTCCTTTTGGGGGGAGTTAGAAGGGAAGGTATTTGCCAATTACACACAACAGCGTCGACTTTTTGAAGACCTCTATCATCCAGTACTGGGAAAAATTCTCCCCCACGGACGTGGTCAAGGCCTGCAAATCCTTTAGGCCTCGTATCAAGCGAATGATAAGCACACATTGAATGATTTTTTTCTTTTGTATTATTGGAACTTGTAAATAAAATTTCAAACCTCTACTTGTTGCCTTTATCGATCAGGATTCAGTTAAAAGTGGTACAGATTTACCTGAACTACCCTGTATACCTATATAGTACTAAAATGAATTGGTATTTTCACCTTCTTCTTATTTTTGTTCAAGATTGTTATTATGTTGACTTACTAAATTTGAAAAAAGAAGAAATTGGAAATAAGATTTTTTTTATTGTATTGTTAGTTGTTAAGAAATATTATGCACCCTCATATCAGCAAAATATTATTTGTTAGTATGAAGTTGTATTACGTAAGGCTTTGAGTTTTTTCAAGGTGCTTCTCATTAAAAAATTATAAGCCTCAGAAGTAAATTCGTGGTTTTTTTCATTAAAGACAATTAATAGTGTTTATTGTACTTTGATAAAACAAAATAAAGTAGTTTAAGCTTGCGGCTTAAAAAATTGGTAATATATAGTAAATTAAGAGAACACATGGATTATTTTAGCTAATTAATCAGTTTTCTACAAAAAAAAAAAAAAAAATCTACTTTTCTTTTATGTTGACAAGTCAAATATTTGTTCTATTTTCGTATCCAATACATTTTTAAAAAGGATTTTGCTTTATATACAAATACATTAAGGGCTTTAGAAATACAGCCTTTGATTTAAATATTGCAAAATTAACTAAAAATTTCTTTTATAAATTATTAATTCATAGAGCATGAATGATTCGAAGTTGAAGCTTGTAAGCATTCATTATCTCTGTTTGATCTATTAACTTTTAAAGAAAATACACTTCTATTAAAATAAAATTACTTCTTTTTCTATCTGTCATGACTCAAAATGTTTTTAACAATAGCTTTCAAAGTTTCAATAGGAGCAGTATTGTGCCATAAAGATAAAATTTTTGGTATTATGATTATTGCTCTACCTTTCATGTCGTATACAAAAGTACAAAATAACATAAAATATGTTTACAAAAACTCTTTTTCTATGCAGATTCCTTAAGTCATTCTACGGAGAATTTACACTTTTTCTTCTTTTTTCATCCCATTTGAATTAAATTTACAAAGTCAAATAACCTAGCATAAGAAAACACGAAATGAAATTTCAGATCTTGAACTAAATCCCGCTTTGAGTTGTTATGAGCTCCTTTTCATGTTGAATTTATAAAGAGTTGTTTCGAAGGCCCTTTTGTTTTGGGATTGTAGTCCGTGAACCACACATATGATGGATTCATGTAATAAATTATTTGATAGCTATGGAGTGATGTAACAAAATATTTTTTATTCTGTTATAAAATAGTATGGTCGACCTGTACCATATTTTTTTCCTTAAATATCTCAAACATAATATTTTCTGATTTTCATATAAATTTTGTCAGAACAAAATCAAATATATATTTTACTAAAAAAAAAATTTAGAGGGTTAGATGCTTTGTGCTTTTGAGACTATTAACGCATCGGTTTTGGTTGAGAAATAATTCTAATAATACCCATTAACGAAAATTAATTTTACCAGTGATTTTTTTTAAATCACAAGATTTGCTTAACTTTATAAGCATTACTCAATTAAAAACCATTAAACCTGATTTTTTAAAATAAGTTTATATATATTAACAAATTAAACCTCTCGTTTCTCCCAGGCCCATAAACTTACCACTCAAATCTTTTTTCTTACAGTTAGATAATAATTGGATCTTGTTCTGATCTTTTTTTTAATTAAAATAATAAAATAAGATGTTTGAGATATTTAGGGTAAAAAATATGTTGAATTCAACCCTACTTATTAATATGAGAAACATAATAATTGTGCCTAGTATTTTGTTTAATAACTCAATAATTATCCAAAGATGTATTATATATATGCATCAGAGTTTAAGAACTGCAATACAAGAAGTAAGGATTGAGATGGATTAAGTTCTAGAACTCATATTTCCTTTTTGCTTTTCCCAATAATAGTTTATTTGACATACCAAATGTTGTTAAAATTGGATGGAAGAAAAAAATTGTATATATTGGTGAGGTTGCATGCTTACCTCAATCTGAATCATTGGAAAAAATAAACCTTTGAATAAAGAGGTGCTTTTGTTCCCTATATAATATTTAAAGGTGGCCCTTGCTTCTTAATATTTTGTACTATATTGAAAAATTAGTTTGAAAAAAATTCGATATCCCCAATTGGTCTTGTGTACAATATAGACTATTTCTGTGAGCATTAATAAATTTTATAGCAATTTTGGTTTATATCTTTTCTAGTTTCGTTAGTTTTATTACACACTCCTTTTTATCATCAATTTGATTATTTAATGTTTGCTGTAAGTATAACAAAGTACTCGATTTACTAATCAAAAAATCATTCAAATTTTATAAATTTTAATTTATTCTACGTGTAATTTGTATTTTAAAAATAAAAACGTCAATAAATGTTTTTAAATTTACTATTTTAATTCAAAGTTTAAGTGCCAAGAGCCACCACCTAGGAATGTTACTCAAATTTGACCATTTTTTGTACATGAATGTATATTTTAATATAATCATAGATTGAGAGGCTGATAGAATGAAAATAAAGCATTGATTTTGTAAGTACACAAAAGGGTCAACCTACTATTGAATGCTCCAGGCTTTTTGATCCCAAAAGTAGCAAAACAAAAAAGAAGTTTGATAATAAACTAAAATAAATTTGTAGTTTTAATCGATATTAAATATTTAAATATTGCTTATTTTCCTCCAATCAATACAAAATAAAACTTGTGAAACTAGACAAAGGGGGATATTTGCACAAGTTTATTTTTTACAAAAATCTTTTTGAGAAGATAAAACTTTTAAATGCATTTAACTCATGCAATAACTTCTACTTTTTTTTCAGGAGGTCATCAAGTTTTGCATATATAAGTGTACATATCATCCCCTCATTGATGAGGAAATCCATCTCCTCAATTTCCTCATCTTCCTCTTTCTAAGCACATCATGGATCTGGAAGAAGAAGAGGTAGTTCCTTTCTCGAATGAAGTCAAATTAATCAATGAGTTGGAGGCAGAGGAAGAAGATGACGAGGATCCAGGGATTTTGGATCTCTCAGGTCATGATCTTGAGAAGCTTTCGCGAGCACATAAAGAGTGTGCTCTCACAACGACAACCCTACTCCTTGATAATAACGCTTTACAACGATTGGATAATATCCATACTTATCAATGTTTAGAAAAGGTACATTTCCGTTTATTCTATTTATAGATATAGTCCCTTCAAAATATTAGATTTTATTAGGGAAAAATAAAAACCTCATTCATCAGTCCATTTTATGTTATTTTAATTTGACATAGCTTATTCTTTTCTCATAAAACTGTTTGTATGATATTACACAAGTCAACAAAATTTTACTTTTTCAAAAATATTTTGAATTCTAGTAGTACTTAACAAAATCATCACAAGTCTGTAGTGTTGGATCGTTTGTTTAATCGGAAAGGGTATTTTTCCCATTCAACGGTCTTAAGGACCGATACCTCGGTCTTTCAGTCCTACGGTCCTTACTATTCTTATGTATTCTTCTCTTATTGCTAGGATTGAATAATATAAAAACAAAGCAAACAATAAATTATAGCTAGAACGTGTAATAATAGGTTCTAGCCACACAGCTTCTATTTTAAACTTAAGCCCTCTTGTCTCTTCAAAGAGGATATGTTGAATATCTGAAAAAAAACATAGTTAGGAATTACGTCATTTCAGCTGTTGTAGCCACAATAAAAGAACGATGAGGACCAGTCTTAGGAATGACAAATTTTATTCGGACCGGACTTTTAGGTTTGTTGTGTGTTTTTTTAGACACACCCAATACTACTAATCTATAATTCGTTGGTTTTTTCGAATTTTTCCATTTGATTTATTGAGTACTTTAATCAGGGTTGCAGAGTTTGTATAATTTTTTTGCAACTCCGAATATTTCAAATTCCTTTCTTACTCAAACTGTTTGAAATTATTTGACTGCAACACCTACTATTTGAAATTATTTGACTCCAACACCTACTATTTGAAATTATTGTCAAATCTGGGTTTGCCAAATCAACTTTAATTCGAAGATACGGTTGATCATTCGGTGAGGCATCATCTTTCTTGTTGCTTTGTCTATTTTGGAACCATTCTTTGTTTTTTTATTAATAATAACGATTTTGGGACTGTATGTGATGTCATAAAATACTAAAATAATAGATAGAATCTGTTCTTTTTTTTTTAAACCTTTATTTAGCCCTTCTAACCCCAAACTATTTAGAATTATGGAACTCCAACTATTTAAAATTCTATGGCTCTAATTCTTTGCAAAAATATGCAGTTTGTAATGACAGGATTCCGCAACCCTGGCTGTACTCTTTTTATAAGTTTAAAACAACTGTTAAATTTGAAGAAAAAAAATCAATAGTTCACATAATAATATCTATATTTTTTCAAATTTGTATTCACATTTAAATATGTATTAGATTTTATATATAATCCTTCCATCCTGAGAAAATGTCATTTAAAGGTTAAAAAACTACTATATTTCGTGGGTTTAAAAAAAGGAATAAGGCCTCGATTTTTCAAATATTTTTTATGCCAAAGGTGTTTATGTAAAGCCTACATAATTAAAATGCCATTCACAAAAGAGTGTTTGCTTCTAAAAGATTGATATTCAGTAGCAATATTGATTTGAATATATATTTTTTTTTATAAAATAGTAATTTCTCAAAGTTAGTGGGTTGACACTTTTCAAATTATATTGTAGAAAAAAGGAATGGAATAAATCCAACAATGGGATTTTTATATATTATTACATCAACTTATTCTTGATTATTTTCTTAATAAAAGTGAAAACAAATCAATATTGCAGCTGAACTAGACATTCTGGAAGTAAGTACTCTTTTGTACAAAACTCATTCTTTGTATTCTATTCTGAAATAGAAATTAATCATAAACATGTAGGTCATAGATGAATTATTGTATTATTCATTGAATAGTTTAGTTCTTTCAATATGTAATCATGCACACAAATTAGGATTCTTCACATGCCGGAAATATGTGAGGTACCGCGGTACTGACGTATATAAAAAGGAATTATACTAAATAATCATTGGAATATATACAAACTGAAATATTACTTGATAAAATATTAGGCCGCCGATTACATAATCCCCAAATTTTTGAATTAGATAAATTCTCTAAAAAAAATACTTTATCAGATATCCTATACCAGAAAAAAAAATCCACGAGGTTTCAGGCAGATAAAATGTTTATAAAAGCTTATATAGAGGAATAGGTACAAATGATGGGAAAAAATAGAAAAGAATTGCACAAGGTTTATTATTTAGCTATATTTCCCAGAATTTTGTGATTTAAACATTTGTTTGCCGGAAAAGCCTGTTGCATTTATCCTCAATTCTCATTTTCTTCATTTTTATCCTTATAACTAATTGTGCAAGGGTTGTTTTTTATATCCTGTAAATCTAGTTTTTTGAAATTCCATAACGTTGGATCAACCCATAACAAAAAAAAAAAAAAAAACGTCAATAGTAAGTGGTGAATGAAGCTATTTTTTTTTCTTTGGTGGAGATGGGGATTGAATAATTGTAAAATGCACGGTCGTGCCCTTGGGTTAAAAGTCAATTTCCACACAATTTTTCAGAAGAATCTATGTACTCTTTTTATTAAAAAAATATGAGACATGTGAACATTCATATCTGATACTGCTTCAAAAACCAAATTTAGTGCATATGAGAGACAATATTAATGAATTATACATAATAAATTAAATGAAATTTGTATAATTAAATAATAAAAACATTATATTTCCCGCGAAAAGAAAAAATGCCGGAAATTTAATGTAGGGGTCGGGAAATCCCGGGAAAATGGGATACTAACTATTCCCAGGGACCTCCTTTCTTTCATTTTATCTTTCATCCTTTGCTCTACCGTTACATAAGTCAACAAAAAAAATATTTTTTCATTTCCATATTCAATTAAAGCTGATCACGAATCTGTTATTTGTAAATAAAAAAAGTTTAGTTCTGCTACAATATTGGTTTGTTTTTAATTTTATTGAGGAAATAATTTATAAAAGTTTGATTAAATCATATATATAAAAAATATTCTATCCCCATTAATATTTGGATATATTTTTTTTCCTTTTTCATGTAATATAATTCTTTTTCACAGGATTTTTAAAATTTCAGAACTTCACTTCAATAAATGCATGCTTCAAAAAACTAAATTCAAACCAACATAACAGCTAAACTGGATTACATAGAACCAACTAATCTTTTGTTTCTTACTATATATAGAAGTTTGATGGGAATAAAATTAAATCACAAATTTACGATATCTGGCAACCTTTTTTCAGTTTGGCGGTGACGTATAGAGCCTATGATTCCAGCTGAGGGACACTACATTGAATACTTCAAATAGTATATATTGAACTCTCAATTTACCAATTCTCTCTTCAAAACTCAAATAATATTCTTTGATTTTTTTTAAGTTTATTTCCCCCCCATAGGCACAACAACGTCTATATATGGGCAAGATTTGGCTTCAAAACTAATTCTTACTTAAACGTAAGAAATATGACATGAAATTGTACAACGCAGAATTTACAGACTCTCCCAAGCGCCATAGTGCCTATGGAACGTCTGTAAAAAATACACATAATAATAAATACATAAATTCTAATGTTTTTAATAACATTAGACGAGTGAAACCACTGTATCAAATGCCTGCATATATCTTGGTGAATGTGTCAAAAATATTAATATGAATGCATATCAACATAGGTAACAAATTCTATGTACATTTGTTTTATTTACAAGCAAAAACTACATACATGATGGACAAAAAATGCTCTTATTGATACCTTTGTTGTTGTTAGAAGGCATCATCAGCCATTCTACAGGCTTCGGAAGCAAACGTGGACTGAATGACTGATTTAAGAAAAATATCAATAATTTTATTTTTTAATGAATAATTTTGAAATTTTTTAATAAAACTTTGAGACACGGCCTTTGTGAACATGTATCAGCCATTTTGTCGACGCATAACTCCTGGCATTCGGCTGATGTGTGTGAGGTTGCACCATCTTGGGTCCACACATAGTTGTCCTCTGGGTAGGTGGTCTTGAGCCATGCTAGTGTGGTGAACCTTAGCATCTTGTAGTAGGCCTTCCGGCTTATTTTCTCCCCAGGCTTAAAAAAGAAGGGAGGCATCTTCTTACCGTCAGATGCCACGACCTCCAGGACCATTGTTTGGTCCGGATGTTTTGTACAGAACACCCCCTTGACCTCCTCTAGTGATCCCCCGAGCACACGGTCGTTCCGACGGTTCTAAACCTGGTCCACGTTGAAATCTTCTCGTTAGAGAAAATTTTTACTGTGGATCCATTTGCCTTGATCCATGTACGAACTTTCTTGCACCTCTGCAGTTTTCTTATCAGTCAAAGTGTCCATCAACAGGTGGCATGGGGTCTTTGTGTAAGAGGACAACTCCAAGTCCTCCTCCACAACCCTCCTTATTGTCTCCTCGTGTACGTCAAACTCATTAGAGAGGCGATTCTTGGATTTTGTGGGGTCCTCCTTGATCTTCTTCTTGAAGTCCCACAGAACCTCAGAATCCCTTTTCAAATTTTGTCTCCCACTTCTTTCTTTCATTGAGAGGTCTTTTCCATCCTTTTTCATCTTGGCCACCTTGAAAATGAGGCTCCTGGAGCACTTCACAAAGTCCATAATCTCTGCCACCTCAACTTTGGCATCTAGAAGGTCTGAGATTCCCTACCTTTTCGCTTCTTGCTCACTCATGATGAAAGATTTGAGAAATGTTTGATATTGTTTAGTTATCCAGGAAGGACAGAAAATTCGGAATATGCAGGAAAAAAATCCAAAAACCTATCTATTTTAATTACATAATTAGCATTTATTAACAGTCCACGTTTTGCTTCCGAATCCTGTATATCTTTCTAATTTCTGGTATAATATAAAATAAGGTAATTTTTAATTTCTTTATCTAATTTCTTTGGTTTATCATCAAGAAAAATGCATGAAGGGAAAGGCAATCAAATATCAAAAAGAAAGCACATTTTTATATAATGACAATATAACAATAAAATGATAATAATTGAATATGATTCAAATCTTTTTCCTATACATATAGATGGAAGGAAATCAGATTTTTTTTGAGAAACACTTCGTAAGGGAGACAGGGTAAAAGTTGCAAGAATGGAACAATTATAACAGTACCCTATTTTCGAACATCAAAAAAGCTAAAATTATCATCACAGATGTTTAAATAATATAGATTAATGAGGAGAAAAAATCAATAATTATTATCAACTTTTTTTTCGAGATATATGAGGAGAAATTTGAGATATTGTAAAGCTCAATAAAAAGAGGACATTTGGAACAAGTGCCAGGGGCGTTCGCAGGGGATGGGTTGTATAATTTTTGTCTTGAGTAAGGAAAAATTATTGATTTGGAAGGAAAAAAAAGCAGGATCTTTTTTCGAAAAAAGATATCCTTGGACGAAGCAAAAAAAAATTAATCTTTAAATTTTTCAAAAAAAAAAATCAAAGTATCCAAGCTTGCCTCCAAAATATAATCCTACGGACGCCTCTGAGTGCTGCAATTTTCCTTGCATTGTAAATTCATTTTAATATATTATTTTATATCATTACACTTCATATCAGGCATGTTTTTAAGCGAGAGCAACACCCCCAAGAGCTAATTGAGAGTTAAATTATGGGTTCTATTATACTGGTCAGTGATCTATAATTTGAGTTGAATATTTTGTAGTGAAATAAAGAGCACAAAAAGAAGGAGAGGGTGAAACAATACTTAATACACCTAAATTCAAACTACTGTTAATGTCAGCTGCCTTTTATATGATATCGTGGGAGAAAATGAATTACTGCTATAAAGAGGATAAATCTTCTACAGTTAAAATAGCATAACAAAAAAGAAAATATCGTAATTATATTTCAATTTCAATATATTTATGTTATTATGCATTTTTAAAACAATTTAGAGGAAAGATAGGCAATAATGCATACTTCAGAGGGAGAAGTTCACACCACGACAACCAATTAAATAATGAAAAAAAAAAAAAAAAAAGAGCACATTCAACAACCGTTTTTCCTTTTTTAATTTTTAAAGGTAGTTTTTTTATTACATATATATATTACATTGTAACGGAAGGCGACACCATTTTTAGTTGATATTTCTCTAAATACAATGTCAAAATTTCTGATAAGCCTTAAAAAATTTCAATAGGATTTATAAAAAAAAAAAGACTTATCATTTTCAGTGACTACTACTTGATGCAAATGCTAAATAGTGATATTCAAATATAATCAATGTTATATGTACTAAAAATCCCTATGAAACGTTTAAACTTGTAGTACTTTTTCATTGATTAGGAACGTTAAAGTAGGATAGTAAAGAAAAGTACATTATCATTTCCACCTAATAGTTAATTTATACAGATAATATGGAAATAAGATTGTATAACGATGTAAGAGCATATTTATAATACATTTTAGGATCCGTAAAGGTCATAGGTCCTTTATCATTAAAGGGATGGATTATTAATGTACAATAAGATTGAAGTATTTTTATAGTTCGGTCCTATTTCAACATCCAATATCCCTTAAGATTAATGAAAAAAGTTTTTAGATTGGCACAAATAAATGGTTGTTTAGGCCCGAAAATGGCCGACATCAACCATCACGTCACGTAAAAATTGTACTAGAAAATGGCCCGTTTTTTGTTCAAAATTCATGATGAATGATAAAACATTATAAATCCGCTTAATATTATTTATGGCAAATATGTAAACATATTTGCTTGTTTCATCCCCCAAGGGAGTATCTTCAAGTGTGAATAATAATATTGCTTTAAAATTTCCTTGCAAATTTTTAAATTCAATCCAATCTTCTAAGAAATTGATCTAGAAAATTGGTAAGGAGGGTGGGGATAAATAGATTAACGCCTCTTAAAATATGGTTGAATACCCTCCGCCATCGGATTGGCTCGGCGGTAGTTAGAGAGGTTTCTTGGATGTAGGTGATGCTATGGCAGTGGTTTTTAAGAATCCAGGAGTACCCTCAATTATCCCGTGCAACCTGAGGTGTTGGAACTATTTTTGATATTGGAAGGGGTTCCTTGGATGTATGTGAATCTTTGGCGGTAGTTTTTAACTATCTCACACTAACCCCGTGATCCTGGCCAACCCCAGGGCTTTAAACTAGTTTGTGGTTATTAGAGGGGTTCCTTGGATATATTGGGCACTGGCAATTTTCCTTCATGGCAATTTTCTCCAGGGTAATCGTCTACGGGCAGTTTTCTGCGTACGTGTAAAAATCCTCTATAGTGGACATATGTAGGTTAGATATGTTGTATAAAAATTTAGTGCGTCTAAGTTAAACCAGCTGGGAGAAATAGAGACTCGGCACAGTTGCAACACAATATTATTATATTTACTAATTTTTTTTTTTTTTTGTATCGTTCGAAAAAGTTCTTTATTTCGTGTTGTATTCGATAAAGTATTATTTTTTATAACCAGTATCAATTTATTCTGGTGATCAATTTATAACAATACAAAAACAGTTAAAGTATTTAAGTACATAGAAAAATATATAGACCATATAAAATTTACAAGAATAATAAAACGACACACAAAAAAAAGAAACAAAATAAGTAAAAACCCTAGTTCATGAAAAATTTAAAATAATTTCTTGCAATGTTTAAAATACATGCACCAATTTCCATTTTCTTTGCATTGATTGCATACACACAATACTGATATTTTACCATTACTGCATGCACGTTAACGTTACTTTTTGATATTAGAACAAAAAAAGCATGCCTCTTTATTGGCCTTCCAAAAACCATTTCTAGTTCACCTACGAATGCGTCATATATTGGCCGCAGTGATTTACATTCATATAGAATGTGAGATGTAGTTTCTTGCTCTTCCCTACAAAAGCAGTAAAGTTTGTCGTTGCTTAAAAAAGCTGACACTTCCAGGGTTCCAGTAATCAATAAGAAAACCATTTTTCAGAAGGAGTGAGCAATGGGTTCTGAAAACTATTAAAGGCTTGTCCTTCTATTAACTGTATGTTTCTCCTCTTTAAAACATTTTTAATCAGTGGTAATGATGATTCAAACAACATTATTTTTATTGATACAACTTTTATCTTATCGAGCTGCTGTCTTAAGCAAAGCTCCTTATTAAAATCATAAGTATGCCCATGTCTTATCCTCTGAATTTAGGAATTTTTTTATAGGTCATAATGGCTTAAAGATTATCCCTGTAATTAACAAGATTATCCAAGTAAAAAAACGGCATTTTCTGGAGAGAATCGGCAATTTCTATAAAGGCACCTTTTACTGGAGCGTACCCACCCATGACTAGTTCAAGAGTATAAAATATGGATAAAATATCATAGTTATTCTAGTACTAACATAGATATTAACGAATTATTTCCTTTCCAGCAGGATAATATAATATATATGATAACTAAGAGCTTTCTTTCTTTTTGAGGATTATATTATTTTATTAATCCTTTCTTGTCATTCTCCCCTCTTCTCCTTCAGTAGGAATAAATAATTAATCATTATTATAGAAGAAGATTCCCTTTAATTTCATTACTGATATAATTAATATCTCTTTATAAAAATAATTAATTTATATATAAAACAAAGACCTCAAATGATGTAAAATTTAAATTTTACACCACTTATTTTTCTATATATTACTTGTAATACAGTTTTCTACAATCCATAATCTCTTTTTTTTATATGTACCCTCATTTTTATCGGATAAGATTATAATTAAATTAGGAATGGGTCACATGGAGAGAATTCTTGCCTATCTTTAGTGGAAATTGTATTAAAAAGGTCTAATTAAAACAAATATATATGAATTGAAATATAATTATGCACCACCGAGACCGTTTCTAGGTCTGATGGAGCAATTGTAATACAATAATGTTACTTATGTATACTTAAAAAAGTACAACTCCATTGGACCATTTGAAGGGAAGTAAAAAAAAAAAAAACCTTACATTTTTTTTTTTTTTTTTTGGGGGAGGTTATCAAAAAAACAGTTTTTAGGCGGAGAGGGATAAAGCAAAGAACCCCGTGGGTTCGCATGGAAGTACGGGGGGAAGTAAAAATTATGTGAAAAAGAACCTTGTCGTGGATTGAGCGCCAAGTTGTCGTTACTCCAATATTTACAAATAGCAACATTAAAATTCAACGTTTTAATTATAAAATTAGACATAAGGATGACATAAGGTCAGAAATAATAGTAATATTAGTAATTTTTGAGCTATAACAATTTGGTGCTTACCACACAATGGTTTATCAATTACCCTTAGATCGTTGTGCATGCCTATTTTTTTATTTTTAAGAGCAACAAGTCGCATATTATATGTAGCCAATATCCTTAAATGGGATATTGAGTAATTTTAACTAGGAAATACAAGTCAATAATAATAATTAACATGTGTATTATTGTTTCCGAATACACTGCACCAATAATTAAAGGAATAAAGAGATTTTATGGTACTTAAAAGCTTTAGATAAATGTTTCAGGGAGTGTTCTATTTTTAAAAATTAAATTATATGTATCATTAAATATAATGATACATATCATTTGATTTTTTTGGTGGATTTATAATAACAAGGAGCAGTTAAATCGTTCTCCCCTGATTACCAGGTACTTGGACTTAAAAAAAGATTTAAATTCTTAAAAACAATTACTATAATACCTACCATTGCGGATTCCCAGAATCAAAAATGAACACACTTGTTTTTAAGCAATGCAAATGACTCCATTTGTCTCCTAGATTTAATCATCATTCTCATTTTCTTCAAAACAAATATGTACAACAATAATCAACTCCGTCATTCAATAGCATAACCACTTATCGTGACACTAAATACTTTCAGGGTGCACCTCAAAATACTGTAAAATAAGTCCTCACATAGAATTTATTTATTTGGTAGCTAAACTTTTACATCAATACTACTGTATATATTTTACCACTTTTGCATTATATTAGACGTGTTATAGTGTTTACAATGATGTTGAAAGGTATTAGAAATCTTACCTGAAGTAGGAATTAGTAAATGGCTACAGGCTTTTCTCCAAGGTGGTACCCACGTACTCTATGCTGTACTCAATGCCCCTCTATAGCGTAAAGATAGAGTGTATTTTACCGGAACGGCAATACCATCAATCAATCTGGTTTTTGCATTTAATAGATCCTACAGGGGGAATCATAAATTTTATTTTCTGAAATCTGATCATTTTGGGAGGTTGAATAGAACATCAATAGAAAAAAAAACTTTGGCATCACTCAAACAATGTTAGTGCTAAATTAAAAAAAAAAACAGAGGAGTGCCTTGCATGTCTTTACTTTTTTTCCCCTCGTATTTGAAAAATAAGCTACAATTATTGCAAGCAAACACTGTAGACAATTAATCAATAATTCATCATGAAATTTTTT
Organism: Lepeophtheirus salmonis; assembly: GCF_016086655.4. NCBI lineage: Eukaryota > Metazoa > Arthropoda > Copepoda > Siphonostomatoida > Caligidae > Lepeophtheirus > Lepeophtheirus salmonis. Next base: position 34,659,664 of record NC_052137.2, read on the forward strand.
ACAGTGAGATTTCTAAATGTCTATGAGTTATATAAGTTTAAGTTATTGAAATTAATCGGTAAGGTTGGCAATAAAAAAACTGGTACACTAAAAAAAATGCTTAGAACTTAAATGTAAACCTAGAATTATTTTTACAAAATACGGTATTAATATGTGTGGCAATTTCTCGGAGAAAACAGTGTCCTTGATTCTGTTGGTGAAACGCATTAGATAAGTACATATGTTTATTAGTTTTCTCATGCTCTCAAACATTAATTTCCCTGAGTGGTTAGCATAACTTTAATAAAAGGGATTGAGTTGATATCTTGTTTGCTTCTTTTTTTTTTTACGACTTGTGTCAAGGTCCTTCTTCCCCTATGAATGTTCCACCTCCTTAATAATATGTATATATACCTAAAAAGAGAGCTCAAAATAGTTATATATATATAAAATTAGATAAGGTTTTATAGTTTTTAAGGTTATATAGGTGTGTGTCAACTTAAAAACAATCCAGAACAAATATTAAGAGAGGGGGAAAATCCTCTTTTATTTTTTTACTCTATTTAAACAATGTTTCAAAGACATATTTGAGTCCATTCTAGACTTTGTATTTAAATTTGTGGGACAAGTTAAGATAACCAATGATTTAAATAATAGTTTAAACCTTTGTTTGATTTGAGAGATCTATATTGGTCCCAATATAGCCTTTCGAATGCATAAAGTATATTAATTTCTCATTATTTTATTGTGACAAACAATTTTTTTCCACTTTAAGAGTAAAACAGTTGATAAGAATAATTTATTGATAGGAATTCAAGACAACTCGTCGAAGAATATAAATTTATTCCTCACTCGATTTTGAGAAAAAAATATTATAGCTTGCTTTTGTGTTGACAAGCCACATATATGCTTAAACAGAGAGCTCACAGTTATATATGTAAAGGAGTATGTAAGCCTTTTTTATGGTATTCATTCAATAGGAAGTGATGTATATCCTTAAAAAAATGACATAAATAATGTATTCTAAATCATTTTCATCAAATCTAGGACAAAAGATATTTATTATTTTGAATAAATTTACATTTTTATAAAAAAATTTTTTGTTACAACAAAAAAAAATTGATCTGAAGAAATCATTCTACTGATATGTTACCTATGTATGTTATAAACATATTAGTGTTAGACTCGGTTTTTTTAGGTTCGGTTTTAAGTTATTTTTTCTAAAACTATTTAGTATATATACTATTTTGTACTTATGTTGTTGTCTGACAACTGCGATCTCAGAGAGTAAACGTAAATTTAATCATTTTATAATTCTTCACCAAATTTTCGGTCTCAATATATAAACCAATCCTTTTTGGTCTCTATCTATGGTCCGATTTATTCCTTATCATGATTTAAGAGTTGTACAAACATGATTTATGCAAAGCATTTAACTTAATATGACGTTATTGTGCCCGTGTTTTAAGTCTTGAAACACAACTGACGTCATGAACAATTCATCTATGGAATCGGTCTAGATCCAATTCTAAATTAGACTATTCAGACTGGTTTGATGTAAGACTGATATTTTCCTACTTTTTTAAGGACTGGTCTATACTGAAATTCTTTAAAGCTCCGAATAAGTTTGGTCCACTAAAAAACATAACGGTCTCAAACCGGTCTAGGATTTTCAGACATCAACATACATATACAAGTAGTAAGCATGTTTTAAAAATACCCTCAAGACATTATATTTCGTACAACGTAATATTTGATTCCTTACTTTATTATATCATGGGATATGGTTTACAATTTTCCCCAACGTCAACTTTTTACCTCTAAATTGTAGACAACGTAAGGAGAAAGTATAAATCTAATCCTTGCAAACCCTTTAGCATTAAAAAAATAATTATATATTATTAGAGACAAAGACAGATGGATTTGCTTGTACAAGGCTTTCCTTAAAGTAGTTCTTCTTGGTTCATGATAAATATAAGCAAAAGCCGTGAAAGATTACACTATGAGCAATATTAACAATACGAAACGACCCACTACACCTATGGGGTCATCCATAAGCTCAAAAATCCACTCCCAGTCAACCCTAATATCCCTTAAAAAAGACTCACAACCTCATCCACATAATTGAACTTCAATCTACTTTGTCTCTCAACCTTGAATAACTTCTAGTCAGTAAACAAAACCAATTGCTTCCATGACGTTGTTGAGACATTTAGATTTGGCGAGCCTTTTCTCTTTTTTATTGGCATAAATCAAATATTTATTCGTCCTAGCCTTTGACTTAGCCCCAAGAGCCACTTGTATGGTAACATCCATGGTTGTTCTGACATACCTACAAGGTGGTTCATCAAAACGTTTACAAGCAGAGAAAAACAAAGTAAGACGCTGCTCTGACTTTATTTCTTAACCAATTTTATTAAAATTTTCACAAAAATCAACAATATAACATAAATTTGACATTCAATTAATAAAAGTGCAATTAGCGCCACAACACGTTGACAACATCCTCGAAAAAGTCCCACTGGGCGAAATCTGGAATACCCTCCTTATCCCAATTCTCGGTAATTTTGTATTACTGTGAGGACTTTCATTGGAAACTCATTAAACATTGCTAGACAAATAGTCTAAAGCGCTCTATTCTGTCCAAAAACTTGCCAGGATGTACATCATATTCAATTAATCAAGAAAATCGAGTGTTCATTTGCTGGTGCGACAGGGTGCCCAGTATGGCTTTCATCCCAAGATTGGTTTTTCATCATGATACGGATCCAGGGGAAGACTTTGGTGCGCAGAACAGTGATTTATACCTGAGCATTGACCTTCAGGACCTGCTTGAAGATGAAGGGCGGCATAACGTGGCCTTCGCTAGTAACAACGTCAAGAACTGCGATTACTTGGCTTTCATGATCCTACGGCCGTTAAAAGGACTTTTTGCCAACCCTCTATTTTCCCTCGAGTAATATTTCTTGGTTTTACAGAAGTTTTTAGAATCATATCTTTACGGGAGGCTTCTGTTCTAGCTTGATCAATGCCTTTGTTTGGGTGACCCTGTTTGACATGATTATATGTTGTCCCTTGCGGCGTACATAGCTGTGTACTGTTGGGGGTGATTGATGACACAATGGGAAGTTGAACTGGACACTACGTTGTTGCATTCACCGATTTGGAAGGATTATTCTATTTTCCTTCAAGCAGGACGATTTTGGCCGCTTCAAGGAAACCATCGTAGGTCCACACCATCCTGCTCCACATGTTTTTTTTTAAAAATTTTGGACAAATTGTGTGGTGCACCGTACCACCTTATCCAAAAATGAATTGTCTATTTATCATTTAAATTGCAGAAAATACACAAAATTGCACAAGGTTTTTGTTCCTGATTAAAAGAGAATACCATAACTTGCTGTTGTCGTAAAGAAGCATAATGAGCGATTGGTAGGATAAAGTAAGAAACGTATCAGACTTACTCTCAATTAGTGTTTGTTTGTAATCAAAGGGGTATCTAGGGGGATAGGATAAGGCCAGAGTAAATTGCAAAAGTTTAAAAGAAATAGACTTTTTGCCCTGGATGTCTCTTTTTATATGGTGGGGATTCTGTACAATCCTATGTTTGATGGCCTACAGGAAAACATTTTACGGATTTCTTCCTTGGCCAGGCTCCGTAGGAGTTTGGATGAAGAGGCTGTAGCCTCCAACTCCCCCAAAAAAAAAAAAAATCAAATCAAACTTATGTATCTGTTGTGATGAATTCCAAAAATTTCTGGGCTACTCCACCCCCCTAAAAAAATCTTGCAGGCGTCCCTGCATATAGAAATCCTTAAACTGGCATTCTGTGGACAGACAAATCCCTGTTGATATATCTATGAAATCTATCTTGCGGGAGAACATTTCAACCATAAGTTTTCTTTTCACTTCCATTTTGGCCATGTTGTCGATCAAAATTTTTAATTTAAACCTCGATGTACTTCATTATCACGCAATGCCATCAATAACAAAATCATCTTCCAACTATTAAACTATTTTACTTGGAGTACGTGTTATTTTGAGTATGGGCCATGAGATACCAGATTCATAATAGTTTATCAACAAGAACTTCTCTTCCAAAACATTTTTTTCACCCATAATACCCGTGGATAATATTTAAATATTGCTCTTCTACAGTTTGCATTGTTTTATTTTACTTATTTTTGCACGTTTATTAAATTTACTTATACAGATATACGCCTTTGTTCTGTTTATTCCATTATGTTCCATTCAAAAAAATATACATTACTCATAATAGGGTCATAGCTCTAACGATAATATTAATGACATAATGGTACAGGCTAAAAGCATGAAAAGAATATTTTTTTTATTTGGTCTCTATAATTAAGGGAAATTCTGGGTTTTCTACACCCATTATACTCACATTCCTCTATATAAATATTTTTTTTTTAAATTACATCGTTGACACATACAATTAATTTATGGGCCTATAAAATTGTTACAAAAAAACTCAAAGGAACTCATTGACATACTTTTATTTCGTTTAAAGAGTACAAATTTCTTATATTTTTTTGGCAAATAGTAACAGATGTTAAAATATCCACATACTTCTATTGTGCGTCGACATAAAAACAATTTTGAATAAAAAATCATGAAAAGGATAAAAACCCCAATATACATACAGACCATTTTTTCAAACATATGAGTCAGTTTTAGGCTTCAATGAGTACCTGAAGAGGTAATTTTCTTTTCCTAAGCTTCACTGTAATTAATATTTAATTCCTGAGTATTAAAATCTATTTTCTACTGCTATCATTGAGGTTGATAAAAGTCAAATGCATTTTTAAATGTTCCTTAAATTGGTCAGATGGAGTTGCACTGATTAAGTAAAAGTAAACGTTGTTTAGTATTATATTTACTCCAACTGATCTAGGAATCTTCTTTGAAGTCCATACACATAAAGAAAATTCCCTTCTCTAGGAGTGACTGGGGCGTGTGTTCCTATGGATGGACCTTCTTTTCTACTAAATACAAACAATCACTATAGTAATGAAAATCAGATGTATTTTTAAATGTCAACTTCCTTTTTTACCCATTTCAACATACCATTGATTTATACGAACCCAGATTGAACATTTACGTGTGCTCATAAAAGAAAACGGAGTAAACCCAAGGAATAGAATTGATAATTGACATCAGAGTCATTTTTCTCCATATCCTTGTTTATTTCTTTCTCCCCCGTCGTCAGAGCTGCTTTTAGCTGATGTTAGGAAATACCATAACAGCTAAGATTCTTTTATCCATAACATTCTTCAAATTGTCAGACTTACCATGTTGATTTTCTGTTTCTTTTTTTTGTAAAAGCCCAAAATGCTATTGATTACCATTACTCTTCATGTAAAATTACACCTCATCATATTACATACCATAACATTAATTGAATATGCATACGAGTAAAATCTTACTATGAAAGAACGTTGCCTTTTTAGTAACTTATTAAAATTATGAAAACATTATACTCATAATAATAATTTGAATGTGGTTATTCTATTTGACTCCCTCGAGGTGCAAAATGACTCAAAATGATTCTCAGTTATAAGTACATAAAGAATATTAAACCAAAGTCTCAAGGGAGTAATTACCATTTTTCTGTTTTGGAGTAGAAAATGACTACAACGCATATGCTGTTAATAGAAAAGTGAAAGTGTGTGCATTTCTTAAGCTTTTGAGGATACAATCTACTTGTAGAGATAGAAGCGGTCTTGTAAAATATAACATACTCCAAGGCGCATACAACGTTCATAGTTGCCTGACAGATGCTTTTATCCAAGGATGACAAATAGGCATCTTTCGGCACACAAAAATAACAGTTAGTCAGTAAGAAAAATCAATTAACCAAGGAAATGATAATCCTTTCGAATTGTTATACTTATAAAAATGGCAGACTAGAACACCAGAGTAATTAATAAATCATCATTTGTGATGGATGATGGTTAGAATGGGCATTTTTTAGGGTCAAAGGAGAAGGCGGGAACGAGACTAAACATGGTACTTTTGAATCAGTAATTTTAATTTAAAACCCTTGATAAAATTAGCATCTATTACGTATGTGGTGTGTCAACATAAAAACAATCTTGAGAAAATTCCAGTTTATTTTTATACTTCAGACTAATATTTCATAGTTATTCATTGGTATAGCCCTTCTATTCAAATTTGTGGGATGAATTATGATACATAAACATATTAACTATAGTTTAGAACCTTAATTTGATTTATGAGATTCATATCAATAAAAACAACATGGAACTCCAGGGTATTTATAACAACATCAACTCTTGTTTCCTTCAATCTTAAAGGTTTTCTTGCAAAAAAAAAATCTTGATGATTGTAGGTAAAATGTTTTTAAGAAATAACAATGGTTCAACTAAAGAACCATCAACTCATGTAAAAAAAAAAAAAAAAACGTAAAGTACTTATTATAAATTTTTTTAAATGAATTTTAATTTAGATGAGGGTTAGCAATAAGCTAATGTGCTCCCTGGCTCCTCAAATCATATTATTTTTATTTGTGTGGAGATAATTTTCAAGTATGGAGTGAGTCGCTACGTGTGTGTGTGCTCATGAAAAATGGAGGGCAACATCAAGGATTTGTTGGGGTGTTATTTTCTATTTTATTGAAGCAAAATTGGTATGTTCGGCGAAGCCTAATGATTCCATATAATGTATCGCTAGCATATAAATAAATATATATTTTTTTATGAGGGGGAGGGGGGGGGCAAAATATATACTATAGGTATCACGCGCCTTTATCTAAAGATGACGACTTAGCGCCTTTATCTAAAGATGACGACTTAGCGCCTTTCAGCACTAATACCTATTTATGATACACTGATAATGTAGTATTGAACTCCTAACACAAAGAGTGGATGAAATATTCTCATTAGAAAGCTTGCTTTCACGTCTTTGATATAATAAGTTAATTAGTACAAAATGGACCTACAAATTGAGGTACTGTGATGTGATATCATATTTCTATGCAAGAGGTGTTACATACATATAAATGAATATACAAAATTATAGATCCATTCTGTTGAAGAAGATCCTACTTGGCTTTCTCTTTTAGTACGCAAGTGTGTTTATTGAGTTATAATATCGTTTTACCCCTACTATTGTCATTATGTGTTCATTGTTCATGTAACATACACTTCGTATATTTAATATCGTACACTTATTGATCCACTATTAATAGTATATGTACAAATAAATGAAAATTATTCAGATATAGATAAGCGTGGCCCTAAAAATCAATGTTTCATTCGTACTTGGCCGGCTCTTCCATTTTGCGTACTTCACATTAAAAATTTGCAAAGTAAAATATTGATTATTGTAATTAATATTTTGTGTGATGAGTGACCAAATGCCGTTTCTTTGAGTTACCGTGTACGGAAAGTTCACTTCTCTCTTTTCACCTGAAGAAAGTTCATCCGAAGCAAGTTTATCGCGAGGAAACTTCATCCAAAAATAAGTTCATCACGAAGCAAGTTCATCCCGAGGAAAATTCATCTTAAGACAAATTTATCTCGAGGAACTAACGTCTTTGTATATAATCTAAATTAAAGTTATTAGAAAAAGTTCAAATGAGTGTGTTATTCTCTACATAAGTAATATATCTATATTCAATTGAGGAAAATAAAAATAACGTAAAGCTTTGAAGAAAATTTGTTGCAAAAGAAATTTAAGTTATTATTTCAATTTGGAACTTCTTTACAAAGATAAGGATAATATTACTAAATGATTAAATCTTTGTATTAAAAGTAGAATAAAATACTATATCCCAGTTGATTTTTTTCATTAAGATATATTCCAAATATATATACAATAGTTGAGGATGAATTTTCCTCGCAATGAAATTACCTTGCGATAAACTTGGTAATTCAAATATTTACTTTGCAGAATGAGGCTTGGAAACTCCATACTTTCATTATGAATATATATATTTTTTTTTTTTTTTGTAATTTTTAAAATATAATAGACCTGAGAATTTCATTTCAAGAGTCTGGACTTATATCTTTTTTAAACATGTACATTAAATATTAAACTTACAGGATGACGTATAGACAATAACACTCATATTTGTAATACTTATTGAATTACAACAATTTGGCACTCAACCCTCGATTTAATAGTGGTCCTCACTTTTAATTTTTTAGTTCTATTTTTTTTACATGAAAAAGCTAAATTTATTTATGTAAAATAAACAATATAATTAAAAACAGTACTTATTACATAGTCATCCAACAACAATGTCTTAGATAATTAAACAATGATTAACATTTCAACTAATGAAAATGTCCATAGCATCGCTATTTTTTTAACGTTCCTTTAATTGGTCAGTATAAGTAAAGATTATGGTATTACATTTACTCCATCTGACCTAGGAATCTTTTTTGATGCTCATATACATAACCTATATTTCCTTTTTTAGAAACGATGAGGGCGCTAACCTACACACATTGATTCCAAGAGAATAATTTTTTCCAAGCATGCCTATTAAAAAAAGATTTAATACACAAATTTCAACACTATATCAACACTTTACTTATTACATTATTTTCTCCTGCTCCCTCCTTTCATTCGGTGGACGTGTTGCCTATTAACTTCTTTATATATATTTTACAAGTATTCCATTCTCATCAAAACTCTCCATAATTACTGGGTGTAGTATAACATACAAATATGTTATACTACACCCAGTCTACTACAGTGAATTTTATCAATTGATGCACCACTCTCCCCGCGTCTTAATGTTTTGGCCTATATTAAAAAATATATGGGAAAAATCTTTGACATCTCGAATTTATTTCTGATAACATAAAATTATGTACAGTACCTACTTTATCTGTAAGGGTAAATACATTTAATTCCAATAGCAAACCTTTACTCGTTGTGAAGTTTCAATATTCGATTTTTTTTTTAAATATGAATTAGATGATATAATATTTACAGTACTACAATGTACTTTATCTACAAGCCAAACTATTTTTGTTGCACTCTTCTATTCTCAGTAGTATAGATAAATTTTATTAATTAACCCTACGTTTCATTAGTGTTGTAAAATATAAACGTTAATAATGATTGAGAAACTCACGATCTTACTCAACAGCTTAAGAACCAATTTTTTGACAAAGGAATTTATTTTCCCTAACAAACCTGATTGTAAAGGTGGTTGAGAGAATGAAGAAAAATAAAGAAAGCATTGATTTTTTGAAGTATACTATAAATGCTACTCAAATATACATAAGTAGAACTAATCCATATTTTCCTTGATTAATAGTATTATGTAAATGCTGCTATAAGTATCACTTAATAAAAGAGATATTTTTAACGTGGCATCAACAGAAAGGATTTTATGTGCTGTTATCTTTAATTTCACCCATTATGAAAAAAAAAAAAAAAGTAAAGTAAATTTATCTATATATCTATATTAAGTAACACGAAACTTCATATCCTTTTTTTTTCAAATTAGCATTTGCATATTTAAATTGGTGAAAAAAACACCATGAATTCAATCGAAAATATTAAGCTAAAGTAAAGTAAATTTATCTATATATGTAGATTTCTTGAGAACTGCATTAAGTAACACGGCGTGTAATAATGTGGTGAAGATATTTAATACATTAACTATGTATCTTAACATGTTCAAATGCATTATGTTTTTTTTTTTATATCCTTTTTTTTCAAATTAGCATTTGCAACACCATGAAAATATTAAATCCATTATCTAAATTTAAATTAATAAAAAAACCTCATGACAAACTTAAACAAAACAAGTGAACTTGAATTATTAAAGACGTTTCCCCTTCCTCAAACAGAGAATGTTGAGTCTTATTAAAAAAAATTATTTTCCTATCCATATTTCATGGACTCTCTCAGGAAAGTATCATGGAGTTTACTCCATAACTTTATATTCTTTATCTAGTTAGCCATGAAATATGCGGTTAAATAGTATTAGTATCCGCCTTTTTATAATCAAAAGCAGGTTCTTCCTGATGGTCCCATTCTTTCCCATCTTGCGTGTGTCTAAATGGAACATCCATGCTTTTCCTTCTAATTCCAATATATTCTAATCCATCGACGTCAACACCCTAACATCTTCAGTTTTTATGCACACAGAAAGAACATACAATTGGTTATCAATTTATTTGCAACCAATGGAGCATGCCTTGTCTTTCACCGCCTTTCCAGAAAAATATTTCTAGAAAAACGTTCTGCTGTTTATGTGGGATACGAGTATTCTACATCTCATGCCCATAATATTTTTTAACGATTTTTAAATGCCTAAGGTATTTTTATTTCCTAAACACGTTACTGTTCTAACAAAGAGGGTTTTTCATTTTTATAAAACCTTGTGTTTCATTGGCTATACTTAATGCTTGGGGCATTTTTTAACTTTAATTGTATCCCATATCCCTTATGTTGGGTACATTTAGTCGGGTAAGTATTCCAGCTATTAAATATGCTACATAATTGGCCTTCTCATTCTGCTCATTCTTGCACAAATAACGTTTACTTTCTTATCATTATTGAATACTTTTGATAGGATATTGAAAAGGTACATGGGAAGCTGTCTTCTTTTAATTCATCATTAAGTAAACTTAAATCAAATGTATATATTGTATTGTGGTGGCATAACTAAAACTTAGCATAAAAGATATGCAAGGACGCTTGCTTCAAAGGTTATTAAACAATAAAAATAAAAAGAAGAGCCTTTTTTTCCAGTTCCTACTTAGTTTTTTTTTAACAAAAAGGATATAACTAGTTAAGATATAACTACAGACGCTTGTTTCTACATTGTTATTTCATATATCAAGTAGAAAAACTCAAAATGAAGGAATCGGCAAACATTCAAATAAACTTTGCTTTATTAATAAATGTACGAGTAGACTTCTTCAGTAAACTAACAAATCAAATCATAGCAGCAAGATTTTTGAGATTACTTGATCCTAGTAAAGAAAAAACGTTATAAGCAGCTGGCTGTGGCAGCTTAAAAATGATAAAATATATATTTTTTCAACAACCAATGCAAATTAATGAGTCAAAATACACATCAATAAAAGTTAGAATATTTATAGACCTCCATCCAAAAGTTTAGCTTTCTTGAAGCTCGCAGTTTGAAATTTAGTAATCACAAATAGAAGTGTGACGAACGAATCTTTTACGTTGTATTTAGAGTATTATAATGCAAATTAACAAATTTTAAATTGTCAAAAAGAAATCATATTCAATTTTAGACGGTGATTATAAATCTTTGGTTAATTCTTTCCTATCAAATCTGGTTTCCAAGTATTAAAATAATAATGAAAACAGGCTAAAATTGCAGCTGGACTTAGAGCCAAATACTTTCCTTTTTTTTTTCAACCCTGATAATTTATGCTTCAAATAAACTGCTTCGGAGAAGAAGAAAAGTTGCAAAACCGGAGACGATGTTTCTTTTCAAAAATAACAATCAAATACTGGGATTTTTTTTTTACTTTTAAAATTCATTTTTCCAAGATTGGATGATTGCATATAAAATATTTAAAATCAACACAAAATTTTACGAAGAAACATTAATTTTCATGTGGATTATTAGGATTAAAATATTTAAAAATTCGATTTGATACGAAAAAACGAATTACAGATTCCTAATCACTGGGACAAGAACTACTCGAGTTAAAATTGATTTTTTTTAACATTTAGAAGAAGTTTGTGAGCATCTTTATGTTTGTTTATTTATTTTTATTTTTTCTGAGAAAAGAAATGCAATCATAGAACAAAAGTAGAATTATGTTCTTAATGAACATTTTTTTCAACCCATTTTAAGTAAATCCCAATATTATCATTCACAGCTTTCAGTACAAAACAATCGACTTGCTCGTATATTCCAAGTTGGAAAACTCTGCCATCTCAAGATCCTGAACTTGGCAAACAATTCCATTGTAGCAATGGAGGGCTTCAAGGAATTAAAACTCCTCTCTTGGTTAAGCTTAGCCTCAAATAAAATTAAGACAATTGAGAGTCTGACTCAAAATGTGCATTTAGAGCACTTGGATCTCTCTGGAAACAACATCCCACATATTTCAGACTTGTCTTACTTACGCAATTTGAAAGTAAGTGCTGTTACATATTTTTATTAGTTTAATACTTAACTTTTGATTTATGTAGACACTTCTTCTTCATGAAAACCGGATTGGAACTCTTCGCCTCTGTGATCGACACTTACCATCAGGACTCTCTACATTGACACTCAATGACAATCAGCTCATGGATCTAACAGATGCAAGCAATTTGAGTAATTTGTCGGATCTGGTACAGCTGACACTAGCGAATAATCCATGCATTTTTCAACCTGAGGATCTCTCCAAGCAGTTTGATTATCGACCGTTTGTTATCAATTGGTGTTTAAATGTCCAAGTCCTTGATGGAATACCAGTTGGAGCTAAAGAAAGGTAGCTTTTTTTTTCTTTTTTCTACAAGAACGATAGGTAAAGGATATAACGATCGACCTTTGAAATATTAGTGTTTGTAAAACTAGAATGTATTAGGTCAGAATATTAAAAGGTTATACAACCAAAAGTAAAAGTGTTATAAACAATTGTAAAATGAAGCATATATTTTATATATATCTATGTTGTGTACAAGTTGGAACTTGTATAAGGAAATTGTCAAGTTTCAAATACTTTGTCTTCAAATATATTCTTTACTTATAACATTGGTAATTCCAATTAACAACAATTAATTGACACTATTATTTCCTTTTAATAAAGTAAAAATTATTTGGTTGTTCTATATTTATGAAATATTCAATTATACTCATCCTAATTACTGTAAATCCTTCATTTAAAATTATTATACACATTTTTGTGTGCAACTTGTAGAACTTGCTTATACAAGTTACAACTTGTACAGAACATATTTATATCAGATTAAAAAAATCTGTAGGAAGTACTTCAGGTCAGCCTCATTTCCCTACGAAAGCATAAAGATATGAAATCCCATAGACGAGGCGTTTTATAATAAAAATATATATTTGAAGATGTCTGAGAGTCTTGTTGCGTAGAAGAGATGGCCTTTATTGAGTTATTTAGGACAAGGGAGGTTATCCTTTTTGGTAAAAACTCTGTGTAGCGTCAGAACATCTTTAATGGAACGTCTATGGTATAGAGTGATGAGGCCGAGTCTTTTGAGTTTGCAGGAATAGTCGTCGTTAACTCCCAAAGGAGGAAACATCGACACGTACTGACCTGTATCTTTTCCAGGAACATAATTAAATAGTTTCGGAAATAATTCCAAATCTCATATATGTACATATATTGTTGTGAAATTTATTTTAATCATTCTCAAGTTCCGATTGTTCCTTGTAGTAATACAGAATGTATGCCTCTTAAATCTAAGACCCGAGAGTTGTAAATTTTTATGTAACCACTTGACTTGTTTAAAATATGCAGTCTGATAAAATTCTCTTTTTCCAAGGTATACACAAACTAAATATTCCAGAAACTTTGATTTTGTACTTTGGCTTTGCCTGCCTCAAGGGTAAAGACATTGTGTATTATTAATGTTTTTCAAAAACTTTGCAAATTAAAACCATGTTTAAGAAAATGGTATTAGCTTTCATTTGGTACTACTTTCAATATTGTCGCATTGATTTCTGGAAAGCTACGATAAAAACAAGGGCATAATCTCCCAAATTTTGTGTGGTTTTTGAAAAACGTCTATAATAAAGCTTTATGGCGTTTGAGGCAGACATGGCCAAAGTCCAAGGTACTTGTATATTTTGACTTTGGATGAAGGTAATAATATCAATTTGGATAAGCTTAAACTAAAAATCCAAATGTGAAGACGTCTAAATTACCAATTTTATTTAAATTTAGGCAAACTGAATATAAGTGACTATTAATCATCTTTTAAATAAAACTCAGTAAATCAAGATTATACTTTAGCAAAGGAGGAAAGTTATACACAAAGTTTTATGTCTATTCTGTGGAACCAAAACTTTTATTAGCCGAATATATTACCTCCATATTTCCTAGAAAGTCATAAATAAATAAAAACAATAATAAAAATGGAGAATAAATCATCAACACATATATATATATATGTAGTCTCTAACAATAACTCCAATCCAAGTCAATAGCGTCTATATTGTGTTGAGACTGTGTCTAAGACTTATTTTTTCACTATGGTATTAAGTTATTTTTTTAGACCAATTGGTAATGATATAGGTACTCAGACTTTCACATCATGGACCAATTTATTTAGTATCAAACTTAAGACCAATTCTTTTCATTCTCAATCTTTGGACTGACTGTCTCCATTATCCTTCTTTATGAGTTTACAAATATAATTTACTACGAGAGTGTTTCCGTGTTGCAAGGCTGAATAGAGGGGAACAAAAAACAAAGAAATGAAAGTACAAGAAAAGAAACAGAGAGTGGATCTAGAAAGAGACGGAGAGAAAAGAGACAGAGAGGAAAGACAGAGAGATGGATAAAGAGAGATTGATAGAGGGAAGTAAAAGAAGGTGTTTCCCCCCCCGTCAAAAACAGCCTCTTAATGACCTATGAGATCCCAAAAATATCATATGGGTATGCTTGGTTATTTTATACGTTTACTTGCGTAAATTTCAGACTAATCCGTTCGATCGTTTTGGATTCCATGTTTGATAAATCCAAAAACTGACTTATAAATATATATACAAAATTCAATATATTTAGCTACATATGACGTTATTATGCTCATGTTCAAAATTTTGAAACACACCTTACGTGATGAGAAATTCATCTAAAGAATCGACCTGGACCGATTTTTAAATTAACTCGATCCAGATTCTTTTTTTTTTAAATGACCGAACTCCAACACTATTGAGTATTTTTTGTTAACCAATCTTTTATTCTTAGTTTGAAGGCAGAATGGATGTATAGTCAGAGTAAGGGACGACATTTTGCAGTGGGACAGCATAAGGAACTGTGCGAATATCTCCTCTCTATCTGCCCACTTCATCCCGACGAAAATTGGGAAGAGGACAAAAAGTTAAATTTAATTCTATCGAAAGTGCAGGAGCATCAAGAAAGTCTAAGGAAAGATCCAGCCGAGTCACTTAATCTAGGTAAGGTTAAATAAATATACATGCAAATGCATAAATATGCAAATATTAAATACATATTTTAATTGATGCTAAATGCTTACTAAATATTCACTGGAGAGTATTATTCTTTAAGCAGAATTACCTTTCCTCACTCCTCCAAAAAATATATAAAAACAAACAGCTGATACAAACAAAGCTTAACAATAGTACCATAAGGCCCCGCCCACACATAGACTTTCACCTAAAACGATAATTTTTGAAAACTGCTTCTAGAGAGGAAAAATCACAGAACGCCGTTCACACGGTAAATAACTTGTACAAGCAAATTGTAGAAATAAAGTGAAGGAGTTAATTTTTACACATCGAATGCGCTCATTTTCCCATCTCTAATAAGTAATGATAATACTCCCATTAAATACAAAAAAAATATTATTAACTTGCTGGGATTAAGCAGATTTCTTTCTTTTATGTACTCAAAAAATTTTGAATACGAAAAAAAATAAAATCGGCATCTTTTAGAAAACATTGCCGAGTGGGCGAGGTTGAGTTGCACTTCTGCCTTCTCGCAGAACTCTACCAAAGTCTCAACATTAAAAATACGTTGATCAATGAAGGGGATTTATGTCAATTTCAGATATAACTTAATTTTCTGCTTTTATTTTTTTGATGCGACCACTTTTTTTTTCTTCATAATTTACGTAAAAAGATAAAGTTTGGTGAATAAACATAAAAATAGTTTTGAGCAAAAATCAAGAATGCAAATATCCATACAGTCTGATATTGCATATACGTATTTGAGGCATTTATTGGTTCTGTCTTCAAATCTGTTTTTAGTTAAGATATCCAAGGTTTTTAGCTATGGCTTAGAACTTATATTTGATTAAAAACATATTTATTAGGCTGATATTGCCTTTAAAATAAAATATGTCAAATTCTCATGGTTTAATTCAGACAATCTTTATTTTCTTCTTTTGTAAGTAGTACAATTTGATGTACACCCAAAGGGTGTATAAGAACAATTTGTTGATAGGAATTAATGATAATTTGTCGAAGAATACAAATGTAATCCACACCCAATTTTGAGAAGAAAAAAAGTTTTGATTGAGTTTTAATTGAATATGCAAATTCATAACATATAATATTACTTTCTCATAGATTAATATAATCTACAACATGGGTAGTTTATATTAGTAAAGTTTTAGTTTCATCAATCGAATATTTAATTCATTTAATATTGAACTACTTATAAGGAGTAATCGCCTACTTTTTCAAAATCATTTTGAAAAAAAACAACAATTAATATATGAGATACATTGATATACCATGAGTAGAGTTGACAAAATTATAACTTGCAGGTACGCTAAAAAAAACCTGGAATAAGTGGTTACCCTTAACAATGCGAAAAATTTAGAGAGCAGTCATGAAGTTTTATTTGATTAACTGCGAGGAGATAACACAATGACTGAATAATCTCGGGCTTCACACAAGATGGGGCTATTTTTTTTTAATTTACCTCATTTTCAGTTAGTACTAACCTTTAAAAAACAGTTGACAAAATTTAATGATAATCTGTTCCCGAATTTGTGAATTATTATTCTAGATATGACGTTAGTTTTGTTATTTCCAAAAAAATTATCATAAATAATTTAGTGTATTAATTTTACAGAGCTTTTTGATGGGAAAAAATGCCGTTCAAGTTAAGCAATGGCTTAAAAATTGTTATGGGGACTCTGCTCCATAAAATGAATATTAAAATAATGTTATAAGAATTTTTTTTAGACATATTGAACGAAAAATAAATGTTCTTTTTGTTAAGTCCGAGACTTTTCAGCCCTTTTGTTAGAAGGTGAAATAAATAAAATATATCCCTATTCATATCTTGCAAAGACATAACCAGAAATTACCACCATGTCAATCATAATTTTAGCCTTACACTCATAACTCCCCACAAAAAAAATCAGTGTTAGTCTTTGTCTTTATCACTCTCGTGATTACTTTATAATTAGATGTTCTCTCTCTTCACGTTCTAAAATAGAATAATACTGAGAAAAGCTTTGGAAAATAAAAACACTCTTCAGATTGCAACTGTAAAAAATATAATTCTACTTCAAGGTCATGTTTTTACAACTACGTTAAACCATTAGTAGTTATATGCAAATTGTTGAAATCTTCGTGAGGATACACTATTTACCAAAAAAGGATATGCTGATAACTTGCAAGATATTCGTGCTCTTCATAAAAATTTTAATCGCTATTCCAAAACTTCATACGTTTTTTCGAGCAGGAGCACAAAATATTATGTTTAGAAGAATAAATGGCTAGATAAGTGGGGGGAAGCACAAAAGCTTTACGTTAAATTTGCCAAACGTGCCTCCTACCCTAAGGAGAATACATGTTTGTGGATTTATTTTTTATCCTACCATACTTAGATAAGTCATTACACCACTTTCTTGTAAAAACATTAGTCCTTTAGTTCTCAATCCCCTGATTTGTTTTAAAGCTTAATGTAGCATTATAAGCAGTGGTGAAAATCGATTATATTTTGGGCATATCAAAAAATATATCAAAAACCAAAAGGATAACCCTTACCATTTGAAGAATGTTTTGTAGGAGAGCAGCTTAGCTGTCATTACGTTTTATTAAATCAGCTACAAACAGCTGAGACGAGGGAGGAAGATAACTAAGGAGATTGGTAATAATTTCTCGTATTTTAATCATCCATTCTACTCTGATTCCAATAAGGTTTTACAATTATAAACCCACAACAAATCCTGAAGGTTACTCTGGGTCTTTTATGAACACACACGAATGTTTAATTAGGGTTTGAATATAATTGACTGTAGTAGAAAAATAAGTTCACAACTCAGGAATGAAATAATAATGACAAATTTCAATAAAACGGACCACTTTAAAAATACAAACGGTTGTCATTAACAACCATAACTTTTATAGCAATATCTCTCAGCAAATATGTCGTCTATCATACTTTTAAATAGATACTTTTCTTTTTGATTTACACTAAGGAGGATTTAGACAGCTTTTACATCTCTACTAAATATGAGTGAGTTCCTACTTTATCTAGGGGAGGGGGGGATGGAAAAGAAAACAGCCATTATCAAACAATTTATTTAATTTTGTTGACTCTGGAAGAAGGGATTTATTTTTTTTATGAGTCTTTGTATTTGTTAACTTGAGAAGGGGAAGTTTACATGTTGTATGTATGAACGAATCTTCATATTTTTTGAATTACTTTGATCCTTTATTAAATTGTCAGAGCGTATTACTTTTTAGAAAGCAACTCCTCTCATAACAGCTAAGAAAATGTTCATTAAAAGATTTAAAAAAAATGTATTTTGCTGTTAATTATTTATTTTTTTGTCTTTTCCTATTTCAACGGAGAGAACAACATTTCACTGCAGAAAGGGGAACACTCTAACAAATTATATGTTGTGTATCAATATTAAAACAAGCTGGAATTGCTTGTGTGAAAATTGATCCGTAAGCTATCAATAATCTATTAAGTTCTCCTCTAAAAATATATAAACAAATTATTCTCATTTCTTATTCAGTATTATGGATTTCAATAGTAAAAGGTGGAAAGGAAAACGAATAAAAATATTGAAAATATATCCTCGGACTTTCTCACACTTATTTCATTAATTCATTCATTTTTGGAAATATTTGCGTTCAAACTGTTGCATTCGATAACATAATTAATAGAGTTGTATGAAATATGAACTTAACTTGTCCAAGATTTTTTTGTAATTGCAATCTCACGAGGGGTTTTTTATTCTTTTTTAAATCTAATGTTATTATTTTGTCATTCTTGAGGAGATAATATCTAAATATGGAATAATCTAAGTATAAAGTAATCACTAGTGCTTTTGCCCACCAAATACGGCGATTAACACTGAGGATTTGTTGGGAAATTATAGGGGTAAGTCCCTTTTGGCGTCCAAGTACATATAATTAATGATCGACAATGGCGTAATTTCTCCCCCAAGCAACACAATTACAGAAGAAATAGAGAGCAATTAACTTGGAAAGGAATCAAAATAAATGTGAAAAAAAGCAAGTTATAATGATTTCTCTAATAATGTAGTGTGTACATTAATTTTGTATTCTTGAATGAATTATGATCACTCAACAAATTATTTTTAGTAACCCTTTGGTTGTGTCACAAATTTGAAAGTTGACAAAATTTATAGTCACAATAAAATAATGAGGGAATGGTTGAATATATTTGAAAGGGATCATATCGTGGGCAACCTAGTTATTTTAAATATGTATAAGAAGTTAAAAAATACATTGGGATTTTTTCCTTTTTCTTGATTTTTTGTAGACACTCCACAAATATTAAAAAAGGTTTAATCAGATATCATGTTATCAGAAGTCTCACAAACTATAAGGGAAAAGAATAAATGGAAAAAAAGGTGCCTATCCCTTGCTTTCTAATCAATAAATAATTGAGCATAATACATATGAACACTTACACAGTACAGGTGGAAATAATAAGGATATCAAGATTATTTATCGCATAGGTATTCTTTATGTAGAGTAAAGATAGAATATATAAAGATATATTTTTGTGAAATTTTTATCCTTCGATTTTTGTAACTTAATAACATTCAGAAAGATATATGTACAGGGGCATGCACTGTTATTGGGGAAAAACTGTAACCTCCTACAGATCCTGAAGAAATGCATAATGACCATTTTTTTGGTTTAATTTAATAGTGTAGATCAGTGGTTCTCAAATGGGGGTACGCGTACAGATGAGGTTTGTGGAGGCACTCCATTGGGTACTTCAAATTTTGAAAGAATATTTTACAAGGTGTACATAACTCTTAGCGCCACAGGGGTGGTCTGGAGAGGCTGTAGCCCAACAAATTACGAATTTTTTCCTTTCTACTGAACAATTTAATATTTGATTATTTTTTTTTTTTTAAAGATTTAATATCTGAAATTTAATTTTCTGTGAAAAGCATTGGATTTTTAAATTCTAATAAAAAATTAAATATTTTTTAATTTTTCGCCAAAAATTTAATAATTAAAATTTTTTTCTAAAACATTTAATTAAACAATTAACATTTCAGGGTGCACTTGGGCTAAATAAATATTTTACAAGTGGTACATCACTAAAAAGAGGTTAAGAATCCCTGGTATGGACGGTAATAGCTTTTTTATATTTGATATGACCTCCATGATCCTCAATTCTCCCACGGAGTAACCATTTTACTTCATAAAGAAAAAATCTAATCTTTCATAATCGGTCCCATATTTGGCTCGAGTAATTCTCACCAATGTCCTAGTTTATATCCTTCTCCCCTCCTCCCTTGTAACAGCTGATTGTAGCTGATCTCCTTCAAAACATTCTTCAAATTGTAAGGGTTGATTTTCGTTTTCTTTTGTTAACATGCCCATTACACAGGATTTTCATCACTACATATATATATATATATGATAAATATATTAGGGTCGATCGACGTCACTATACAAACCTATAACTATTTTAACCCCAAAAAAAAAATATTGCGCTATAATAAAGACATACATAGTAAGTATACACATAAATTATTTCCCAGATTGTAAAGGTAGAATAATATTATTATACAAAGAACTTTGAATACAAAGAAAATGTTCCTTTTTTCTTTTTGAAGAAATGCTACAATGATTTTGGATGATGAAGACATAAAAAAGCGAGCTATAGGGGGGAGAGAGAAAACGATAACGTGGGGATAGATGAAATATGAAGCATTCATTATTATAGAAAAAAAAAAAAGGGGGAGTAGTGGATTCTAGGTTTCTCATACTTCATTGAATATGAGAGAGGGGAAGACCCAGAATTAGAAACTATACAATATACTTCTTTGAGAAAAAAGTATCCCTTATTTAATTTTTTAATTCTGAGTTTTATGAATTATCATTCAAAAAGTATTTTTTTATTATGTTGGTACACAGGGGCATTCGAAGGGAGCAGGCTGGATGGACATTTTTAGGGATAACTTTTATAATAAAAAAATGCCATGCCAACACAGCATATAATTTAATTTGAGGATTTTTTTCAAAAATACCAAACCCCTCTCCTGAAAAATTCCTGCGTTCTAGGTCAAATAACTGGCAAAAACACACACCTAAGATGGTGAGTGCTTCCAATTAAAGATGGGATGGATCTACATCCTTTTCGGATCCAAGTCCGTTGTAATCTTTTGACGTAAATAATCGAGGAAATTTCAGGTACCAAACCAAAATTAGACGGATATTTGTCTCAAATTTTATGAGACTCTTAGCCGAAGTTCGAATCAAAATAAAATAGGATTCGTATAAAGGTTACATTTTTATTGATTACTGTATCCGAAACAATGAAACTTTAGTAGATAATTATTATAATTATTTTTTAAATAATATTAAATTCACCACGTGATACAACTGTTTATTTAAATGTCGCTCCAAACACTAATCAAGTTAATTAGTCATACTAAGTTGGATATAGATATTATCTTTCTTTTTTTAACTAGGATTAAGTATGAAACAATAGTACACACTTTTCCAGATCCATAAAAGTTATAGTATTTGAAGCAGGTTGGGTCTCGGATCTCAAATCAATTTGGATAATACAAATTTACTTATAGCGTAACCGTGTATTTCGGATCTGGGTCACAGGCCCATCCTATTTGTACTTTTCCATTCATTCGTTTATAACAAATAGGTTTGGAAATGGCAAAAAAACTTGCTTGACTCTATCAATTTAATAAAATTTGTGGTGCAATAACATATTTTTAGCAAAAGTTTCAATGCTCAGGATGCCATCTTTTTTAGTAACAATACAAAACATTTTTACATTGAATCTGCCCACGATGTATTCTTGGTCGAATAAGAAGAGAGTAAATTATTTTGTGTTTAATTTATTCTGAAAAATCCGAGTGAGTAGATTTCAATTATCACTAACCCAAATGAACGAGTGTCCAAATCAATAAGCTGCCTTCATTCCCCGATATTATCAATATTGTATAGGATGAGTTCATACCTAGAGTGGAAAAATACGATATTTTCTCTACTTATGTCAGCCCGAATGGATCCCTCACAAAAAAAAATTAATTGTAGAAATCTTACTTTCAGAAACTATTATTTTTATTAGTAAATCATATTATAAAGATTTGTAAATTATAGCTTGGAATTAACCTTTGAGCACGGGTATACATTGGTTCTAGGTAATTTACCACAAAAATTTTCGCCCCAGTTAATTTTACTGGATATATTTTTGCTTCTGGTCATTTCGCCTCTTGGGGTTTTGCCGTTTTTTAGACGTTTTTATTGTAACCCATTATAAGTGATAATTATTCAGGACAGTTAGAAAAATTCGGAGATATAGTTGATCTATTTATGACTCAAATATGTTTGAGAAAATTATAAAAAGATACGTGTATGAGCTTGTTAATTAATAAACCTACAGCAAGAATCAGTTGCATTTATACGAAAAAAAAAAAATGATTTGGAGACATGTTTGTTGTATAATTATATGATTAAACATGAAAAATTATATCAGCATATTAAGATGGATTCATTTTGTTTTTACATGAACTAAATTTGAAGAAAAAGTGTAATAATTACATGTATAGAAAATATATTACTCTGTTTATTTATTATTTTCTATGAATGTGTTTCACAAGAAAATTACTGGAATATGAAATAGTCGTTTATGAAATAGGTATTCTTGGTAGGTTAGGCTAGAGTGTAATGTGTTAATTCATTTCACATCCCCCCCACCCCATTTTCTACTCCCGTAATTAATTGAAACCTGCAAAAATTATAATTGACTAGTTTATTTACAAATTACCAGTGATGTTTATTTAAGGTTACAAAAATTTCAGGAATATAAAGTCACTTATTAATTATTCTAATGAGATAGTTATATTTTTTTAAAAGCTCAAAACACCCCTGGGGCCTCAAAAGGGCTGGTTAATTTATTGATGGTATCAGTAGTATTTAGATGTAATAAGAGGTATATGATTTTGAGTCATATTTGTTATTTAATTATGGGATTCAAACCGATTTTTAGACAGATTGACTTTGCATTTACATTAATAAAAAGTAAAATTTAGTATGATTGCTATTATTTGAGATAATTAAAAAAGCAAAGTAGATGTAGCTGAATATAAATACATGTCTAATGAGTAGAGTTGACATGTTTGTAATGGAAAAACAAAGTTTATTAATAATAATAAAAATAAAAATGTTTGTTCCGTGTGCTCTTTTTTATTTATTTTTGAATAGGTCTTCGTAGTGTTAACTTCTCCCTTTGAAGTAAGCATTATCATCTTTCTTTGGTGTAAATTGTTTTAAAAATTCACAATAAAATAAATTTGAAGTTAAATATTTATGCACTAATGCTATTATTAATTCATTTTCTCCAATCATATAACCGATAGCTGATATTAACTAGGGTTTTACTTGAGTTTTATCGTATGTCTTACTCCTGCCTTGGCCTTACTCTTTCGCCCTTATAAACACTATTACTTTTTTATTTACACACTATTTTCCATATTTATCATCGTCCAATCTATTAATGAGATACAACAGTAAAGACTAAACATAAAGGTCGAACCTATAAAATAAATTACGACAGGGGCAAATGTATGCAGCAAAACTACTGGCTACAACATATACTCGTATTCTATATATTTTGTGTGGAAACTATCATATTAAATATAATAGAAAAGGAAAGCTTTTTTTTCTCTAATTCACTGTCCTATATGTGTGTCAATGAATATTTCTATGAATACCATGTATAAATATATTTAATTTGTATACTGTCATATACAGAGGGTACTAATAGAGAAAATAATATACATACAATTGGCTAAAATAACTTTTTTCTATTCGTAGAATTATATTTGTCATAAAACCAGTGAAATTACACAACAAAGAACCATATGTCGTAAAATTATCTAGATATTTACCCTCGCAGTTATGACATAATGGAATAAACATGGCCTGTCAGCATAAAATCAAGCTAAAATGTTTTTCTTCAAAATTAAGTGCGCATTAAGATTTGTATTCTGCCCAAATTATTGTCAGTTCTATGAACCAATTATTCATATTCACCTTTTGAGTTTGCCGCAAATTGCATTTGTAAAGTAACCAAAATTGACCCTCACAATAAAAGAATAATAAATTGACAGAAAATATTTAAAAGGACACAATTTATTCGGCACAATAAAAGAATCCGAAATCCAATAAAGGTTATAAACGATATCCACAATTCTTGGGGTCAAAACTCCTCCACCAAATTTGAATACAAAGCCTATAATTGACCCAAATATATTTCCATTTTTTAATTATTGTTCCGGATTTTTTTTTATGTTGCTACACCAAAAATCCTGTTATTGATGGTTTCTGTCACATTTAAGTAGCAAAAGTTATATCATGTTGCTTTATGGTTGTAAACATTTCTTTTGTTATATCTTTTGTTGAGTAATTATAGGAACAAAAAGGTCATATGAATTTACTGAAATATTGCAAATAATATTTTTGTAAATTAAAGTAGTGATTAATATGTTTTCAATGAAGTAGTGTTCATTTATTTCTATAAAATATGACTTAACTAGCGCGAGTTGTTTTTTTATAATTCAAAGCTTTTATTATTTTTCTTTTTTTTTTCGAAAAATCGAATTTTCTGTGAGTAGCTATGAATTTTTGAAATTCTTTGAACAGCTGTGGATTCCAGAATTTATTTTCCAAAAAGTTAAACTTTTTGTGAATAGCTTTGGATTTTTTAACTTAATTTTTTGAATAAAATTTGATTACTTATGAGTCTATATAATTACATAATTTATGTGTAAGGGAATTAAAACAAGTTAATGAAATGCTTCATATTCAAATTGATTGATTAGTTTTTACTTACTGTGAATAATTATATATAAGTGAAGCATGGCATCGAAAATGTGTAAAAATAAAGCAGATTCATTTTGTTAAGTCTGACTCGTAATATTCTGTACATAATTTGGAAGAAAAAGAGTATTTCCTGCTTTTGTTCAAACAATTTGGCCTCAGGCATAACAAAATTAAATTCCTTTATTTTTGCAAATTCTAGATGTCATGCTTCACTAATATATAATTATGTTCAGTGAGTAAATACTAATCAATTAATTTGAATATGAAACATCTCATAACTTGTTTTAATACCCTTCTATATAAATTATGTAATTACATAGACTCTTATGTAATTAATTTTTTTGTCGGAATATTATTATAATTTATATTCACGCAACCTAACTAGCTTATTATATTTAAATTTTGTAATATATATTATGAACTTAATTGACCATAAATCAATCTAAATCAACCTTTTTTAAAAGTAATTTTTTTTTAAATTGTAACTTAAAGTATATTCTATAAGTTCAGCTATGATATAAAGCATATGAAGGAAAAATAAAAAAGATATTAGCATCTAATTAAGGTCCTTCATTTTACTCAATTTTTTGGAGGTTATACACATTTTCTATTAAATATAATCAAGATAACGTATTAAATAGTTCATTTTTTAAATACTAAAATGTTTTTACCAATTTATTATTTACTTTGATTTTCATATATATTGTTTTTGAATTTTAGTTATACCCTAAAAGCTTGATTTTATAAAAAAGTCTTTAAAGGGCAAACCTTCATGAATTGAATGTTTTAATGGCCATATTCGTATTCGACGTCTTACATAACAATAATAAATGTGGATTTTAGCCTGTGGGCAAAAATGCTGTTGCATTGTGTTACATCTGTCATCCAAGACGGCAAAAGAGTATTTTGAATGATGAAACCTCCTACGCTTAATTCTCTATTCATTAATAGGTTTATTTAGTTAGTTATGTCTATCATTAGTTGAGTACATTGTAGGTCTTAAAGAATAAAAAAAGAAAATTAAAAAAAAGGAAATGTTTTGCTCTGCCCATTAAACTATTCTTAAATAAATAACAAAATTAAAATAAGAATCAAGGGGTAGGTTTGATTATAATTTTTCTTAAAAAACCATAAATAATCTCAAAAGATTTTATTCGTTTTGATGATAAGTAAAATATAAAATAACTAACTTTCATCTACATAAAAGTTAAACAGTATACTTTTCCAATTTAACTTTCCGCAATAAAGTTATTAAAAAATGATTTTTCTTTTTCAATACTCTTGCTTACATATTACTTTATATATATATTTATATTTAATTATATGCTGAAAAAGTCTTAGGCCTAGGATTTTAAGCTCTCCTGATTTTGTTTTGTTTTTGATGTTGACAAAATAAAGAGTGAATTTTCTTTTCCTAAGTTGTTGTCATTATTAATTTATTCTGAGGAGTTAATTTCCTTTTCTACTTTATATAATACATCATGGATATATTTATACGAAACCGGATTGAACATTTATGCAACTTACAGAAGATAAAGAAGTACCCTAAGGATTTTTTGTGGAGTTATAATTGTAAACCCTTGTTAGACTCAGAGTAAAAATAAGAATTGACATCGGAGTAGTTGTTGCCTTTATCCTTCTCCCACTCACCCTACATGTAGGAGATTTAATGAAATGTCATTACAGTTAGGCTGGTATTTTTATTTTTCCAAAATATTCTTCAAATTATCAGGGTTACCATGTTGATTTTCTGTATTTTTTTGAACATGCCCAAAATGCTCACTATTAGTATCACTGCATATAAATCCTCCACCAATCATCAGTGTTACTCTCCGGCATTCATGAGCACAAGTACTCGACTATATTTTGTATTTATATTTTGTCTGTTCAAGAAATTGCATACTAATTAGTAATTTCAAAATAGGGAGGAATTATATGCTTGCTCAATTCATATCTAGCGGTATATTTACCGATATATGCTTTTAAATACATAACTTTACACTCAGCGTAATTTAGACAAAATTCCCGTCCCTAAATCATATAAAACCATGTATGAGAGAGTAATCATAAAAAAAACGAAACAACAACGCGGCACATATCTACGTGAACATCCCCAGTTTCCAATTTTTGTAAAATAAGAACTTGTGTACAAATGGATTTGTCCACTCCTTATTGAGATATTGGTTTTTGTCTTGTTTTTTAGTATATTGTCTGATATGTACATAAGTAAGTCATTAATTTATAAAAGAAAATCAAATATTTTTCAGGAGATTTTGGAATAATATATAAAGGAACTATTAATCATCGAACTGAAGTAGCTGTATAATAAATCTTTGTTACTAACGGATAAAATATATTAATGAAAAACTCATCAATTCTTTATATTAAAAAAAATACATTTAATTTCAACACTATTCTCAGAAAACTTATCTTCAGCAGTATTTTTTATCTAAAAAACTTTTTAATTCAACTGGTATATATCATAGAAGAAACTTTTTTTAACTAATTTATGCATTTTAGCAGTCTCAACAACAATATTAAAATATTTAAAAACAATTTTTATATTTCTTCAGCAATAATCCTACTATGAACGAATGAAAATAGAACAAAATGGAAAGGAAGCTCTATTAATTAAGTTATCCTAATTTTTTCAGTTTTAATTTTGTAATGAAAGACACATTCCTCAAATGGAATTATTCATGATGCAACTGTTGCCCTTGATCAAATGCGATATTGCTCATCTGAGTGTGAATATTTATATGTAAATGGATTAATTTAAAGATGGGTTAGCACATCTATTATGCGTTTATACGTATATGTGTATAGGGAATTTATTTCTAAGAACTTTGTATATTATAATTTTCAAACTTCCACAATTCTTACTCTCAAAATAAAGAGGTTTTGTTATTTAAAATGTTCTTGTTTGTAGGAAATGCAGAGATAAATTAATTTTAGGAAGCACAAAAATTACTAACGAAGCATTTTCTCTCCCTCAAACGAGACTAATTTTAAATCACTGAACCTCTTCAATTTGAAAGTGAGAAGTCCTTCGAAATAATTGTGTATACACGCAATTTATTTATGCTCTATAAAATGAACTCAAAAAAACAAAAAAAAACAAGCTGTACATTTGTGTCTTGATTGACCCTATGATTAGATTTCACTTATAACGAAATATTGCAGAGAAATAATTACTTTTACCTACACACATATATAAAACCCAAAATGATGATGAAAACAAGGGCATTTGAAAAGAGAATAAATACAAAGACGTTTTGGAATCAACTACGTAGTCATGAACGTAAAAATGATGCCAAGAAAGTCTATTACTCACATAGGATTATAACAAATGATACGAATGACTGATGATCTCAAGACATAAAGGATGTCAACTCTTACAAAAAACAAACAAAAAAACATTAGACCACTTAGGAGCTCCCTCATCTGGCCTAAAACCACGTCCATCCTAGTTGGGGACGTACAAGGTGGAGTTAAAATTGTGGACTTGACTTTAAATCAATCTGGAGTACTTTTGGGTAAATATTTTAAAATACTAGGTTGCTTTATTAAAAGAAGGGACTATTCCAGTTAATAACTAATAATACATAATTGCTACCAAACTGCTCACACCTAGACAATGTCATTTGAGGGGTAGTAGGGAAGAGAGCGGGTGCTACCCCTCATTAAAATTTGGATGACCTCAAGGACTCAGTCGAGCACCAGTAGGCATCCATGTTTGAGGCCTTAACCAAAAGGACTCCTCCGCCTTTAGGTACACATTGGAGGACATGGTAGCAGTCAAAGGAAACCACTTAGAAAAATAGAAAATTATATCGATAAATAAGTCTCTGATACAGCATCAATGTTGTGTTTCTTTTCATTTTTGCAAAAGTTTAACGTATTTGTTCGTTAACAAAAACTCCACAATTTTACTTCCCACACTTTTGACTTTGAATAACGTTCCAAAATGGTGTCCAAAATTTTAAAAAAATAGAATGTTCTCTAAAAAACATTAAATAAAGTGAAAAATTTACAAAAAAAAAAGACCTTGCTTGAAAATAAAATTATCACTGAAATCCATATGGAGGGTAGGGGGTTAGAATTCTGTGAAACAAGAAGCACATGTTGTGTGAATGACCTCTAATCGGATCTTTCCTATTTGACGTAGTTTTACATAGACACACTAACAATAGGAAAGCTCCTTCCAAATATTACATTTAGTCTACTTTTTTCTATCAATATTATTAAATAAAGAAGCCTTCAATATACTATACAAATCATTCGGTACACCATTACAAGAGCTG
This sequence comes from Lepeophtheirus salmonis, assembly GCF_016086655.4. Classification (NCBI taxonomy): domain Eukaryota; kingdom Metazoa; phylum Arthropoda; class Copepoda; order Siphonostomatoida; family Caligidae; genus Lepeophtheirus; species Lepeophtheirus salmonis. The sequence goes on from NC_052137.2 coordinate 34,688,950, forward strand.
CCTATTCAATCATTATTATTTTATCGTAATTATTCAAACACCCCTTTTATATTATTTTACACCCAGTATATAGATACAAATCATTAGACACAATTAGTTTAACGTATTTTTAGCTATACGTATATCATTTATATGTACTTAAATGCAGTCAAAATATATTTCTAATTAACCTATTTTACTTGCATTGTGTTGGCATATCAACATAAAAACAATTTTCAATAAACGCAAAACAAAGAGATATTCCCAATATTTTTTTTTATCAGATATACATTTTTTTAAGTACAGTGTACATACAACTCACTATTTTTTAAAGACTTCTTTAAGTCAATTATAGGTTTGTATTCAAATTTATGATATGAGTTTTAGATACCAAATAATTTTTATCTAAAGTTGAAGAACTTTTATTGATTTAAGAGACCCCTTGGCCACGATATGCAGTCCCCTTTTAAATAAATTCCTACAATGTATGTGACCAGTCCAAACGGTTCATAAGAATAATGTGTTCTATTCTATGAACGATTATTCGTCAAAGAATACAAATATAATCCACTGACTCAATTTTGATAAATATACAGTGTGCACGGATATTGGGGTAATCCAGAAAAACATTAATTACATTATTTTTTAATGACGACATTCAAACTTCGTACATATAAATTTGATTAAATTTATAATAACATATAAGAATTTCATACAAAAGAACCACCTCCAGATTTGACAGTTGCTGTAAGGCGGCAACAAAAGTCCATCATTGCGGCATGGACAAATTCATGACCGATTTGGTCAAATGCCTTAACCAGCGATGCTTACAAGCTCTCAAAATTCGTATGAGGCTTCGCACATGCCTTTGTCTCAAGAATGGACTACAAAAACTAACCCATATGATATAAAATTGGGTAGTTTTGAGCAGGGGAGTTGGTAGCTTTTATCATTTGAGGGCTAAGCCCCAAAAGATAATAACAGCTTTACATAATTACTTATACAAACAGGTTTATTTTATATATAAATATATATATTGTAGCAGAGGGTGCCCGCGTTGCAGGGATGAATAGAAAGGAATGGAAACAAAGAATGAATGTAGAACAAAAAAAAAAGAGAGAGGGATGTAGAAAGAGAAGAGGGGAGAGACAGAAAGAAGGAGAGACAGAGAGAAGGAGAGATATATGGAAAGAGAGAACAGAAGGGAGTTTTTATTTTAGTGAAACACAGCCTCTTATTGACTTTGGAGGCCCAAAATAATATTATTCGAACATTTTTTTTTAATACGTGTTCCTGTTAAATTTTAGACTGATCCGTTCTACCATTTTGTTATCATTCCGTGTGTTATCACACACGGAATCTCCCTTTTGAGAGGGGAGGGCCTTCAGCTCCTTTTAGAGGAGTTCAAGGCCCTCCCCCTCTCAAAAAGGGGACTAGTATTAGTGTGTTGAGGACATTATTCCTTGACATTTGTGTTTATTTCCTCTAACAGCTACTTGTACCTGATCTATTAAAATATTTTCTCTTCCCAAACATTCTTCAAATTTTAAGGGTGACCACGTTAATTTTCTGTTTCTTTTATTTTATATACCACCAGCATGAGATTATCTGTATTGAATTAACGGAAAGATCAATTTTCGCTGGTTCTTAGTCAGGGTCATTAAGATGAAATAATGTTTGCATGACTTAAAGAGATCAAACGGCTTAGTAAGAATGAATACACAAAAAATAAACTTTATATCACGAAACTTCGACGAGCTAGAGAAAAATATATTTGTGGTTAACCTAATTTCGGTACACCTTATTTTTAAGTCAGGACCCTCCTCTTGAGTGAGGCCCCTTCGCTGAATAATTTTTTTAAATATTCAAAATAGATACACGAAGAAGATTTTTTTAAGGACTAAGAGAGAAAGGATTTACTTTGTTTTTTAAAGATCATTTTCAAAAATGAAAATGAAAGAAAAAATATTTTCTAAGAAATCACGTCATTTAATAAAATATGAACACGATTTGTTAAGGAAATTCATAAGAATAGCCTTCTTTTTTTTTTCTTAAGAAAAAGTCACTTTAAATTAAATAATAAATTATTTTCCATTTCATTTGATAAATATATGCTTCTATTAAAAGAGGCCACTCGAAAAAAATGTTCTCTTAAAAAAATATCATTACAAAAAAAAAAAAAAAAAAAGGGCTCCAATTATATTCGATAAAAAAGTGTAAATGAATATATTTTTTTAATCAAATTTTTAGAAAAAGAAAGAAAATGGTATCATCCATTTCTCTTTGCACTCCGGTCTCGCTCATGCTGACACCTGCTCTGATTTAAGCAAGCAGCTAATGAAAAAGTGTCAAAAGTGGCAAAACAATCTGTTTGTGAGTTATTGTCGTATGTGTGACGACATTATTTTGGTTAATTCCAAAACAATGGATCAAAAACAATTTTGTATTTTAACTTTACACTGCTTCTTGATTTGAAAAAATACCGTTTAAGCTAAGCAAAGGCCTAAAAAGTGTTATTGGGGCTCTTCTCCATAAAGTGAATACCAAAAAAAAATAAGAATAATTTTAAAAATGCCAATTTTGAACGAAATAAAACGTCTTTTTTTTTTTTTTTTTTTTTGATAAGGCCGTGAATTTTCAGCCCATATATTATTTATCTAAAATTGCCTTAGTTTTCTATACTTAAACAGCTTTTTATATTAAGCTCTAATATTTACTTTAATTACCATTCTACAATTTAACATATTTTAACTATTATTCGTCGAAAAAAAGTGTATGTTACTTTCCAACACCTTAATTTTCTTCCATCCATGTCAAATAGATACGTTCTATAAATGCCCAAAATTAGGTCAGGAAGAGGAGTTACGGCTTAAAACAACGTCTACTTTCGTTGGGGAGAGGTTCGTCATCTTAAAATACATAGACCTGAATAATATGACACAATTGCATAAATGACGTCATAAGGAATAGGAAACACAGATTTAAGAAGAAAAAAAAATCGAGCTTTTTCTCCTTTGAAAATAGAGTGATTAAAAAAAAGTCATAAAAAGAATGTTTTCATAAATAAGCGCCATCTATATTAATTTCTAATTTATTTATTTTTTGATGGATAGGGGTGTAACAAAAAACGTGGTTCTAAGAAGGGTTAAAGAAACGAACCACGTACATACAGATGGGTTGAAATTGATGTTAAAAAAGAACCACGTAATTTATGAATGACCCCTTAGCATAATTATGTTATAAAATTTACATGTGGGGGTTTTTAGTCTTTAAATAACATTTTCTCATGTTTAAATAATTATATACAAAATTACAGCACATATTTGAAATTAGCATAAGAATTTGCAAATATTATTTTAACTTTTGTGTGAATTTTTGATTTTTTTATTAAATGTCGCCACAAACCTATAAATTGTGTAAAAATTCGCAAAAACTCCATTTGATACTAAAAAATAATCACAGATTCAAGATTAACTCGTCAAGTAGTACTAAATTTTAAAATATGGATTTTAAAAGTTTCTTGAAAAAAAGTAAATGTTTTTTACTTGTGTCATATTAATTATACGATTTCTTTCGCACGCGAACACTTAGTTGAATGCAATTTTTCCTAAGGGACACTGTTGAAAAAAATAATGAATATATTTGGTCACGATTCATGCTACCATACTTTTTAATTATGTTTTCCAGTATTGTTATTCCAATTTAAAAAAATAAAAGATTAATCTATTTGTAAGGAATTGCAATCATTAAAAGCTCATTAATTACTATCAACTGATTCATTTTTCTTCTTTTAACATTATTCAACATTCCAACTTAATTTTTAATTGATCAGTCTTTTTTGTTTTTATTTTTTTTTTCCTCAAGAGCTGTCTTTATTCATAATTATTTATACAAATGAAAAATAAATATATAAAACAAAAATTACGTTTGTAAAAACATTATTCAACATTACATTTACAAACTAATTTCCTTTCTAAGACTCAAAAAACAGCCATATTCATACATTTATTATTTTTATATAAAAACCGACTTAGAAATGTATAAGAAAACCATTTCTGAATGGTATAAGACATGAAAAATGAAACGATAGGAACAATAAGACAGCAGAACAAATAAAAAACAATGATTCTACAATAAGTATCACAGACTCAGACTTAAATTTTTATTGTAATGTTTTCTAAACTGCCTTATTTCAAATTAAAAGTTTTGAAATGTCTGGCAGAGACTCTTGGATAAAAGTTCACTAAATTTGCGGCAAAATCCCAATTTTTTTCCCCAACTGTGGAATCCTGATGGAAAACATTTTGCTGCAACTGATATCATTATTCCTCGAATATCGTATGGCTCGATAAGTTTTTCTTCAATTAATTTATGTTTGCAACATAGGCTTTGGCACTACTGATGTCGATATTATTCAATACCTTATCTTCCACAATATTATTTAACTGTCTACAGGGAATGTCGAATAACATTGCAGCTGACGGTTTTAATGATGTTTGTTACCAAACATTCAAACATCCTCGTAATAAAAATTATCATTAAATCAACTTAACTATTGTTATTCTTGGCTAGTAAGTAAACATTTTATCATTTAAAATTGAAGTAAAATTAATGAAAATCATAATTACATAGTTTTCCAGTATGAATCATCATCAAATATTTTATTTTGGGGAAAGTGGCCGTTAACCAAATGCATTTGCCAAAGTGTTTTAGATACGAATTATTATGTCTACAGGGTGGTCCAGATAAATTGGGAAAATAGTTAAACGAACTAGAACCATAATTTATTATTATTAGCACTAAAAGCTACTTTTAATGATATTCAATTATTCATAATAAGATCCACCTTTCTCGATAACCTTGGCCACACGGCCATGGTACGAGGTCTCCGTAGCCTGCCAAAGCTTCCAGCGCCGTGTGGCTGAAGTTATCGAGAAAGGGGGATAAAAATTATTGAATGTTGTTTTAGGTGGGTTTCCTAGAGCCTTAAAAATGATGGTTCTACCACATTTATTTAGTTCGTGATAAGCCTTTAAAGTTTTTTTAAAGCACCCTCTAATATTTAAAGTTATATTTTCTGCAGTAATGTCATGGTAAAATTTGATTAATGAATATGTTGTGTTTGTTTGTTCAGTTATCAAAACCAATATCCTACCAGGAACAACAATCATCACTCTATACCTTCAAAGCTCACCTCAACCAAAAAAGCTGAAAGGTCTTCCAACGAATTATTCAGAATTTTCAGAAACTCTATCTACATAGTCTTATTTATTATTTTCTATAATGTTCATAAGTTATCTAAATACCCTATTAGTTAGGAACAACTCCATTTTTCTTTCTTGAGTAGGTATTTCATAGCATTGTACCAAAAGTCATAAAAACTTTTATTAGAGGTGTGTGTGTGTCATGAGTCATTTATTTTTTCAGTTTCATTTCTTCATACCTTAGTGTAAGACTCTTTAGTAGAATACTTTTTAAAGATAAACTATTTTCACATGGGTAACACTTTATCAACAATCTCATAACAGTTTAGAGTAATGTATTTTTTTGATCCGAGTTTCTACATTTTCTTTTCTTTCCTCCGGCACATAGAAATAAATTTCCCCCTTGTTAACAAATTATTTAATAGCTCAAGCTCCATTAATGTCACATATCCGGAGATGGGGTTTCACGTACCATATAGATTAGAGTATGTAATAAACATGATATTTTAAGTACTTTTATACAAAAAAACAACAACTGAGTTTTCATAATATCATTCCACATTTTGCATAGTCGCTACTACATTCTCAGCTGTAATTATTTATATTTTGAATTTGGATTCCTACCTTTAGAAGAAATTAACATAAGTTTGCACATCGACTAAATCAAAAGATAGAAACCATAAATGTATTTAGCTTTTTTATTTTTTAGCAATTATATTGATAAAAAAATTCCTAGGGAAGTTTATAATTCATTTTATAGATTTTTCTATGCAAATTTAGCTTCAAGTGAACAGATACTTTCTAAAGTCACGTTTTAAGACATTGTTGCTGTGTAAACTGAATACTATGGGAAATATTTCACGGGCTACAAATATTGGTCTTAGATTCAATAGGAAATTATCTTAAATGATGTTAACTATAAATAAGCTTTGATTTTTATTGATTATAATGTATATTTACATGACTGTTGAAGGCATTCATTGATTAATTGAATCAATTAAACTATGAAAGTTGGTGAGCTTAGGTATTGCGAGTTTTTTAGTTTTCTAATCTTGAATAAATAGAAATTAGTAGAGAATTGCCTTATTGTCTTTGGACTATACATTTTCAATTGATGGCAACAGGTCTTTCTTTTGTCAAAGAATATTTCTAAAGATATTATTTGAAGCGAAAATATTCTTCTAAAAATTAGTAGTATTAATTTTTTAAATAGTTTTTTACAAGTAAAGAAAAATAAGGTAAAAAAAGCATAAAGTTCAAAGGTAAATTGTCGTAAATCAAACGTAAGACAATTTATTATTGAGCAAAATAATTCAGTGACAGGATGACTACAAATCCAGTTTTTAATTTGAGGCATTTCCAATCTCTTCACAATAAGGTTCATGGGTTCTACGTCTTATATTTCTTTAATAAAATACATTCTTTTGCTTCTGACCCCACGATACATGAAAGTAATTTGTTAATTATAACATAGATTAGCTTTAGATTTGTAGGGTAGATATACAACTTTGAATAATTTTGGTCATTATATACATACATTTTTTTAAATTAGATCGATTAAATCTTAATATCTGATTTTTCCAAATTTAATAAATAGAAAGAAAACTAATTTTTTGTCACTATAGGAAATCATTCTCCGAGATCAAACACTCTACCTCGATCCTCCACACTAAAATCCCCAAGAACAAATTTATTTGCAAATAAATTGCCAAGACGGAACAGTGATGCCTCTCGAACTGGAGGTCTCTGCTCTTCATCCTCTGTTGAAAATTTTAAAAGAACCGGGAGTATTTCCTCACTCTCCAGAAGTAACGTAAGATCCAATCCAAGATCCTCTCCTTCGCCAATGAGAAAATCCGTGGGAGGTCACTCCACATCTCAAATGAATCTCTGTTCATACCCCGTTGTTTTACCAAGGAAATTATACGATAACAATCAAAATCTTAACATCATGACACAGAGTCTTCGATTTCCATCCAATAATCTCAACTATCATTCTATGATTGGAAATATTGAAAAGAATAATGATTTAATGACGACGAGCCTGGATCCATCTCTTTTGGAGAACATTATTTGCAATGATACCATGGGGAACTCCTACACAAAAAATGTAAGCATTATTAATTTGAAGAATAATATGATTTATATTTGAATTGCTTGTAGATGAATGATTCCTTGAATAGACATCAAAATTCAAATCAAGGGATATCCGATACATGGATGAAACAACGAAACGGGGATAATAATGGGTACATCCATCGTCCTGATATCCTTTTTAACAACTCTGAAGGTACACATAATATTATCAAATTTTAGAGCAACAAAGCCTTATAAAAATATTTTTTTATTGAATATTATTAGTTGATCAAACTCAATCCTTGATATACCCAAGACTTCAGTCCAAACTTAATACTCTGCCTGAATCACTGAATAGTCCAGATGTACCAGTTCCAATGAATTTTTCTGGTAAAGATGATCCATTGCTTTCTTATGGTATGAGGGATAGTATGTATCAGGAAAAGGCAGATAAAATTGGTTGTGCTCAGTCTATTACTAAATCTGTTGATAGCAGAAATGAAAGGAACAAATTGAACGAAGAAAAGAAACTCGAGCATAAGGAGAATGAGAACCTCACATCCATGGGACAAGAAAAAACAATTAAAGAAGAAGCAGCTACGAAAAATATTCCGTCCGAAACTGAAATTGGTATATTCCGTGCATGGAGTTCACCAGGAAGGAATGGAACAGTAAAAATAAATAAATACACTAGTCTTCATAATAAACATTGATAGTCCCACAAAATAAACCATAGATTTTAGAATATACCACTTAATTTTGATATGTTTCTTTAATCCCTAGTATATAATCTTTCTTATCAAAGTTTTTCTTCTGATAACTTTGCCCAACATAATCCTTCTTTTTTTTATAACAAAGTTTCTCATGAATACATAATGTTTGTTTTGTTACAAAAACTATAAAAACAATCTGTATTCTTATTTGATAGTATATTTATTAAGTCTTCCACTTCCATTTGATGAGTAGTTGGATCAGCAAATAAAGATTGATTGCTTTCTGAATTTATAATTAATTTTCAAAGGATACAGTTTTTCCAAATGTTTCCATAGAAATGGCTTACAAATAAAACTTTTATGTCCTACATTTCAGATATTGTAAAGAGGCCACCCACTTCTGTTAAGAGTAAAACAGTTTTTAAAAACAACTTAATCAATTTATAGGAGATTCAAGGGGGTATTTATGTATATTAATTTTTATCTACGAAGAAGGAAATATTATGACAACTAATGTATAACACAGAGAAAAATATTTTTTCGTGTTCCTATCCTTCTCTTGTGTAAACCATGACACGATACACTCATCCAACCTTAACAATTATATATATTTTTTAAGATTCCCCATTAGTTACCGAAACAAGAGTGTCACCTCTATCCTCCAGCTCCCTTCCAGTCGCCGATTCCAAGCCTTTCGAATCCCTTCCAATTAAAATTGATAAAAGTACTTACTCCGATGAGGGAAGCCATCATAGAGATTTAGAGGGGAAGAAGAAAAACAATATCTCCCAAAAGAAAGCAAATTCAGTACAATCCAATCCAAAAAGAGAAATCAACAAATCTAGAGGACAAGAACCCGCCAATGCAAAGACGACCAAGAGAAAAGTCATTCCGAGAAGTCAATCCTCAAGACATATAAGCTCAGAGCCACTTTTATCCAAAAGCAGTTTAAGTGAAAGCCTTTACTCAAAAAATGTTAGAAATACAAATCGCAGTAGCTCTGCTCGAAGTACAAACGTCACAAGAACAGATAATGGAACGAAAGGAGGGGGTAAGGCGCTAAACACTATTCACAAAATTCATTTATTCATTCGGGAACTCATTGAGTCGTAGGTCGCAGTATGAGTCGTAGCTCATCTGTCAGTACACGGCAATCTAAAAGCATCGAGACCGAAAAGAAGGAAAGAAAGGTTCGTGAGCTTAAGGATGAAGCTAAAAATATTCGTGGAGATGATCATATTAAATTTTTGACCAAGGAACTCCAATCAACTAAAGATGCATTGGAGAAGGAAAGAAAATTAAGAGCATTACAATTGGATGCAATTCAGGTACTTTTAATACAAAAATGTATACATTCATATCAGTTCTGAGACTTGGTCCAAGATTTTTCTAGACGGATTTGGATCAATGTTTCGGTTTAGACCGTAGACTGAAATTAAATTGTTTCCAACCCATGGATTGTTTTTTTTTGGCCTTAATATACCTAAAGACAAATTTTTTTCGGTCTCAATCTATGAACCGATTTTCGCCCTTACCCGCCTGATTTATGTACTGTAAAAATATTATTTATGCAACATATTTAACTTGATATGACGTTAATGTTCACAATTATGAAACATGTATGAGGAGATCACTCAACCATTCATCTATGTAATCAGTCTAGATCGAATTTTAAATGATCCAGACCGATTTTTTTAAACTGGTCCAGCCCGACTTTTAAGAACCAAATAAGTTTGATCCATTAAAATCATAAAGATCCCAGACTGGTGTAGGATTTTCAGACCAAAACTTTTTATTGATATATCAATCAAGGAAACCCACCATTGTAAAAAGAATATTGTCTACTAACAAGTAGAACATTTATACAAGAACGATGTCATAAAATGGAATATGAAGGAGGATAAAATCCCCTTTTTTCTTATACTCTTAATGATTAAAATGATATGCGTTGACCATCTACGCTAAAAACCATTGTTTCTATCAATTTTTGTATATTTGAACTCCCCTAAAAGTTTAAATCTTATAAAAGAAAACCGCTCATGGACAAAATTATCATAAATTTTAAAGTAATATTAGTATTTAGACTCGTTCCAAAACCAAATTTTGTTTTTGGATCGATCTTTATCAATATTTTCTATACGGATTTGTATCGAATTACGAACCAAACTGCGATCTCAGACTATAGAGCAAAATTTAATCGTTCGGTCTGAATGTATAGACCAATTTTTTTTTTTTTGTCTCTACATGTGGACCGATTTTCTCGACTATCCTGATGTATGAGTGGTATGAGCCAACAATCCAGACGAATTTTGTAATAAGACCGATTTAGACCAAATTTGTGTTCGATACTGGTACTGACTGAACTATTTATTTATCTATCAATAAACCAAAACTTTTTGACTTGTGAAGGAAAAAACTTACAAATGAGCATTTTTTTAACAACAGACAAAAAAATCAAAAATAAGAGCGTTTAAAATCTTGATTTCATACTCGGTTGACTAAAAATAGTAACGGTCTAAAACCCAATACTAATAGATATACTAATTATATTTTACGCAGGTCTTATGGAAGGAAGTTCAATTAATGGATGCAACCAGAGGGAACCCTGATAAACCACGCCCCAGTGGTAGCAACGGAAGTAAAATCTCAAATCGTTCAAGCGAACATTCTATTGCCAAGTTGATGGACACATTGGAAACGATATCTTCCTCCAACTATTGTTTTCATAAAACAGAAAGTAAGCTGGTTATTATATGAGTCCATGATATTTGTTGCACTTCAAGGCAAAAGCGAAATAGAGTCAGGATTAAACTGGTATTCTTCGACGAATTATCTTCAATTTCTTTACAAAAAATATTATTACTAACCCTTTGGTTGTGCTGCAAATTTCACTAAATAAAGTAGTCAAGTTTGACCAAAACAATAATATAATTATAATTTGACATATTTTATTTGAATGGGGCCATATCGGGTCCAATCTAAGTATCTTAAGTCAAACACAGGTTCTAAAGTATGCCAAAAATTATTGGGTATCTTATCTCATCCCAGAAATTTGAACTCAAAAAATTTGTCTCAGAAATATTGGGATGTATACATAACATACAAACTATATAAAAAAATAGAATTTGGGTTTGCTCCTGTTGTTAATTTTTGTTCAAAATTGTTTTCATACTGACACACTACATTTGTTATTATATAAATTAAAAAATCATTTATTTATAGGCACTCTGAATCCGAATCCAGGTACAGAAGATACGGAAGCTGTGCGTACGTTAAATGCAACATGTTCTAATCTACAAAGTCAGGTTGAGCAACTACAAGGATCTCTTCGAGGAATCGTGAAATTCATGTCAACTTTTACGAACGTCAACTTGGATCATACACGTCCTTCATCTTCAGTATCCCAGCCAGATGGATCCTTTGCATCATATCCTAACTTAGAAAATTCTTTTGAGAACAATGCACAACTACGATCCATATTTAATTCCCTCGAGGATCCTACATTTAAAAGTACTCTAAAAACCATGCCTCTAAATTCTTCATTTAATAATCCTCCATCAACGTCCTCCCTAGCCTCAAGTACGTGTCTTTCACAGTCTGGGGACTGCCTCAGTCATGATGAGAACCAATCCTCTTTTTCTCACAAGAATAAGGCTTTGGGACCGAATAAAGGAAATAATAATAAGATAAGGACATCATCCACATGTGTACGACCCACATCCCTTGTGATAAAGAACGTAAAGGAGCCATCAATGAAGAAGTTAATGTACACGAATAGTAAATCTTATTCCGAGTCATCATCTCAAGCTCCGTCTTCAGTAAAAGAATTTGCAGAGGATCTTGTGGACGATGTGCTCACAGGCACCATGATTTCACTTCCTTGTTCAATGAAATCCGTTCAGAGTGATGTAACAGATATATCACTCTCATTACAGGATGACACCCTAGATAGTTCTACAGAAAAGGGTCCAAACGGGTCCAAATGCACTTCAAATTTTAATGATACGCCCACACCTACAGATAGAGTCAATTCTCTTAATTCAGATGAACATTCTAGTCAAATTGATACAGATTCCCTTGAATAAATTAGGGAAGTCAAATTATGACATATATTATATTAAATCATGTACGTATACAGAGAGGGAATTGGTTTTGACAGTTTCGAACATAAATCCTTGGCTTAAGTTACAAATTTACATAAGAAATTAATGATGCAAAAGGATGATAATAAAAAGAAAAAAAAACTATTCAAAATTGATTTTTTATAAATTATATCTTTTAACAAGTTACGATTTTAATTTATGCTACATTATAACTTCATAACATATTATATTTATTATACTACGTCATAGAACATTACAAAGTTTTACTCATTTGAGAAGAAAAAAAGCTCAAAGGTAAATATAAAATTTTACTGGCATACTCTGAAAAAAATTAATTTTACAACCATGTTCTTTTCTTAAGAAATTATATATTAAATCAATATATTAAACACCCGTGAGTTTGATTAAATTAAGTTAGAGAGAAAGAAAAGTGTTGGCCAACTCATTATCAAGACGCATGGACAATGTTGTTTCAATGTGTATAAAATTATGATTTCCAAGGCTGAAATACTCAAGTGAATTGCTAACAAATGAAAAAAAAAAAAACTGACAATATTCGTAAAAAAAATTGTAAATCCTATTGGGGGACATTTACAAACAATGTGGTCACTTAAAGTGAACAGTGTAAACCCTAAAACCACATCAATTTTCGTAAGGGGTGAGGAGTGATAAACTTAAAACCATATCGACCTAAGTAATATGACGTCATAGGAAATAGAGGACAAAAATTTGAAACAAGAGATCCACCTTTTTTAATATAAAAATAAATTTTTGTTTTCTAAAAATAGTCATTCCTTGAAATTTTTCAAAAAGTCCATAGGAAAACCTGTAAAAGAAGTTCAATCAAAAATAAATATATCATCATTTTTTTTAATAAAACAGCATTTCAAAAACACAGTTAAAAATTTTATTTTCTATTTTATTGGGGGAGGGGAATTAGTTTTTTATATAAAAAGTTGTAAAATTTATTATCTACATATCTTATTGTTTTATCATGAATCACATACAATGCGCACCTAAAGTCTAACATAAAAATACACACAAAAAATAAAGAAATCACCTTTTATACGTCTATCTATAATTTGATCAATTGCAATGGCGCGTTCTAGTGGATCTGAATTAATATAAGGTGCTTTTAACTTTTGCAATACATAATATATATATATATTTATTTAGGGCATATATAAAATATTTTCAGTCTTTGGAATTTCATAACATTTGAAAATTCAAATAAAAAACACACCTTAAGTGATCCCAGACATTTGTTATATGCCTACATTCAAATAAAAAAGGCCTAGTTTTTTCCCTTGATGCCTTACAAAAGAATCAATTTCATTCTTCATTAGTCCTTTCACACATATTACCCAGGGACAAGGCTTTGATAACTATTTTATCCAAAATTATGAATTATTGAGTAAAAAGTCTTAGTGTTGGTTTTTCCGAAATAACTCTGTTTTAATCAGCCGATTTGAAAAAATTGAATTAATTTAGAACTATTGTTTAACTATGTATCTGATGGTAGTATTATCCGTGGAGTGTTTTTTTTTTTTTTAAAGTTCAAAGAGCATTTCAAATCATGAAAATGAATTGAAAAGATATTTCCTTTTTTATCAAAAATTGAAGCAATTAACTGATTTTCAAAAATAACACAATATAGGAAAACTCAAGAGATAAATTACAATTAGTTTAATTGTAAAATATTATTGCTTTTGACGGCAAATTCACGAACTTCACTACTCCAATGCATGATAGCAATTACTTTATTTCCGAAAAAAAAAAAAATTTTGTTTCTAAAATGAAGCTACGCCATTTTCACTACTACTTCTACAGTCAGATTGCTACACGCATGATAAAAAAATGTGTTCATTTTCCAAACCCCATATTACGTTTTCACATTTTAGCAAAGCAATATTACAATATATATAACTACCTAGTGTTAGTTGCATTGCCTAGAGTAGTTAGTGGTTAGCTAAAAGTCAAATTTCGCTTTAAATATATAGAGAATAACTCCCCCAGAAATTCTCAGTGTTACTCTTCGTTTTTCATGAGCACACTCACACATGACTACACAAACCTTATATCAATTCATATGCTGTCTTCTGTCCTCAGACCTCAAGAATGAAAAAATAAAAATTTTGAGTTTGAGGGGGAAAAAAATTATATGTTGGAATGACTAATGAGTACTTTAGTCTTAACAACACTTACTGATAAAAACAAACGAAATTCATTTCAACATATCAGCGATTAAAATCTTAACATGGACTTAAAATACTGAATTATAATGAAAAATAGGGAAATTGTCAAAATCCTCGTGAGTCTAAATCAAAAAGAAAAGTATATGTTGGTAACTCTGATAGATCACATATTTACTGATAAATATCCCTAAATAAAGTAGAGTACTCTTTGCTGCCTAATATGTTTGAATTTTCAGAATAAGAATAAATAATTAAAAGAAGCATTAATATTTTGCAGATTACCAACATATATATTTATTTTTTTGAATGTATGCTCTCGAGGATTTTGACAACTTTCAGATCCCTAATACTGATATACATAAGAGACCAGTTACAGAAACAGTGTTCTTGTTAAACATGCTATTACCTGCAATATTTCATTAGTCAGAGCAAGGCAGCGACACCATTTTTATTTATTGCACATACGTCTCTCCGATCTAAGAGTTCGTGTGGTTCCGTATCTACGCTTATACAAATTCGATTATATATGCTCACACCTGCATATTTCCTTAAAACGACTTCATTCCTATTTCTTAGAACATAATATGCTTATGATATACATCAGCGAGCACTATATACAGTGCACCCGGTGACTCGTTTCATATATTCAGACGTTAATTATTACAGGCAGATAAACTTTGCTTTATTAATATAAGGTAATACTCTCCTATTTACACTGCCAATAGTACAATTAAAAACCCCAAATTCAGTGATGTTGTATAAAAAGCTTGTATGCACTTGACATGAAATGCCTCATTAAACTAATTATTTCCAAGAAAACTCTTTTTTGACACTCCTACGTTGATAATAATAAGGTTATTGTTATTTATAAATATATAAATAACAATAATATAGCTTTGTTGGAGTTTCATTATGTATTATACGCGCAAAGAAAATAACAGAACCTACTCAAAAAATTTATTGCTCTGTAATGCAATTTTTTTATTACATTTTTAAAGTGTTTTTGGTGTAAAATCCACATATTATACGTTGGTGCCTTTGAATCTGATATCATAATTCGCAAAAAGAAATGTTTAAAAGGTTGTGTGATTTATTCTTTAAAGTTGCGTTTTCTTTTATGGTACATATTATATTATTATATAACGCAGTAGTTAAAATCTGTCTAATTTCGTAGGGTTTCGTCACATTTTGTCGTATCTTCGACACAGTCAAGATAAGATAATACTTATTTTAGTTCCATAAGATATTAAAAACTCAATTTAAAGATTACTTTCCTTACCATTGAGATAAATAAGGTTTTAATTTCCATAAAACATACTTTTAAATTAAATTTATTAACTAGATAATTAGTTAATATGAAAAGCTACTATATCTATTTTACACTATAAGTAGCGATGGAACATTGGTAAAAAAATACGAAGTTTACAGTTTAGAAATAGAAAAACGGTTGGTTTTTTATTCATTCTTTAATAGACTGTCGTGATTTTAACTTCCATTCAAATGCGTGGTTCTCAAAATTGACTGACAAATTCCCTCCACATCCTGGAATTGAATTTATATTATGTTTGCAGGATATCTCAAGATAACACAAAAAAATGCTGAGGTACTTTTGGATATTCAAGTTTCAACTAATAATGAAAATGAGAAAGGTTTTAAAATACTTAGCCTTGATTTAAACTTAAAAGACTTAGGGATCTATTTCGATAATAACTCTCCAAAGATTACTTTTGACTGAAAAACTTAAAACCAAAAAAATTGTTTGTGTGATAAAGCTGCAAACCAGACATCAATCCAGCTCTTCAGTGTGAGAATCGAAAAGCGTAAATTTCTTCAGTGAGTATTGGCCCATCGATGCAAACAAGTGATAATCGGAAGGAGCCAGGTCTGGTGAGTAAGCCGCATGAGCAAAAGGTTCCCAGTTGTACGATTTAAAAGCTGGCGGGTGGCTACAGAGCGATGCAGTGGTAATTTTTAATCAAGGAAAATTAACTTGTATTGCCTGACTTCATATTTTGGGTGTTTTGGCGTATAGCATCGTTCGAATCGGCCAATTGTTATTGTTCTGTAAGCTGTTCTTGCGTTTGGCCATCATTTTCATCGAGCAATGCTTGCGATTCGGTGTCTTCAAACTTTTTCTGTGCCCGTCCGTGCTCTACATTTCTCACGTCATAATCACCAATTTGAATTTTTCAAACCACCTGAATCACTGTGCTCAGCTTATAGCATGTCCACCTTAAGCTTCCACAAGCATTAGATGGGCTTGAGAAGCATTTTTCTTCAATTGATAACAGAAAATCAATGATGTCCGCACATTGTAGTTTGTAGGAACAAAATTAAACATTTTTACGAGCAAAAAAAGTGCGTTGTAGAATCAAACTATTCAAACAATGAATTAAGTATTGTTGACATATGTAGAAATAAGCATTTAGATTTTTGTACCGGTTTGTAATGTCTAACTGGCGACATATAGGGGCCTGTAGCCGCAAGTATCATTTCATAGGGGCATACTTTAATTCGTCAGATGGAGTTGCACTGATTAAGTATAAGTCAACATTATAGTATTACAATTACTCCATGTGACCTAGGAATCTTCTTTGAAGTCCATATATATAATTTAAATTTCCTTTTCTAACAGTAACCGAATATCGAACCTAAGAAAATTTTGTTCAAGAAGATAAATTTCTTCGGTGTACTTTGTCCATTGAGCGACGTCGTTACATGAATGAAGTTTTTTGATTTTATACGAACCTATACAGCTCTCCCGATTGCTCATCAAAAAAGGTTTTGCAAATTTTGCTACAACTGTCACCTTACAAAAGATTCCACCAAGCGGAGGAAATTGTTGTTCTGGGGATTTTCTGGGGGCAAAAACAAATAATTTGCTAGTTTTAATAAGAAAAATACTTTAATAGACCTGGATTCGCCGATATCAAAAAGAAGAAATTGTATGTTATATCTGTGAGTATGATAACAAATGTAAGTCTCCTAGGCCTTCAAGGCTAGCTTTCCAATTTTACAATGCATTTAATATTCAACTGACTCTCATTATTGAAATAAAATCTTCGAAATATTTTTAAAATCGGGTTTGTTTCCGAATTTATAGGTAAATGTTAAGTAATTGTGCTAAACAAAAATATATCACAGCATAATATTAAAAAATATAGACCCATCTCTTTATTAAACACATTAAACGGCATCTTGAACTATAGACTTAATAAGTTTCTACCAGGGCTAATATCCCAAGCACATAAAGAATTTATGAAGTCACGACTTTTAGAAAACATTCCACGTTTCATTCAAAATACAATGAACTGCTCTTAGAACATTGGTTTTGGTACGCTTCTCGTAGACTTTGAGAAAGGTTTCTCCTCAGTCACAGACAATATTATTTTAGAGCAGCTTTTTGTTGCGGACTCCCTAAACATGTTGATATATGTTAATATATATATACAGGGTAAAATCAACCAAATCTGGCGGTTTTTCATCAATCTACTTTAAATTAAGATAAGATGGTTCTTTTTTAAGATTTATTTAAAAAACAAAAACTGAGCAGCAGATACAATCCTTGGAAATATATCTTCACTCAATTTAACACCGTTGGTCTAAATAGCAGTCTAGATTCGGGTCTTTAACAGCACGCAGGCCCTATAAACTAGACGTTGATATAAGTTATTGCATTCCATGACGATGGAGTCGATCAGAGACTTCTTAATTGTATGATCACTTTGGTTGACCCTTGACTCAATATAGCTACAGACAAAATGATCCATCATATTCAGATTGGGGGGAGTGTAACCCTGGATATCTAGTGGTAGCATTGCTTTTTGAGCTCCCCTGGGATCCTTGGTCTCCACCATGACCTTCCTCAACCCCACAGCCCTTCTATCCCTGTCCTTTGAGACCTCAGCATTGCTAATATCAAGATTATTGTTCCCCAAAAACATCTACACAGCACAACTGCTATTTGCCTATGAAAATGTAATAGGCTTGAAATCTTCTGCTGTTGACTCCAGTGCGAAGTTTTGGCTACTAAGTGAAACCTTTATATGTATATTTTAACCTAAAAATTGTTGCACAATATCGTCATCGTATATGCTGGAAAAATCTAAAGCGTAGGATTTCGTAGCTATACCCTGTATATAAATATTTATTTGAAAAAAAAACTCCCTTTTAAATTTAGCCTATTTTATTAAAAATTCATAAGTCGTATATATTTAAATATAACTATAATATTTTCGCTCCACTAATGCTAATCAAAAGGAAGAAAGTTCTCCTCTTTAATTAACTTGCTACAAAGTCATATAACGTGATGAAGGTGATGTTAACAAGAGTATTAGTTCTGTTGTACCACGAGCGTTACTCCTCCCACCTTTTCACCACTATCTACAAAAATCCCATCTCTAATTATAAGCTATTCAGAGATACAATAATTATTTATGTATCTCTACGTAAATGATTCTAAAAAAAAACCACTCATTTGTGGGGAAAGAGTTCTTATATGTACATTATAGCTAAGTGTCTGTAATGTTACGATCCACATGAGGAAATGGAGAAAAGGATTCTGATAATGACAGAAGATTAATTGTTCCTTTTCTTATCGAATTGATTTTTTCTCCCCTAATTCCCTTAAAAGCAAATGTATTGATAGACTATCAGTGACAAAAAATTCTGCCAAATAAACACTTTTAATTTTATTTTCTTTACAAATGGTTCTTAAGTAGTGGAAATACATTAATATTGACTTTCATCTATGTATACTTCATACAAATCTATAAATATACCTATATGATATACATAGGTAAATAGTTATTTCTAGAGTCATTAAACAATTTGTTGGCAAGGAAACTTTATAATTGCGAATGTTTTATTATAAGTATGTATAATTTATTCTTATAAAAGTAATAGCAATAAATGCGGTCCCTCAAATCAAAAGCAACTGTCAGTACAAGAACTGATACATAAAAGCAGAAATAAGTAATATCGTTTATTGACGTATTGAAGGACCAAACTTTATTAGTTTTAGGACTGCTATAGAGGATTGAACTTCACAATAAAAGAATAAGAAATTAGAAAGGGGCCAATTTGTTATAACATAAGTATATTACATCAAATCAAGGTTCTAAACTATAGTTAAAGTTCTTGGGTATCTGAACTCATCACACAAATTTGAATACAATGCCTATAGTTGACTCAAATATTAGGAAATAAGGATTTTATTTGGAAAATAATTGCGAGTTAATTTTTTTAGGAACCGAATGACCTTTTTTATGGAAAAAAGAAGTCAGTAAACTCGGTATAAAAAGCAATAATTTTATATAGTTTTGAAGATATAAAATATTTTTAAATGGTTGCTAAAAGCCCCATCTCCTGCAGACGCCTCTGGTATTTATCAAGGTAAATAGAAATACAAGGCTAGACCATCATATAATCGGGCTTGCTAGAATTTTCAATTTAACGTATCGTACCGACTGGTGGGCAAGAAAAACAGATTTTCACAAAACACGCAACCACTCTTCTACTATGACGTAAATATTAAAAGCGTGGTGGAAGTCAATATCAGTTTGACATGTGTTATGGTATAATTTTGTATGTCTATTAACCTTGGTATATATGAAGCAAAAAAATTCAATGGGGTTTCTTCTTTTCTTTATTTTTTCTTGATGACATATTTGAATAAACGCATAGGAGATTGATTAAATAATATTTCATTTCCCAATTTTTTTGTAAATTAGTCAATTTAACTTTTTAAATAACACACGACGTACCTCACCAACACACATTGTACACTCTATTTTATTGTCAGCTGTCAATGTTTCTGCTTATTTTATGCTATTCAGTGTTTTGAGCGTTGATTGGTTGAATTTAAACTTAAACTGTGAATCATACTCAAGAATTATGGAATAATAATTCCATAGGAAGAAGAATTTACTATTTACCAACTGATTTTGGGAGTTTTTTATGTTTCTTTTGGAAGAAAAGGTTGTGTGATGCCATAAAGTTAACGATACGATTTTTTTTTTTTTTTGTACCTTGGTACAACTTTATTTTAATTTATTATTTTATAAAAACATTAGTTTTAATTTTTTAACATATTAAATACAATATTCTTTAGTATTACAGTAAAATCCTTAGGCAATGGCATTCTTGTGGATCTAAACCTATATAACAGAACCCGTACTCTTGCAGTTATGTAATTAATTTCCGTCTGATATGGGCCGATATAAAAATAACAAAAATCTTTATACACAAGATGCAAATTAAAATTGGAAAAAAAACAATCAATCACTTTGATTATTTATCAAATTATATTAATTATATGTGTAGACTCGAATAAAAAATGTTGGGATGTTTCCAGTGATTGTTTACAGGAGAAACATGTTCTCTCTACCGTTGTTTTACCATATATACTACCCAAGGTTAGTAAGTTGGTAACTACTCTGTACTTCATCCAAAATAGTGAAAAGTCTGTCATCCTATTAAGGCCTCTGATTATCTAGCCGACCGAGTCATTAAAGCCAACCCTATCTTTCTTTTTTTTTATTTGATCTAGAAATGGATTTTTTTTTATTTGCCAACTAGAAGTATTCTCAGCCTATTGCTTGTATCGTTTTCATAAAATGAAAAAAAACTATTCTTAAGGCCAATTTATCTTCTCTTAAAAACCATCCTTTTTAAAATTCTTTCTCTTTCCAAAATCTTATTTGCCGTAAATTCACCATTTTTATTAAAAACCTCTCCCAAGAACGATATCTTCCTTTTGATTGACGCATCGAATTTGCTATTCTCTAAAACTGGTTCCAGCCATTTCATTCTTTCTAAAAAAATTCCATCAATTCCCCATTAATTGCTTCATTTTTTCCCCAGAATAGGCTTATATAATTAGTAATCCAAATAATTTTGCATGGTCCGTTGCCCACTTTTTCAAGGAAGATACGAATAATTTGTAGTTATTTTAATAATTCATATACTATACTTGATTTTTAAACATACTTTTTAACGAGTTCTTCCAAATTTCATTTAATGACGGATTTTTTAATAAAAAAAATTTAAAATTATACCAAAAACAATTGTAACATAAGTGATTTTCCTCAAAAATCAAAAAGCTATAATCATAATTGTATATACAATATCATGACGGTTTTTGTAGAAAAAAAGGCAATAATTTTTGTTATCTTTCCTGAGCTATTGAATATTAAAAAAATATCATATTATAATCAATAGCATGTAAAAAAACTGTATATAGAACATAAAAATTGCTCTAGAAACATTTTTTTATGATTAATCATTTATCTATGTCTCACAAAGGAGACATTCACAAACCCCGTGTCCACTATTATCCTGCTTGGGGAGAGGAGATCTAGTTTAAGGACCGTAGACTTGAATAATATGCAAAAATGGCAGAAATTACGTCATAGAGAAAAAGGGACAAAAAAAAAAAAATGATCGACCTTTCTTTTTTCTTCTTGTTTTTCTACAAAAAGGTCATTTTAGAATAAAAGCTAACGACAAAAATTCACTTTATATTTTTGTGTTAGCTAAGTAAAAAAGTTAAGTTTCATTTATTAATTTATTTTCTGTGGGGGGTTAGAGTAAAAAATATATAAGTAACGCTTGGGGACTATGAATAGAACGACGTTAGTCCACATGCAAAATTATGTGTGTGGGGGGTGGAAATCACGTTATTTATGAATGACCCCTGTAAAAAAAATACCGGGCGAATAAAATATCATCAGAACAATAAGAACGAAATAAAACAAATTACATTTATATAATTTAGTTTATAAATCTGAATTAATTAATCAAAAGTCGCCCAATTAAGTAAAAAGATTTTTGCTCCCATTTTTTAGTGTTCCCCTATGATTATTAAATTATGTTCAGATACAGTTAGTTTGGAAGTACATAATTAATTAATAGTATATATGAAATGGGCTGGGAGCAATATTGTTATAACTTCAAAGACATTTTTTTTTTCATTTTATAGCCCATTAATAAGCCAATGTTCATCACCAGTATATATCAAATGACAGATAAAATAAAATTTATATGCTTTTGCATTTTCCATGTTGTTAAAATTGTGCATAGAGTAAACTTGTTAAAATAACTACTTTTAAAACTGTATTGCATACAAATAAACAAGGTTAATAGAAAAAAAAATGAAGAAAAAAATAGAAAATCCCAAATTTGGTTTACTACATTTATACATACAGCCCAATACTTCATAGTCATATTTGAGTCAATTATTAGCTTACTATTAAAATTTGTGAGATTAGTTACGATAGTCAAGAATTTTAGCTATACAGATGGTCCAGATAAATTGGGAAAATCTTTAAAGGCGTATAACGAACAAACTAAATGTGTTCGTTCCATATATATATATATTTTTTTATTATTTTAAAGCTATATTCAATTATTTATAATGAGATCTGCCTCTCTTGATAACCTGGGACACAATTCGTCGGAAGCTTTTTCAGGCCCTGGCAACCTCATGCGGATCCAACTTTGCAATTGTACGGGTAATTGAATTTTTTAGGGCCTCCAGAGACGAATGGTACTTGACAAAGACAGAGATATAAATCAAATGATTTTAAGCCCAGGCAGTTTGCAGGCAACAAGAGTCCTGCAATTTTTTGCCCTTGTGAGCCGGTGCACTGTCTTGTTGGAAGGTGTAATTTCTTCCTGGGGCCATCCATACAGGAAATCTAAATTAAAAGCACAAAACCAGAAACCGTACAATGGAAAAGCTGGATCTGGACGAGGTCGCATGGGCCTGACAAAGCTTTCAGCACCGTGTGGTCGTGGTTATAAAAAAAGAAGGATCTCATTATATATCATTCAATATCATTAATTGTAGCTTTCAAAAAATGAAAATAAATGGTGTTACCTTATCTAGTTCGTTCGTTATATGCCTTTAAAGATTTTCCCAATTTATCTGTACCACCATGCAATTTAAAATTTTTATTTGATGGTAGATTTTAATGTTGTGTTTGTCCTTACAAGCATATATTCAAATATACCAACAGATAAACAGGCTAACATTGCTTTATTAATATTGATGTTCTGTCTTCAAAAATAAAATAGTAATTTTAACAGCCTTGGAAAATAAAAAATAAACACTCATCAGATTGCAAGTATAAAAACTCTCTCAATCTTCCATTGTCATATTTTTTTATTCACATATATTCCATTTTAAATGAAGGAAAAAACGACACATTCCTGGCTTGCAACTTTTGTAAGGAATCAATCAAGTAGTTTCTTGAAGAATTAGTTTTGTTTCTATTTCTGTATTGATCCGATCCTGTTCAGTTCCGTAAAATAGTCCTAAAACTACTTAAGTTTGATTCTTAATGGCGTCCCTCAACTTTATTTCTTATTTTTTAATCGAAAACAAGTACTGATAGGACCGGTCCTAAGGCTGGACTGTACCAAATAAATTGGTACTGAAACAGCACTACTTATATTGGCCTCAATAAAAAAACTATCAACTTCTTATTTTCATTTCATTTTATTTTTTCAGGATTTAACTTATTTCTCATGTTCAGAAAAAAAAACACATATTAATTATTGAATCTTACTCTTGTGTTCTAGTGGCAAATCTATCATTGTGAGATAACTTAAATTCGCCCGCCTTTAAAATATTGACTCGATACTTGCAACTTTACTTGGAATGGAGTCCATATTTTATAGGCTTATGACTCGAAATTATCACTATAAAGGGAGCGGGGATCAAATTGTCGCCAAAATATTTTTCTACAAAAAACAACACCAAATATACATTTTTTAACTTTTTCATTGAAAATCAAAACTATGACGAGCATATAGGTAGAGAGTAGCCATTCATTTGATATAATCACCGTTGGCATCAATAACAGCCTCAATACAGGCTCTTCTGACCATCTCATTGTCCATGTTGCCGAATACCTCCTTGATGGAGTCCATCAGGCTGGCCTTGGTACTATGGGGATGTCTGTTGGTATGTCTCTCGACATAGCCCCAGACAAAATAGTCCAAAGGATTAAGGTGGGGAGAGTTAGGAGGCCACAAATCCTTGGTTATGACATCATAACAGTTCTCGGTTAACCACTGCATGGAGATTTTGGACACATGGCAGGGTGCTGAGTCCTGTTACCACACTCAGGTCCTTTATACGGCCTTCATGTACCTGGTACGGTCACCCTCAACCATCTTCTTCACCTTATCGACAAAGTTGGTGTCCCTGACCTTCCTGTCGACGCCCTCCTCCTTGGGGGCCCTCTTTATGGTGGCATCAACATCCCAGGTGTCCTCTAGCTTCTTACAGATACGCTGAACAGTCCGTAAATCCATTCCTAAGGTTGAATTGGAGATTTCACCTCTATTATTAACCAATGCCATGACTACGGCGGACCTCGAAAGCTCCTCGTTCCACTTATAGCTCTTTTTAATTCCTCATATGATGACGGCATGATGCTAACTGAACTACGTATCGTCAGCTGACAAAAATAGCTTTCCTATTTGGTAACCGGTTTTTTATTTGATAATGTCGTCTTCAAGTTATCAAGGTTTAAAGTAGGCGACAATTTGATCCCCGCTCCCTGTATATGCCTGTCAGTATTAATAGTTTATTCTCACTTTATCCCTTGCTAATTCCTCAGTATCAGATAATCAAGTTGAAGTCAAATGTTTCAATAAATGCCTCTTTCAAAACAATAATGTTATCTACATAAGAAGTAAATATTTTTTAATAAAAAAAAACTTAATTTAAGTTAGTGTTAGTACATGTGGGTTCTACACCTTCAGAGAACTTTTTTTTTTTAAATTAGCTAAAATTACGCTTGAATCGAAAATTCTATAGTCTAAAGTTAGGGATCCTTTTTTTTTGTTATTTCTTTATGAATAAAATACAATTTTGGAATGAATACATCCATACATATAATAAAAATATACCCCACAAAATAGATTTAACAAAGCAATACAGATTGTGCGTATAATGTAGATAGGTAGATAATACCATTTCCAATAACAACCTACAAAAATAAACAACTTCAAACATTAAAACCCTAGCTTTGATTGTTTGTTTTTGTATAAAATGGTGAGCAATACTTTAGCTTTGCCAAGTCAAGCCTCATTTTCTGGGACTTTAGACAATATTTATCCTAGAAGGAAGGATGATGTCTCAATAACTATTTCCTTCAATTCTCAAGAATGATTTACTCCATGAGAAAATGTTATATGTAATGTTTTTGGAGTAAGTACCACAGAGCACATACAGAGTTATGAAAATCGTGTGTATTTTGGACATGTTAAAAAAAAAGAAACCGAAAATCATTAGATCAGCTACAATCATCTGTGAGAAGGGAGGAAGGGTAGAAGGGCATAAACAGGATATTGGCAAGAATGAATCCCATGTCGATCCTCAATTATACTATTAGTCCAACAAGGACTTACAATAATTATAACTCTGAAACAAATCGTCAAGGTCTTTCATTTCATGAGTACACATGAATGTTCAACAGGTTCTGAATATATCCTTTTTTCCTTCCTCTCTTGCCAAAGCTGATTGTAGCTGAAATATCATGAGCCTTATTCTTTCTCTCCTTCATAACCTACTTCAAATTATTAGGGTTACCATGTTGATTTTCGTTTTCTTTTTTTTAATTTGCCCATTCCACACTGAATTTTCACCATTGAATATGAAAGTACTCTAATAACATTGGTTTTGGTACGCTTCTCGTAGACTTTGAGAAAGGTTTCTCCTCAGTCACAGACAATATTATTTTAGAGCAGCTTTTTGTTGCGGACTCCCTAAACATATTGATTAAGCATTGCTTCATTAAAGGCAAAACGCCCCAGAAGACTAAAAAGAAGGACCCTGCATCTTCAATTAGAACAATTTAAAAGGGATTTCAAAATTTCCCAAGTGGTCAAATGGGCACAAGTGATGCAGAACGTTCTGGACGTCCTGTTGAGGTTACTACTCCAGAAATAATGGGTAATTTCCATTATATGGGGATGGATAACAGAAGTGTGAAGGTGTGTGCGATTGGTAGTGCTGTGGGCATCTCGAGTTGGAACCTTATCTCATTTAAATTTGCGACCACAACTACCAAGATGTGAGCTGGTGCATTGCCGTGATAGAAAACGACTTTTTGTTGGCCAATCGTGGGCTTCTTTCTTGCAGGTAGGTTTTAAAACGGTTCTATAACGATAAATAATATGCACCTGTAATAGTATAGCTTAAAACTTTTCCAGATAGTTTATGAGGGTTATTCCTTGCAAATCCAAAAGACAGTTACCATAGCCTTTCTGGCCGATTCCTCGATTCAAACGAATACCAAACAGAAGGGAATTGACCGATCTAGCTGAAAGTTGATGTGTGATCCTCCAAGAGATGCTACTAACTAAACATTACCTTGATACGCGTCAGTAGTCTTATCTCTTGGACTTTTCAAATGACCCTTGTACACATATTATTTAACAAATCTGAATAATTTATATAATCTTTAAATATAGGTTTTAATGACATAGAGTTAGATACCATTTTTTATTACCCGATTGATTTTTTCGCTGTTTTGGTATGCAACCACAACAATTATTCACTACCTTTGCTCGTTTTTTATTTTCCTATATAGTAATTGCAAGTTTTCACTCCCTTTTCGGCGGCATCACTTCCACGAGTTAGGTTTTTCCACGACGGATTTTTATTTAACATAACTACTGTTTGATTTTCAACTTAATCTTTTTTTTTGTCTCCTTTGCCATTGAATTTTTTCATACTATGCGATAATTTTTGTATGGCAACAACCGAAAATTCTCGTTTAGGGAGGGGGGAGGAAGGTCTCAAATTTCTCCAGCCCATCCCTTGCGTATATCACTGCACTTGGTATAAATAAATACGAGATTTGCGTCGTAAAAATGAGGAAATTCAAAATATTTGTGTGTTATACACGGTACCAATAGAGATTGAAGGTTAAATTGTTTTATGCCTTTATCATAATTCTGTTCATATGTTTTTGCCTCCTCTTTTGCTGTTTGTAAATTCAATTATTCTTGGCTTAAGAATCATTTTAATCAATATATAAAATTAGAAGGCACTAATATAATTCCAAAATATAAAACTGAATTTCTTTCTACATTATCCCATTCTCATGTCTCAGGTTGTAATTAATTTTCACGCTTAGAAAATATTCTTTACTTTAATTTATGGATATAAATTATGATTTTATTTTCAAGAAAGGATCCAAAGACTCTTGCTGAAGTATGCTACACTTATTAAATGATTTAACAATTTTAATAGATGGAAATGGACATAATGTTGATGAGTCAGATAAACGTGACATGGATTATCAGGTGAAAGTGTGATAATGGTTATGATTTTATGGCTTATTTGATGTAAATTTCTTCAAGAATGTTTAATTTATTTTGTTTTAAAAATAAAGAAAGCCGTCCAAAAATAATTAATCAGGGAAAAAAATTCAAGCGATATAATCATTTTTACATTTATATTAGTTTCTAATTTCTCCTTTATGATAAAGTTATCTACATTATATTTGTATTTTCATTTATTGCTCAGTATTTGAATACCGCTCCTATCTTCTCAAAATTGATAATTATCTGTAAATTTTACAATACAAGATATAGGTACATACTTTATATGTAACAATCAATTTATATTTCAGTTTTTTTTTCTAATATTATTAATATACATATTTCTTATCGGAAAAAATTAAAGGTTGATACAAAATTAAATTACGTTTCAAAAAGTACTAGAGAGTCTACGTGAGCCTCAATTTGCAAAAAAAAAATCTTTTTTACGGACAAAGTGTGTATAGTTCTCACTGCATCTGTTCCTCCTCAAAAATCAAGGAAAGACGACACGTTTCAAGACCCAAATCTTTCCCAAAAACTCTTATTCCATATTCTAATAAGAATTAGTAGGAAGAATTAAAGACAATGATTGTATGCACCACAAATGATATCGAAACTTATAATTGAAACCCTAAGATAAATACCTTTCGAACCATTGGAACCATGATACTTAGAGTGGAATTAATAAACACTATTGAGAAGAGTTGTTTAATGCATGACGTCATTATTAACTTAAAGTTGGGACATTTCCAGGAGCACTAACAGCCAGAGGGAGGGGGCACCTCCAAAAACGAGGACATCCGCTCATCCTACTATTAAATATTATTATTCAAAATAAATTTCAAAAATAGGACTTTATTTTAAATTCTCAAACCCAAACTTTTGATGATTTTTGTAAGCCCTTTATAAATCAAGCTCAAAGCGTGTTTACTACTCTAATATTAAGTAAAACCTAAGTTACTCAAGGGCGTCGGCAGGAATTAGTGTATGGGTTCTAATTTTTGGAAAAAAAAATTAAGTCAAAATTTTTGCACTTCCTTTTAGAATTAAACTAAGCATGTCAACTACTGCAAGCCTAAGGATATATTTATACAGCGCAACTCTTACTCCTTTCAGCGGGTCGTCGAAAAAAGTTCTCCATTTGGCGTATCTATCTTTATTTACTTATATATACATCAATATATTAAATGAAATAAATTTGTATTCTTACGATTACGATTTTAATCAATATAGCTGCCCTCCGCGGCGATGCCGCGATCAAAAACATCAGAAGGCGGCGCAGGTTTTCCAAAGGTAATTGACGGACATTGAGGCCCAGTCCTTGTCCTCTTCGGCCATGAGGGATTTCACGTTGGGGTGGCAAACTTTAAAGATCTTGGCCTCAATATGCATCTAGATGCTGTGGTCTAGTGGGTTGAGGTCAGAACTATGTTTGGGGGCCAAAAGTCCTTAGCCCAGTAAGCAACGTTCTAGGGGAAATTCTTGCCGAGGAAGTTTTGGACGACTGTGTGCGCAGGGGCCCTGTCCTGCTGGAATACGACAGACCCCTCCCTGGAATATTTCTGGAGCCACGCAACTACCTTCTTCTTGAGGATTTTGAGGTAATCTTCATCTTTAAGGCGATGTCTGGTGGGGAACCAAATTAGTTTCATTTTATTCCTGTTGGGTACGATGAGGTCCATCTTCATCACAGACGCGGCATGATTTGTGGTTGTCACGTACCTGGCGGTGATATTCAGGGGTAAGACGGGGAATGTCGAATCCCGGTCATTTTGCCAGTTGAACACCGGATCCACAGTGAAATTCTTCTGATCTAAAAATACAACGATGTCGGCAGTATTTTTCTTCCTTGTATTCAAGAGTTTTTGGCCCTCTCCAGCCTCTTGTCACGCTATTTTTGCGACAACAAGGGCCTTTCAACTCTTCCGAGGAATTTGCAGCCTTTTTCTTTTCTTTTTTTTTTAGCCGGAGAGATGCGGTCGACCTTGTCAACCCGAGATCCTCTGCAATGGATGTAATCGTGGAGTTGGGTTTGGCGATTGTGGCCTCCTCGTGCCTTGCGGGATCCAATTTTTGTCTTCTTCAACTTTCACTGCGTCACTTAATGTTTTGGCCAGCTTCTATGCGCTTTTTAGCATTGTAGATGGTGTTGCTGTCGGACTTGAGCAGTTCGCCGATATCCTTGGTGGAAACATGTGTGTCGAAGACAGGGGAGATCTTTTCTCGTCGTGACTCTATCTCGAAAACGACTCGTACTAACGTAATGAACAAAAGAAAATATCCAGAATCTTTGGAACTTTCTGCAGAAATTCACAAAACCTCTTTACTTAGTCTAGAAACGTAGATATAAGGTCACAAAGTCGTGATAATAATCATGTTTTTCGTACTAGTTTTTTTTCCCCAAGTGATTTTAAATGTTAATTAAAATTGCTTGCCTTATCGCCAAGAAAAAAAAAGTTAAAATTTTTGGGCTGGGCATAAATGTAAACAAATTATCTATTTTTTACAAAAAAGAGAGCTAGAAAATTCTTTTAACCACTTTAGCCATATGAAATTTTTCTCACAAAGCGATAATTTTTTAATGATGATGATAAAAGTTCCTAGATTTGGGAGAAGGTTTCAAGCTCCTTCAGCCCTCCCTTTAGGACGCCTTGCTCCTTGTTACATATCAGTTATCATTCTACTGACACGTCAAATATATCCTTCTAGATCAGTAGCTACCAACCTTTCAAATATAGAAATGCATTTGTAAACAACAAATCAAGAAACGACCCTAATTCTTAACATGTCTTAGGTGTAAATTAATTACAACAATTAACAATGTACAACAAACTAACCATCATAAGCAATTATTAAATTATAGATTATTTATTCGTAAAGTAACTATACAGTTCGTAAATTCTTCATCGTAGATGAAAATGAAGCGGTGACCATGATGTTTGAGTTCATATTGGACAATCCTACAACCCTCCATACGGAATTTCTGATGTTCTTTAGTTAAAAAGGACCTCTTCTCAAACCTATTTGTCTTCCCGGAACAGCCTTGACCCCATTTACATACTATTTTTACTATTCTTCGAAAAATCTAGCTACTAAGTGGGAAAAATAATCAGACCGATGCTACCAAATTTAGCTAAATCTATCTGCAAATCGAATAATTTGACAATACTGGTTTAAGAAGCAAACCAAAACAGAACAAAAATGATCAATACTGGCTCAGATGTTGTTTTGAGTGACTTGGTGAAAAACATATTAAGAGAGTTATATAAATTACTACTATCACACTAAATGTAACTGTTCAGTATGTTTTACCGAGTGGCCCATTAAAATTTGAACAATTTGAGATTTAAATTACGAAAAGATATAATTTATTAATTAAAAATGGAATTTCTACAAAATTAATACAATAAATATATGTGTGTCTGGGATCTCTTACTCATTAATGTAGCCACTCTTTACAGCAATGATGGCTTGCAGGCGGTGGCGGAAGGCCTGTCACCCGTTGCCGATCTAGTCCTCTTTTATGGTACCCCAGTGCTGCCTGAAAGTAGCTTTGAGGGCCTTGGTATTTGGATGACGGACACTCTAGGCCTTCCCCTCGACTGCACCTTTTGAGTACATGTCGAGGGGGGCAAAAGTGTCAAAAAAGAGTTCAAAAGAATTTTGCAAAGGATGAGACAGGTTTCTTTCATTGTTTGTGTCAAAAGGGGTCTTTCCACACTCACAAGGGTCTTTCAACGGATTTGTTTAATAGCTCACTGGATATTCTGGTGTGAAGCTCCAAGATATCTTGCATTGACCCTCATAGACTTGAGGGAATTGATCCGGGCTGTTTTCTTTAACTTCTCCAGGGACAGTTTGGTCCTTTTGATAGAGCCCTTCTTCCTTTCCAAAGTTTCAGACTTTATGGCGATGGTCCTGGAGAATTTTAAACTTCAAAAAGATATAATTTATTAATTAACAATAAAATTTCTATAAAATTAATACTACACATAGATGTGTGTCTGAGCTCTCTTAATAATTAATCTAGCACCCTTACCGGCAATGATGACTTCCACGAGCCAGCGGAAGGACTGGCACTACCGTATCTGTCATGGCGTTCCAGTGCTTTGAGGGCCTTGGTGTTTTGATGACGCACACTGCAAGCCCTCGACATGTACCCAAAAGGTGTAGTTGAGGGAGTTGGCATCAGGGCTGTTGTGGGGCTAAAAGTGTCAAAAAAGAGTTCAAAAGACCTCAAAAGCCTTATTTAAGAAAAACCTATGTAATGGAAGAGATAGGTTTCTTTCATTGCTGGTAAAAAAAAGTAGCCTCTCCTCCGTAACAAGGCTCTTTTAAACCACTTTTCTTACAGGTCTCTGGTGTGAAACCCAGAGATCTGTATGGGCCTCATGGACTTGAGGGGATTGGCCTGGGCTGTTTTCTTTAACTCCTCCGGATCTAGTTTGGCCTTTTCGACAGACCCCTACTTCCTATCCAATGTTTTTGGGGGAAATCTGTATTTTCTGTCATTTAACTCATCCATGATGTTTGTGAGCGAATACCAATACCAATAAATACTGTCTGCTTTTATTTCCAGTTCATTTGGTGAGAGGAAATTTGCACCGCTGTTCCTCAAATTCACTAGTTTTATTTTAAGAAGAAGGGTAGGGAACTAAACTGCCAATTGTGTTATAAGTGAGGGCGATTGCCGAATGTTACTTTCTCTTTTTTATATCCAAAGTTACAATTTAGATACTAAGTTGTTTTCATTTAATGAAAACCTTTTCATTTTTTGTATCGCAGGTAGAGTTGAATTCGTCCTAGGACTGATTTCCAAATAGAGTAAGTATTTTCTAAAACAGAATCATATTTGCATTCAAGAACTTTACAGATAAGAAAATTTCTGCTAGTGGGAATTCGAGTTTACACGACTAAATATATTTTGGCAAACAAATGTACCGATTTTTTACATTTCATTTTATTTACTAAGAAATGCATAAATACTTATAAATTATAGTACATATAGGTGTCATAAATTGGGCATAGTAAACTATTAATCCTTTTCTAAGGCCAGTAGAAAAAAGGCAGCTGTGAAATCACTAAAGAAGCATACTATTCCAAATTTGAAACTGTTCAACTATTCTTGAGAGCAGAGATAATCCTCCACCCCTAAGAGATGTAGGTCGTTTGATTGAGGGTAAATAGATCCTATGAAAAAACATATTGAGCCAGGAGTCTTCTCCTTCAATTGCTCTCTCAGCGAGCCAGGGAATAGCTGTTGCCTTCTATAGGATATTAGGAATGATTAAGAAATTATATAGGTCAATCCTCTTTTGAAGATTGAAACTTTTCCATTGGTAAATGGAATAACAGATATACTTTTTTAGGAATGTCCAGTTTGAATAAGAGGCACCTTTTGAATCCCATACAATTCCCAATATCTCCCCTGTGTCCTTAATTGAACAGTTGGTAATTTGAATAGCCTTACTTGGGTTCCATTTACCAATAGGAAGAACAACCGTCTTTTTATAGTTGATTTTCAAACCGGACCTTATTTCATACTTCTTGAAATAGTTCAGAATTACTACAATTCGTCTAGTTAATTGAGCCTCAGAGTTAGCTTCTAACATCAATGTAACGTCGTAGGCATACATATCAATTATATGTCTCGAGGTCCCAAAATCCACCGCAAACCCCTTGAATTTGTTTATAATGGAATCTCCAAGACCTTTTAGTGCAGCGACGAATAATAGGGGGGCTGAAGGACAACCTTGATGGCAGCTCTTTCTTAAGGTAATTGGGTCGCTTTCTCCCTCCCCCATCGAAATAATTGATCTTCCATTGAATAGAAGCGCTCTAATAGGTTTAAAGTATTCTTTTGGAAGAAGTCTTTCAACTGCATTCAAAATATGACTGTGTGGGACAGAATCAAATGCTTTGCTAAAGTCTACTGCTATAATTGCACCAAAACTTCCTTTCTTACGTTAATTTCCATAGCAGAGTGTATATTTCTTGAAATGTCTGAAATTTTCCTGCCTTTCGGAAGCTTTTTTGTTCTTTGACAAGTTTGGAATTCAAAATGGGTTCTATTCTACTGGCAAGAACACCTGAAAGAATGCGATAGCTCTCATTCAGCACCGTGATTGGTTTCCAATTGTTGATATCGGTAGCTACCTCCTTTTTTGGAATCATAAGTATCGGGCCTCTTGTTATGGATTGTGGAAGCTTTCCCCGAATTTCCATCGACTTCCCCAGTTCAACTAAATAGGGAACAACCTCATCTACACATTGGGTAAAAATATTCCCACCAATGCCATATGGACCAGAAGCTTTTCCATCCTTAAAATGCTTTATGTAATTTGATATAACATTTTTTGTGAAGATTGAATGTTTTCCTAACTTAGAACGAGGAAAATTCGATCTTTCTCCCCAAACAAGCTTTTGGAAGCGCCTATGAAAGAGCTTCAAAATTCTCTATGGGTCAGTGATAGTTTGGCTTTCGTCAATTATTTTCTTGATAAAGTTAGTTGATCGATCTTTCAGGAACAATTTTTTTAATCTTTTAGATACGTTTGTTTCCGAGACAATTTTTTCCATCTCAGCAATCTCCGAAGTACAATACAAATGTGCAATTTCTGCACAATTGAGCGTACCCTTATTCAAAACATCTTCAATATCCTTTTCAAATGATACAGCTCTCTTCATTTTCCTTCTAATAAATGGTATTGTTGTGAATTTAAAAGTAGAGTTAAAACGATGAGTCAACTTTGACTTTAGTTCTTCGATAAAAATATTATCTATCACTATCCACATTAGGGTCTTAAAACGTTTCTTTGAATGATATTGTTGAATATCAATTTCTATCATTTTATGATCAGATCCAGGATGAGGGGTATAGAGTGCATTGTTGTAAAATTTGCAGTTTCCATGACGTCACTAATTACCTTTTGGATTTTTATACGTACAATACGTTCTAGTCACACATCGTCCTCTAGTATTTTGCCTCTTTCAAAGAGGTGATCAATTATGATGCAACTTGAGCGATTCAAATGACGTAGATAATACTAACCAAGTAATTTTAGATGTGGTAGCTTCTACAAATGACCGGTCCTAAAACTTACAAATATTATTAGAACTTTTTTTTTTAGACTGATCTAACACCTATAGTTCAAGATTGTTTGATGTTGACACACCATATGTATACACACTTCAGTAGTGTATATTATAGTACCGACCTACATACCTAGTAGGGGTTAACAAAGTATAAATGAATAGACTCTTATACTTTTAATACAAAATATATATAAATAGTTATTTATTTATGAGTGAGATCATTGAAGAGACAGCAATCAAATATGTATACATATATCGCATTTTTTTAAAGAATAAATGACATACATAGAAATATATATTTAGGTATATAATAATTAGAATACACATAATTAATAAATATGCATTTTGAGGGGTTGAATGTAACAAAAACCCCTAAATAGGATCGAAGAAGGAAATAAATAACTTTATCGTATTGCAAAGAATAAATGATCATTTGAAAGCTTTCAACATTTTAAATTTTTCAAATGTATCCATTAATACATACATTGTTAAATTAATCAATTAATTATTGCAGTGGAATGTTTGCAGTTTAATACATATAAGATATATAAAAAATATTAATACTAATTGTTATTTTTTGGCTTTCACTTAAATACACATAGTCATGTATTTAAACATATAGAAATCATGAGGAGATCATTAATGAAGTTTTAACAGGGGAGAAAGGGAATGAACATTCTTTAAAGTATTTTAAGTAAGACTAGAACATTGCATAACAAAAACAAAAATGAAGGTTACTTCTCAAACTTGAGTAATATTTCGAATCCTCTTATCCAGAGTTAGAGTATTATCAAAATTATCAAGATTACTACTATCGTTACAAACAACAAGACTGGATGTATTGGAGAATGAGAGAGCTGCCGATGTGGATGAAGGAATAAGTGGAGCTTCACCTATATTTATATAACTACTAACAGCACTGAGAGAAGGAGGATTAAGCTTCTTGAGAGCTTCTTGTTGCTCTTGATATTCAAAGCTCGTTTCCAAGTATATGTTATCACTTGGAGAGGGAGGACAAAGATTAATTTGATCTGGTGAAGGATTCTCCTTTCCTGAATTATTGTCTTGATCACTAAAGCTCACTTGACTTGATTGTGAAGACCTCTCTATTTGATCCTTGCTCGTACAAGAAGAAGAGGTTGAAGAGGCCCCGCCACCACTTCGAAGTTCTTCTTCAATGGCTTTGGGTTTTTTAAGAATTGACTTTTTTTCTTTAGTTATAGCTGGTGTGTTAAGAGCTGTCATGCCCCTTGTAATAGTGATCTCTTCAGAGTTTTTGGTGGGAGTGCTTGGCTGACTGAGGAGAAGAGTATTTGTGGTACTGGAAGAATTTGCTGTAGGCAATCCAAAAGTGTCTGAGAAAGATGTTGGAATCCTTTCACTCTTAGGTATAGGTTTAGCGTACATTGGAATGTTACTTTTTGGATCTCGACTTGGATTCTCGTAATTTGGCACATACGTATTCTGGTACTCTCTATACGAGGGTAGCGTATTGGAAGTAACATAAGGGTTATGTAATTCTGTCCAGCCATAAGTACCACCAATATATCCATACGTATTCTCTCGAGGAGCTAATTGATTTTCATATTTTCCATTAGAAAACTGAGTGGATGAAGAGGAATTTACAACCACTGCAGAGCTTTCGAGAAAACCCTTTGTCTCAGTATCTATGTTCCTTATTAAGTCATGTTCATCACATACCACTGAGTAGCCTGGAGAATGAGTCGACTCTTCACTCCTCCCTGTTGACACACCCATTGATCTCATTGTATCCCCGATAACAGAATTAACTGAGGAAAGCTCTCTATCTGAGTGAATTATCTTTTTCCGGCGATACGAAAAGACAATAATGAGAATTAGTATAATGCAAATAACAATGAAGCCCGCAATGCCAATAACTATATACAGCAATGCCTTATCTGGCTCTACAACCCCTCTAAATAAATGATGCCCCTGCGAAATAGTCTTTCCATCCAATATTGAGCTGTCTTTATCCATAATATGTTCATTGTGGCCTATAACAGCAAGAGGACTGGCAATAAAACCCTTTTTAATATTAGAAACTAATCCAACATTCCCAGATTCATCAACAGCAACTAAGGCATAGTACATTGTTGTATCTAATTCTTCAATCTTAATTTTGTGGTTTTCAATGTCACCAGCCTCTTTGGAAGCTGTGAAGCCATCGACAACACGAGTTCTATTCAGATTTATGTAAAGTTCTTCAGCCATTTTACAACTATGTAACCGATAGGATGTCACTTTCCCTATTAATATAAAAAAATTAAGTATTAAATATTTAATTACACCACACAGAAATCTTGTCAATGATATTCTTACCTGAATCATAATCATCACCAGGTGCCGTCCAGCTAAATTCTAGTTCTTGGGAATCTGCAATTGCCTCTACCTTCAAGTCTAGGATCCTTGAAGGGGGAATAACGTCCGCCCCATTATACAGAATATATGGAATTCGAAAGGAATTTCCTTTTATGATCCGAGAAAAGGTCCCCAATTTCATATTTAAAATATTATATTCCTCTTCTTTTCGGTTACAACAATAATATACTTTAGGATTGTTTTCTCGTTGAAAACTGAAGGCTCTACCCTCATTATCATCTACAAACACAGTTATTGTGTAGCGACCTTCTCCTCCAGAGAAATCCGTCAAATAGCGACTATATATTCCATCATTTATTTGAACATCAGGATCTAATTAAAATAAGTACAAAAATAGGTTCAACGATAACGATAGCAATAATTTATTCACTATTTCATTAAAAAAGTATAAAAAAGAAAGGATATTTAATCCCAATACATTATATAATTATTTGCATTTATTCCTTAATGAAATGATTTAAGTAGAAATAAGTATTCTAAAAGATTAAACTTATGTCCAATTAAAGCCTTATTATTTATTTAATTGGGTATAATTTTATTATGAAGGACATAAAGTGTACTAATAAAAACTACGTAATTACCTCCATTCCCATTGTCTAGCAACCTAATACGAATAGGTGACATTAAGTATCCTGACTGATTAATAGCTCTAATTTCAACAACTACAGAAGCATCCATAACTGGTACCTGATTTAACTTAACTTCGGCAAAGAGTTGCACAGGATTCTCTGGACTAACCTGAATTGAGCAATAATAAGGATTATTAATTATAATTATTAGTGAAAAAACAATTTTTAAGCGTACCCTAAAGGAATGTTCGTCTACATTTGTGAAGAATGTCACTTTAATATCCTCATCCTTGACCCTTGGTCGTGATGTAACTAATACAAAATGAGCATTTTCATTCGTATCGGAGGGAATTCGCTCTAAGCTATATGTCCAATTCATTCCAATATTTTGTTCCTAATAGATCAAAGTAAATATAAAATAAGTGATGTTGTGTGATTCCGCAAAAGAAGTTATTGTGTTATACCTCACGAAAGTGAACATTATGCAAAGAAAGAATGTTAAAGCTTTCTTGATCATCTGCAAGTGTTTTAGATATATCACCACGTCGATCCTGTATACTGATGGATTTAATGTGTCCATTCTTCGAATATGCAGGATGCATTGCGAATACGCTGAAACTTGTTGCATTGCCGATGAATTTGTCAATCACAAAGGAACCAGATTCAAATCTTACGCTCCCATCAAATGGCTTACAATCTTTTTCATGAATCTAAAAGGCAATAAATACAAAGAGTAGAGTTTTGGAGAAAATGAAGAGTATAATTAAATTATAAGATAAAATGAATGTATCTAGTTTTATTGAATGTGGAGCATGAGATTTGGGACTTTTTTTTAAGAATGTTGATTTTAAATTGAATTTGGAATCTTTCTTCCTTTTTAAAAAGTAATATTGAGAGAAATTTTTGGTTTTTTCAAAATACATGATTTAATCATTTTTATGAAAGAATAATTTTTAATTGTAGTTTAAAAAGGAAGATTGAATCTTGTCAGGTTTTTTTCAGAACGAGACCACGCAATGACCATAGTAAATTGAACGCCTTTTTGCAGAATACTGATATCTAAAATGAACTCATACATTCTTTTTTTTGCGATTCCAATCAGCCAATTTATCTACAACGTTATTTCGAATTTTTAAATAGTGAATATCCACTAAAAAGACGGCTGTTATCAAAAATTACGAAAGTTTCATAACTAACAAGGCCAACAAGTGAATTATGTTTGAGGTAATATAGTTATAGTTATTAAATTGTTCCTAAACGTTAAAAAAATCGTTTTAAAATATTCTAGTATGCGAAAAAAAAGAAGCTCCACGCTCATTTCACGTTTACTATCTAATTTTTCTACATTCATAGCTATTAATGCATTACAATGAATAAAAGGAGTTTAGCATAAAAACATTTAACTTACCAAATAGGGACCGTTATCCGTTGTACGTGTTTGTATTTCTCGAAATGATTCCACTAAATCTACATAGGTTTTGAAGGACGGTCTCTTTGAGCCACTTTCATCGGTAATAATAAATGATAGACCACCAGTTTTGTGAGCAAGAAGTTCCATATTGAGGGATATATCGGTAGGATGAGAGGTAGTGACCGAGATACTAAACATTTGAAGTCTATGCTTAACACCTAAGTGCAAAAGCTCTTTGAGTTCTAGATTAGAGAGTCCGGTAGACTTTCCCTGGCTCAAGATAATCAAAGAGGCTCCAACTGTAGTACCTGTTGTTTGGAGTGCTTCTATGGCCTTAATTACACCACAGCGAATGCAACTCCCCCTATTGGGACTGAGTGAGTATTCTCGAGGTATCAAACGAGAAATGTCATCTCGAGAATTTTTGAGGAATTCAACTGTATGAAGTATATGTGCACCATCATTAAAAAGAACAAGTCCTATTCTAACATAATCAGGAAAGTCTTTCTTGAGTAGTTTCTTCAGTGCTGTACGAATAAAGTTCCAATGATGCCCATCATTCATTGCTTTGGAGTTCTCTACAACAAGAACATATTTTGGCGAGGCATGTCGAGAAATACGAAAAACAGGACTGACAAATTCTTTCTTAGAGTTATGTCCTATCATATCAGAATGTCCCCGAATAACATTTCTCACAGAAATCCCCTGACAAAGAGCATGATGTGTTGAAGTGATGGAGTTATAATTATCTGAATCTATTGAAGAAAATACACCATAACGATATTTGAGCCACTGATCTCGGATCTCTTGAGCCATTCTTCTATGAGTCGAGGCAGAGCCTGTACGATTATGTTTGAGAAATGTATGAGGTATATAGATAAAGTCCCCTGGTTGGGAGCACCCAAGGCTCTGTTGTGTCCAAGGATCATTTTTTTTTATTGGGTGATCAACTCCAATGATAATATCAGGCCTCTGAAATTTAAAA
Source organism: Lepeophtheirus salmonis (assembly GCF_016086655.4). Lineage (NCBI taxonomy): Eukaryota > Metazoa > Arthropoda > Copepoda > Siphonostomatoida > Caligidae > Lepeophtheirus > Lepeophtheirus salmonis. The sequence continues at coordinate 34,729,024 of NC_052137.2, forward strand.
AAATTAATAGATAAGAAATTAGAATACATCTTTACAAACCTTGGAGCTTATAGGATGAGCATCTGACAATGGAGTTTGGCAATGTGAGGCAGTCCACGACTCAGGAACGACTATATTAATTAAACCAAAAAATACTCTTTCGTCTAGTGATTGATGAAGTGAGCGAGATGCCTCCGTAAGAGAAAACTGCAAATAAAAGATTAAACAAATCATTAAGTACGACTTCTTCAAGAAATCCTAAGGCAAAAACGTTATATAAACATTTGAGTACTTTTTTTATTCGAAGTATAAATATGGAAGTACGCATGCAAGCATATTGCACATGTAAATTATCGAAAACCAATAAAACCCATTCCAAACCAAATAACATACATAATATGATTCTTTTTTTTTTAATGGAAATAAATCTTAAATCTGATTGTAATGCCTTTAATCGTCAATTACATTAACTTATCATTTCATCAATTATAATAAATAGGGTTGTATATCGTAAGTATTTTTTAGCGTGTCCTTTTGTTGTTGGCAACCTTAACAGTTAATTTTTAATTTTCCAAAGCTGTCATCGCTATTCATTAATATCGAGGCAGAACATCTAAAAACAAAGTAACCACGAGTGTGTATGCTCAGGAATGACACTGAGGACTATTTGGAGAGTTACAACTAGTGTTGTGTCAGTCCAGCTCAGTCCGGTCAGTTCACTTCTGCATATCAGTCTTAAAACTTATAAAGTTCGGTCTTGGACCTCACTCAACTTTATTTCTTCTTTTTTTAATCAGCTCTAATACTAAAAGTCCAAAGGACTGATAGCCAATAAGACAGATCCTAAGATTGGACCAAATAATTAAGGACCAACAAATCACTAGTTTTAACTAGGGATGTAAAATTTGTCAACATCATCGTGAGCATACATTAAAAATAAAAGTATATGCAGGTAATCTGGACGATATTAGTACTCATATTAATTATTTCTCCCTATTTTCCTGAGTGAGGCTCACAATAGTTTTTATAGTGATCTATTTCAGGAGGAATGTCATTAATAAAAATAGCCAACATATACTTTTCTTTTTGATTTAGACTTACGAAGATTTCAAGAATTTTTACATAAATCAACATATAATTAATGTTGTAAAAATATGACCTATCTGTATGTGAATAAAAAATGTACCAAAAATTAACGTAGTCACCCTGACAATTTGAATTTGTTTTAGAGGAAAGCAGCTTAACTGTTATAGTGTTTTATTAGATTATCTACAACCAGACATAAGAGGAATGAAATAAAGACAAATCTCACACCGCATCTAGCAAGGGCATATGCAGGCATTACTCGGATGTCAATCTTCAATTCTACTCTTAGTCAAACAATTACTAAACAATTCTACAGTGTTATTCTACATTTAGCAATTCATATCCTCCTCAAGAATAAAAGAATAATAATTACAGCTTTAAAAAATGAAATAAACCTATTCAAATGTCATATTTTTTCCCCTATAGTTATAAATTTAAGTCCCGGTTGGGTTCATAGTAATATTAAGGATCGAAAAGGGAGTAATTTCTGTCTATGTCTTGCTTAATACGGAGTGGAACTTGTATTGATCTACTTAATCTAACAACAACTAGCAGTCAATTAATGAAATGCCATGATAGTCAAGCTGCACTTCTCCCAAAATATTCTTCAAATTGTCATGGGGTCTATGATGATTGTCTCTGTTTTTACATGCCCAAAATGCTTAAGATTTACAACCCTAATCACAAACAAATAAAACTAATCCTAATAAGAGAAGTAAAAGGTTGTAAAAGACAAAATATGCTGACATATCAAGAAGATCATGCTGTGAAAATAAATAATGTGCATACAAAACAAGAAACTGCAGTTTCGATGTATGTCATGTACAAATAAACAAAACTAAAAGAAGACTTTTCAAGAAAGTGAGTAACATTGACAATGGCAAAATATATTAATGTTTTATGTACATATTGAATCTCTGCATCTAATATATATAATGATTGAGTTATAAGATAGGTGGCGTCACTATATTTGTTTTTGTCATTTTCCCTTATACCCAATGCAACTTTTTCTTCCATTTACAGAATTTACCTTCTTAAAGAGGTGAATTCGTGGAGGTTACATAGTTAGTCATAGTGTCATAGTCATACAAGTATACTCGAAGCCCCCTAGCGGACAAAATAAAATCTTTCTACGACCACTACTTTGTATGGAATCATCCTTTACAAGAGTTCCATAAAGAAAAATCTAATTTAATGTACAATACAATTAGGATGTAGCATAAAAATATTTGAAGCTGATGGTGTTAACATATCTGTTCAATTATACTACCCGTCGTGTCAAACTTCCTCATTTTTGACTTGTATAGCTGGGAAAAATATCATCTAGCTGATAGTTAGAAAGGTTAGCTCATCTTTGTAATAGTTTAGCCGATTTTGAGTAATCTCAGATTTGTAAATAAATAATTACAAGTTCGATTTTGGGCGTGTAAATTGATTAAATTCAAATTAAAAGTTACAATGCAATAACTTATAGTACACCCAGGGTTAGATCAACCTAATAGCTGGCTAATGAGTGTGTGTTTTATATATAGATTATACTGTAGCCCCTCCCCAAATTGAGAATTTTTTTTCATTATTATCATAAATAACTATCAGTTCGTAAAGTTATTAGTTTAATTTTAGTCTCTTCCAGAAAATTTAACTCTAAAACTTTTCAAAATATTTTTTGAGCTAGCCCCTCCCACCCAAATATCCTGCGGTCGACACTGCATTATCAACAAAAAAAAGATTTAGGGGTGATTTTTTTGTTGTTGTTGTTGACAGTCTCACGGATTTTCCAATATTGCAAAGCAATAAATAAAAATATATTTTTTTCTCGGAGTGGCTTAAATTTTCCAGCTGAAACTTGGAAAAATGATATAGCAAGGAAGTCTAAAAAATTAAAACCCTCAAGCTATAAACCATTCAATATATAGCTGATTTTCTAGCCGATTTTACTAAATTTTACTGTTTTGGTCAATTACACTTTTTTTTAAGGCAGTTGCAACTTCATATCATCACTATGTTTGTTATCTCTATGGCCTTTTCATCAAACTCTTAATAAACTTGACTTTACTCCGGAAGAAATCGAGGAACACGTCATCCTCATTAAAACAAATTATGATTTATCCAGAATAGAAAAGATTCGTACCTAGAGCATCTGGTCTATAGTCTAAGAAGCCAAGTCACTCATTATTTTATTTTAATATACTCTTAAGCAACATTGGATATTTTATGTATGCACAAATTCTCAACTACACACTACCCATCTGTTTCCTCTCCCTCAACGGCCAGGACACAATGAATACAACAAAGCATGTTGTAACATGGTTTTTATTTTTTCCAAGGTAAATTGCTTTAAAAATATATATTATAAAAGAATTCCTTCTTTTTCCATATTCTCCTCCCCCTCCTACTGGTCCTTCACTTTTGTTCTATTATTCAATTGACAGCAGCAACAAGTAGGACTCAAAAATGATGAGCAGCATTCATGAGAAGATTGTGAAAATAAAGAAGAATACAAACAATTCCTTCATCATATTTGGATAAGAAGATTAAACATGTTGCCCGTCAATAGAAAGGCAAGTTAGAATGATTTTTCTCAACGTTGAGCCTGGATTACATTTGTATTTTTGTACGAATTATCCTTCATTTCTCACGGGCTTACTTCGCTAAAACATAAATATGCAGTGTATCTTGTTGTTAGCTGTCGATGGTTCTGCTTCTTTCCTCCTAATTAATGTTCTGAACGTTGATTCGTAGCTCTTCTTAAGCAGATAACAATTACCAACAATGATTGAATCATAATTCCTTACTAACTTTAGATTTTGGGACTTTTTTTAGATTTTTTTTCAGATAAAAGGTTGTGTGATACAATAAAGGTATTGCCGTGTTTTATCAACAAGTTACACTTAGTAATCACTTGGCTTTATCTCAAATTGCGCTATGAGTTGCAAAAAGGCATCGTTACAATAAAATAATGAGAAATTAATATATTTTATTTGAAAGGGCAATGTCAGGACCAAATTTAGTCTCTTAAATCAAATAAAACTTATAAACTATAACTAAAATTATTGGGTATTTTAATTCATCCCAGAAATTTGTTTTATAAATTCTATAATGTACTCTAATATGTTTAATTGAAGTAATCGATCAAAGTGAGATTTTCTCGTTCTTTTGATTTTTGTTCAAGATTGTATTGATGCTGACGTACCACTTATATGTAGGTTAAGAAAACAAAGTGAGACCGCGCAAATATTATTCGTTCTTTTATTTATACAATTTACATAGAAGCAATAACACAAAAAAAATGTAATACATTCCTTTGTGAGGATGGATCCATTTTGACTGACAGTCTAGCCAGAGGGTTTTTTTATCTCTTAACAGTAGCTTTTATTCCCAATTCATAAAATAATAAATAAATATATATATATATATTACACATGTGTGGCCTCTGGTCAGCATGGAGTAGTATAATGGTTCTTTTCAGAAGAATGATGAAAAAAAGTAGGATACATGTTTTACCCTGTATTTTAAAATACCATGAAATTTTCTTTACATAAATTTTTTAGTAATACCTATCAACAACTCTTAAGGATCACTCTAAAATTATTGTGGCCTACATATTTTATGTTGGTTTATATGTATAGAGTAGTGTATAACCCAGGAAAATGAAGGCACAATATATATAAGACTAAAACTTTAAAATTAAATACATTTCTAAGGTCAATCATTGTATAGCATACTTTAAACGCACAAGCAAAATTATTTGATATTAATGTTAAGAGTATTGTCAATCATTTTCGTTGCATATAAATAAGTGGAGCACTTGTAAATAAATAGTTAGAAGAATATGATTACAAAAATACCTAGTGTACCCTTAAAGGGTTAATGAGAATAATTTATTGATAGTAATGAACGATACTTTGTCAGACAATTTGGAGAAAAATCATTTCTAGCTTGTTTTTGTGTTGATGAGATACAAATATACATGAAAAATGAGACGTTTATTCTTCTCAAAGATGGGATTCAGTGTTTTTCCGTAACTTTTTGTTACATAAATATTCTCTTCGTCAAATACATAGCAGCTCAATAATAATAAAAAAACATTTTCCCTACAAGACTAAGAATTTCACATATTAAAAAACCGAACATACAAAAAAAAACCGTTGGAGAACTAGCTCTTTAAAAACATGACATATTTAAAACTATTTCAGCACCCCTCACCCCCAAAAAGATCGTAACGTATGTACATACTTTTAAATGGAAATTGCATAGGAGGGGTCTTTAAAAACAATAACAAAAACACGACAGAACCGAACAGCACCACCTGCCCGAGTCAGTTGTAGAATTATAGATCTTACGACCTCATAACGCATATAAGTTATATACAATACATATACTTTTTTTTATTTCCTTTTAACGGATTTCCTGAAAGAGCAAAAAGGGGTTTAAAAAAAATTCCTTCTCAGCTCACATATCATAGTATCGTCAACCGTTGAGGGTAAAATCATTATATACCGTGTGGGAAATCGGATATCCCTCTGATGCAGGGCGTATAACTTAAGACATCGAATAATTAAAACAATGGAAGGATTTATCAGGTACACGTAATGGGTATCTGAAAACGAGGATATATTTCTACTTAATATCTACTAAATATCAAATAATAATAGATCATAAATGACAATACTAGTATTAGGGTTCGGTCTGAAAAACCAAGACCGGTCTGAGACCGTTAGGATTTTTAATGGTCCGAACTAATTCAGGCCTTTAAAGAAGTTGGTTCTGGAGTCGGGGCCAATCTCAAAGAAAAATTCAATCTGGACCAGTCTTGAAAAAAAAAAAGCTATCATTCGGTCTATATGGTGTTGTGTATATCCTTATTTATTCGGTCAGTCCAGTCTTAGGACCAGTCCTATCCGTCCTCGGGATCGGTCCTTAAGACTGTCGGTGCTATAACTTTTTATAAAAGAAAAAAAAGTTGAATGACATGACGTTAAATGTAATGCATAAATCATATTTTTTCAACTTATAAATGAGGATAAGCGAAAAATAGGTCCATATATTATTATAGATTTGAAAACAATTAAATTTCGGTCTACAGTCTAAGATCGTGTTTTGATCGATTTAGAATAAATAATTCATTTACGATCCAAACCGAAAAATAAATTATTTTTTTTGACTACTTGACTCACTCAAGATCTTACAAAACAACAAAATAAAATGGGTTAAATATGTTATTAAGAAAAACTATTAACAGCATTAGATTGGCTTATATATACAAGTTTGGACAATTAAATGCTGACACTTTATTCTCTTTTTGGCAAAGCAAGGATCAAGTAAAATATTTATGTATGGAGATTTCAAAGATGGGGTTAAAGAGAGCCTCACTCAAAGGGCGTCCCTTTTTCACTAAAAAATTAGATTGCCACTTACAAGGAATAAAAATACCTTTTGAGAAGAGGTGTAATACATATTTGTTGTTACAAGGCCACTCATATAATGGAATAACCCAACATTTGAGAAAAAAAGATGACTTCATTTGTTGTTTAAAATGCATTTAAAAATTGTTATGTCGTTACTTCTTAATGCTTGTCAAATTTTTTTCTATTAGATATTCTGAAAACTTTTTCGAATTTGCCCAATTATTACTGTTTAAATGTAATTATCGTAAAAACCAAATATAAAGTAATCCAAATGACATCATATATACATACAGCCCAATATTTCAGACACACTTGAGTAAATTATAGGTTTTGACTACAAACTTGTGGGATGAGTTAATATACCAAATAATTTTAGTTATAATTTAAAAACATTATTCGATTATCCAAAATATTCAAATATATTCAAATATCCAAATGACCTTTCAAATAAAATAAGTCAATCTCTCACAATTATTGTGAAGATCAATTTTAACTACTTAATGTGCAATTTGCAGACAATCAAAGAGTCGATATGAATAAATTGTTGATAAAATTGACAAATATTCGCATAAGGTACACATTATGTAATCCACACTCAATTTAGAGAAAAAGACATTCCAGCTTGTTTATGTGTTGACCGACCAGATATATGTAGATAGTGATTACTTATTAGCATTATCGTATCATTTTAAATGCATATAACAATATATTATGGATACATAAGATGTGCAAATTCCAAAATTACACACTTAGAATCAGACGTTTTGTTTTTCGTTTTTTCATAATGGCAACATTGTGCATTTCAGAAGGACTCATCAGCGGATATTTATATTAGTGATGACAGATTGTGGGTCTGGACGGGTCTATGAACAGCTAAACTGAGAAGCACATATATATTTTTCATCTACTCGTAACTTCGAGTAGGAAAATACATTGGATCTTCGTTTGTTTCAAAAAGCTAATCGTGTAAAACGGGATACTCCCGAAACGTTTAATAAATACACATAAGAAACAGTTCGGTAACAGTGAATTATTACTGCCAAATGAGAAGTTGGGGGGACTACAACCGACGAAATTAGGACACAAGAGAAAATTTTTGTTAAGAAAATGTGTTGTTAAAAAAAAATTTATCCAGGGATGTCCTTTCCAATAAAACGTTAAGAAAATCTTTTTTTTTTGACGCTAGTCACAAATATTATGGAAGATTTAAATGCCCCCTCCTCAAAAAAAGACAGCTAGCTCGTACACTTTCAGCCAATGATCCAATAATGCCGCTTTATGGATTTTCTTCACAATTTCTGGACTCGGTCAGCTCATTTAATCGACCCTTGCGATGCCCGTCTTGGGAGCTCGTATGGGTTCTTTTAGCTTGCCAAAATTTTACTATTCTTAACTAAGGAGCAATCGCACCTAAAGTAGAATTATTAAGTTCATACCTAATATTGGTTGGGCTTCTGACATTTCAAATAAAAGTATAGTATCACAAATTCAATGACAACATTCGCCATTGATGGCTGCCTAACAAATACCAAACAACTTAGGGCCTTCAAACTTGAAACATGCTTTATAGATTGTGTACTTTCGAAATGTAGCGATTTTTTTAAACCAACTATCACAATCTCTTAGTCAGGTCGGGTATTTTCTGAGTATACGCTCGTATAGTATGTATATTGATTTCAATTTCTTACATCAGATGAATTAATTGTAGAACTAAAATGCCTATTCATATCTAATGCAACTCCATCGAAACAATAAGTATTTAAAAAATAAAAAAAGATTGTAAAGAACTCGGAACCGTTATTTATGGATACGTAACATCACTAATCTATATATATATATAGATACAAAAATGGCCGTAATTTGCATTCCATAAAATAATGGGAACCTTTCCCTACAGAAAAGAGTATATTTGAAAGAAAAAAATATAGATATATAATGATTTACATTAACATAATATTCTCCCATCTGCTACAGAATTTGAAGAGTGATGAAAAATCTGTATAAAACTGTTGTTGTTTATTTTCATAGTCGTTTTCAATCTCATCTGACTGAGTGAATGGATAACACGTTAAAATGAGATAAAAAATCTATATAATCTAATATCATTTTCGTAAATATATGGAGCATCAACATAAAAACATTCTTGAACAAAAATCAAGAAAAAAAAAATCCAATTTATGTTTTTACTTTATATATACATACAGCCTAATATTTTTTATAAATATTAGAATGAATTAATTTATGCCAATGTAAAATTAGAAGAAAAATAATAATAGTAACGAACAGCACATATGCATTTAATAAATTTAAATGTTATTAATAAAATAATTTGACAAGAAGAAGCACAATAAACTAAAAACTGCTACATTTTTTTTCACACCATAAAACTCCACTAATAAATAACTTATTTATTGGAAACTCTTTAAATCCAATTAAATATAGGGAAAACTATTTAGCAACTTAATATTGATAAATATTAATAACTCGGATTACAAAACACTTTGTTTTTCGAATGGTTTATAGAAAGGTCTCTCACCCGAGGTGACACAGATGCGAGAACCGTACAGCTAATTTGGACAAGACATGTTCATAATTGCCATATAATATTAGTCCATTTATTTTACATAAATAGGTTGTAAATCATAAGATTTCATTCATGAGAACACACACTCCTGATGGTTACACTTAATACTTAGAGGTTATCTCCTCAAGAATGAAAGAATAATTAGAAAACACTCACGCTAAAAAATGCTTAGGATTAACAACAATATTCATAACTGATAGACTTGCGACTTAGAAAGAGACGGTGTACCGCCAAAAAACAACCAATATATTTGTGGTGCGACTCAAAATATCGTGTTTTTTTTTAACCATTTTATGCTCTTAAATAGGAAAAAACTGGTTAGAAAATTTAGACCTCTGATATAATCCAAGCCAGGGGAGCAGTTATACTTTTCAAACTGATGGAAGGGGCAGGAGGGAGTCTTTCAAAGAGTCTATATCAAAAATGATATAAATCAGGAGGGGAGGGCGACACTGCAACTCTATTGTTAAACAAACAAAGTAACTTGACTTAATCCACACTACTTGGCTACTTAGTTAATCAAAATAGTTTTTAAAATTTAAAAAAAAAACTGTGGTTATTCACATGTGGCTAATACGTTTTACAAACAGAGGGCAGAATTGTTTATCGCAACTTTTCCTCATCCGAAAAGAAACAGTAGAGAAAAGGCCCAAAATCAGTTGGTAGTAGCAAATCAATTCTTCGCCTCAATTATTGAATCATTCTTATTAAATTTAAATTTTGTTGAGAATAGTGAATAGCTTGTTAAAGACTTAATTTGAAATCCCTCATATCAACCTTATCGACCTCTAATGGGGGGAGAGAGGCAGAAACATCTAGAGCTGATAATAAAAAACATTGTATATTTTTGTATGAAGTGAGAAGAAACACTGATATATTTTTTCAATAAAATTGCGAAAGTAGCTATGTTCTTTGCGTCTTACAGTAACTTTTAGCAAGAAAGTGCATATTATGTAGGTATAATCATCGTTTAAAAAGTAATGATTTTACATAATATAATGACAGTTCTTACTTTTTAAGGTAAGTGCATCGAATTTCCTCATTTATAGGTATCAAATTGCTTCATTACTAGTTCATTTTTACATGACGTAAGTTTAATTTCGAATATACATAATTGATTTAGACTATGAAAATGGAACGTGTTTGAAGTAAGAGTGTGTACAATGTATATCCATGTTTGTGTTTCATTCCTTTCAATTTGATTGATGCGACAATGTCTCCCCCCTTTTTTTTCCTTCTCACTTATAATAAGTACTAGAATTGGGGTTTGCTCTGAAAATCCTAGATAGTTCTGAGACGGTTATATTTTTTAGTGGACACAATTAGTTCTGTCCTTAAACGAAACTCCGTCAGGATTAGGTTCATTTAAAATTCGGTGCAGACGGATTCTATAGATTAATTATTAATGACGTCACTTGTGTTTCAATATGGTGAACATTGACCTACAATAACGTCATCTGATACCTTACAAACACAAACATATACTTTGTACTTTGTAGTCAGTTGTTGATGTTTATGCTTCTTTTCTACTAATCAATATTCCGAACGTTGATTGGTTGAATTAGAATTAGCTCATGTAATACTGCTGTGAACTATTTTCAAAAATTATTGAATTGTAATTCTATAGTTGGGGAAAATTTGGCTAACTATCAATTGATTTTGGGATTTTCTTTTCTGTTTCTTTTTGCAGGAAAGGTAACAAATAAGAAGCGTTATGACTTTTAGTAAATCGAACTGATTCGGACCTATAACGAAGTTCAATCTGAACCGGTCTCAAAGAAACATTCGGTCTGAATCTGTTTCACAAAAAAAAAAAAAATGCCTGGAACGGTCTAATTTAAAATTATGTTGATAACAGAGTATATAAATTCATGTATGTTTCAAAATTGGGCAAAAAATGACGGTCATTCGAAGTTAAATGTGTTGCAGTAATCCGGATATGGGGGACAATTGATCCATAGATTGAGACCTAAAAAATAAGTACACGATTTAAAAACAATTAATTTTCGGTTTACAGTCCGACATTGCGGTCTAGACGGCGAAGTATCGGTCCCAATCAGTCTAGCAAAATAACTCAAGGCTGAACAAAAAAAAATAGAACTTGGACAGAGTCTCAAACCTAATATATGTATAATATACCTCATCGCACTTCTACCCACTACTTTTTCCTTTAATTTAAGAGTATCATCTATGATATGATGAGTTTGATATTTTCAGTTGATGGCAATTCCTTTTCTATGGTGGTTTAAAGAAGAAGAAAAAATGGAGTCACTTTATATAAAATTATATAATACTAAAAAAGATTCAAAAATCAGTAAGATTGCCAAAAGAGCAAAAAAAGGAACTTTTAAATCAAATTTTTCCCTCTTGTGAAATAACTCTTCTGTCATGTATGTATACGTATATTATAAGTTTCACAACGGCGTAAAAAACATTTATTATATTTAACTTTAAAAAAATAATTGTTCAGTTATGCAGAATTAGATAAACTCCAGTCCCTTGTAGTAAAACTTTAAGAAAAATTGCTTTATAAAAAAGTTCGCTTTTTGCCTTGCTATGCTTTCTTTCTTGATAATTTATTTAATATAAAAAGATCCATGGAGGAGAATACATTTAAAAAGGCTATATTTTGTTTTTGCCTTAACCCTTCAACGACAACATCATCTTTGAAAAAAAAAAGGTATAAAAATATGAGTTGTAATTAAAGTTTTAAAAAATTATGTACACTATATATATTCTAGTGAACCCTTGTTTAAATTTTGAGTCAAAGACGCTGAAACGGTTATTTTTAAATACATCACTAAAAATTTCATTCAGCAAATTTTGAACTAATATTTCAAATTCTTATTTATTCAATAAGGGGCATAAATCTGAGTATAGTTAATTAATGGTTCTCGGCCAGATGTGACTCTGACCATAGCCATTTAAATGCAATAACCTTACAAATGTAGAGGCAAGTTACCACATCAATCTTGTAGGTAGGAAATGCCATTTGTTCCTAAGTACTTAGCATAATACTATCTTCAAACCTCAACAATTCTCCCATTCAAACTGAAGAAGTTCTGTGATCCAAAATGTGTCTTGTTTGGGAGAGAGAAAATGCAAAGTTAGTAATTTTTGTGCTTTCAGAATTTAATTTATTATAGCATTTTCAATCCTCCGAACAAGACACATTTTGAAACACAAAACCTCTTTAAATTGTTGATGTGATAAATACTCGTTCAACACGTCAGAAAATCAAGAATGTAAATATTTGGTTAACAAATTTCACTAAAAGATACAAATTGTTCAAAAAATCATCTTAATATTTTTATATATTGAACATTTGATCGATGATGGTATCGTTTTTGATACTATTTTTGACTTTGCCGTAAAAGATTAACTAATCTTCAAACACTAGCCTTCCAAGAAAAATTATATTTTATTAAGCATGTGAACACTACATCTAGACAAAGTTTCAGAGCCATATTATTTTTAATTATAATATAACAATTTATGCTACCTCAGCGGAGAGTGAGACCATACATACTAATTAGCAGCAAGTTGATAATTTTATTGTAACTATACTAACTAAAATAATATCATTCTTTTACTAGCCAGCATGGTTTTGAAGCTTTAATGGGCTCATTTTTTATATCAACAATCCACAAAGGGACTTGTCGTTCTTGTGCGTATTTACTATTATTTGTTAGTTAAATTTCGAAATAATTTTACAGGAAAATTGAATCATTTGCATTGCCTAATAATACGTCGCTCTAGTGTCAAAGGGTTAAAATGATGGAAAAGAACATAAACACTAAATATCCCTGATTGAAAGCATTATTGAATCATCATAGTGGCAGAGCTCACAAGCATAATTGATCTTAATTATCTGTCAGCTATACATCAGCTTCCTCTTATGAATATGCGTTTTCTATTAACACTTTTGAATAAAGAAATGATGGGAAAAAGTAATAATAATAATAAAATAGAAAATTTTATTTATTTATTTAATGGATCAAGATGATGAATGCCTTATAAAAAATATTTTTAAGACGAAAGAAATGATGCTAATATGATTATACAAATATGTATAAGCATATTATACTAATACGTAGCAAGAACAGCGGTGTGCGTGTGTGTATGTATAAAGAAAGGGCTTCACTCAAGGATGAGGTGAAGTGGGATCTTCAAAAATGAATATTTTTCAAGGTACTTTTCTTTACTTCTTCAATAGGCAAAATTAAAGCTTTAAATCAAAGTGGCGAAACAAAGACCACGTGATCAACACGTGTACAAAAAAGTGTATGTGGTGTAGTTGTTCTTGTTTTCACCAGGGGGCGTCGATTATTCCTTAATATTACTTTTCAAAAGGTAAATTCCGCAAATGGGAAGACAAAGTTCCATATGACATAAGGAACAATGACAAAAAATGATATAGTGACGTCATCTGATATATCATACAAAGTGACATCCTGTGTGTTGAAAAATGTGGTGGCTACTCAAGCTAACAGCGACGTTTCGCTACTTTGTTCCAGAACTTTTAATATGAAAAATATTTTCATGTTGTTCCTTCATGGCTCGCAAAATTTCAAATCTTTAGTAGTAGGACTGTTGCCACTAGGGGAGGGGGGACCTTAGTTAGGTATGTAATAATTATCGAAATCCTCGTGAGCATACATTAAAAAAAAAGTACATGCTCGTAACCTACAAGGTATTAGTTCTTTTTTTTATTATTTCTTTTATTTTGAAAATACAAAAGTATTTGCTAGCAAGGAGCACTATAGAAGACATATCTGTAAGCAGATATGTCATTTATCAAAGTTGCCAACATACACTTTCTTTTTTTATTTACACTCACGAGGATTTTGACAATTTCCACATCCCTAACTAGACAAGATTAAGAAGAAATGTGGCCAGCCAACACAAAAGTAGAGTGGGGATCATTACAATACTAGTCTTGACGAATATTAGTCAATTTCTATCAACAAATCATTCTTGTTAGCCCTTTGGATGTTACTAATTGCACTTAAACTTTCTACAAAAAAAATGATAATTTGACATATTTGAATTGGGCCATATCAGGGTAAATAAAAGGCTCTCAAAACAAATATAGCCTATAAACTATAGCTAACATTATTAGGTATCTTAACTCATACAAAAATTGAATTTTGAATAGTAAACCTATATCAGACTCAAATATGTCAATGAACAATTGGCTTTTATTGTCAAATGAAGTAAAAAAAAAATAAAAAATGGGATTTTCTCCCTATCTTGACTTTAATTCTAGAGATTCTTTATGTTGACACATCACATACTCAAATTAAGAGATTCGATGTTAAATTAATTTGAAAACTAATTCTTTTGTCTCTTGCATAGCTGTCTATAAAACGTAGTGTCAAGAAATGAAGATTATATTCATACAAAGGACCGTACTACTAAATCTATACTGTAAATCTCATTGTTAAAAACTATGACGCAGAATTGTGATAATTAATAAATATTTATCTTCTTTTGGCACGTTCTATATACAAATTATTATGTGGGTAAATATATATCTTATTATTGAGGATAGTTATTTTAAATATTTCAAGAGATTTCTTTCTTTTTCTGTTTGATTAATATTATTAAAATTAGATTGTGTTCCTATTATTGGCAAGAAGCGTGGCGTTATCCCCCACTAACTTAAAAATAGACTCATATTTATTATAACCTTTAATTAGAGATCTCAAATCTTTGTGGTGAAACGAAGACCCCGTGATCATTATTTGTACGAAGTAGGGTTCTTAGAGACACTTTTTTCTAATCCACTATTATGCTACCTCGCTAGCACTAACATACAAAATGTTATTTGTTGTAATCTAAAAACAAACTTTACCATAAAAAGCAGAACACTCTAATGTACATATTGCATTTGGACTTTAAGGGTGTATAACTTTTTTATCTTTTCAAGCCAGTGATTATTTATATCTAGTGATGTATAAAGCATATCCTGCGGGTAAATAAAAATACAAGAAAACGAAAATGAACGTGGTAATCCTGATAATTTGAAGAATGGTTGGGAGAAGTGCAGCTTAGCTGTCATGACGTTTTATTAGATCAACTCCTAGCAGCCGTGAGAGGAAGGAAATAAACACAAATCCCACTCCGTAAATAGAAAGTACATATAGGCTGGAATTACTCTGATACCAGATCCCCAATCTTACTCAGAGTTAGGCAAGGACTTATACATAAAACTCACAAGGAGCAAACCCGCATAGTTACTTTCCGTCTATCATGAGCATGGGCACTCGTTATTGCTTTATACTTTGATTATCCTTCTCAAGAATTAAATAATAATAAACTTCTTTTTAAAAAAAACTGTTCAGATTGGCATCTAGAAAAAGCCGCTCCCACTTTCTATGTTTTATACACCTCATTGACACAAAGATATAGTGTATTTTGTTCTCAGCTATCAATATTTCTGCTTCTTTACCCCTGATTACCCCTGTTCTGATCGTTGATTGGTTGAATTAGAATTATCCCTTGTTAAGCTCTGAACACTTCTCAACAATTAATGTATTATCATTACCTGTTTGGAAATAATTGGAGAAATACCAATGATTTTGGGCCCTTTTTATGTTTCATACCACGTATGAATAGTTGCGTGGTATAATAAAAGTAACTACGTGAATTAATATTATTTTATAAAATTGTGGCAGCCCATTTGGGCGACATTTCCAATAATAAACATAAAAGATGAATGGCATCATTGTTAGACGTTATTAATCATTATATAGATCGGTAATTAAAATGAAATGGGAGAAGTGTCGTAGGAGAAAATGAGGCTCATGTCAGAGTTCGTATCACCTCCCTATGTTTCTGTAAAGGGAATTTTTATTGTAAAACACTTTTACCGATGGGTTTCGTTGCAGTAAGATCTTGAAAATAGGATACACACTTCTCCTATCAAACTCGTATAGAATTTTATGAACACTATCATTAATTCATTTATTTTCCATCACATTAATTGCATTATTATAGCCAAGAGCTACCATGAAAAACAGTGTATCATCATGGAACATTATTGTTACTCTATATTCATACATATACTTAAAGCAAAAATAAAATTTCTTTTCCTTATTTATTCAATTTTCTTTTTGCCACATTTAACACTCATAATACTTTTTTCAGCTATAAAATATATATATTTTGTTGTTTTTTTGCATATTTTACTCTTGATATCCCCCCTCCCTACATCCTTTCAGCCGCCGTTCACAATGGAAAGAGTCGTAATAGAGTATATGTGATATCCTGATGAATGATCAATTCTTCAAAAGAGTGTAGATGAAGTTTGGTTTGTCAACATAAAAACGATCTTGAACAAAAATCAAAGAAAAGAGCAAATCTCAATTGATTTTTTTATTTTATATAAACATACATATAGCCCAAAATTTCATTGAGATATTTGAGTCAATTATAGACTTTGTACTCCAATGTGTGGAAAAAGTTAAGATCACCAAGAATTTAAACTGTCGTTTAGAACCTTCATTTAGCTCCGATATGGAACATTTCGCATAACATCTATCATTTTATCATGTGACGTTCAATTTTGATACTCAATTGTATGGAAAAATTGAAGATATCAAAGAATTTTAGCCATAGTTTAAAACCATTATTTAATTTCAATTTTATTTTCATTTTTGGTCCTATATGGTCTCTTTCTAATAAAATGGATCAATTAATCATTCTTATTAATGTAAAGATCAATTTAGCCTAATTCAAGTGTAATTTGCGACACGCCCAAAGAGTTAATACGAATAATTTGTTGATGGAAGTTGACGATAATTGGTTTAAGAGGAATACAAATGTAATCAATTTTTAAGAGAAAAATTATTCCAGTTTGGTTTTGTGTTAATGACCACAAATGTTATTTACATAAATAATAATTCAATAAAAATTATTTCATGTACTGGTGTATTTTAAATTCATGGAAAGGTTACATTCAGGCCGTTGCTAGGATTTTTTTATTTTAATTTCCACACTCTTATATAAAATGACTTTTTTTCTTTTTGATATTTTGGCCTTTCTTAATTCAGTTTTTAATAATATGTATCGATAAAGGTAGGTGTTTTTTGTTTTCCTGGAAAATAATGTTTATTTTTTGCATATTTAATATATTATGACTATATGTAATTGAATGACAGGGTTACTTTTAGAAAGTAACATTTTATTATATTCTTAAATTTTCAATTATACCATTTTTTTAAAACTCAAACATGAAATAACATTTTTTTTTTTATGAAATGACATTTAGTTTTTCCCCAGATAAATAATACAAATTTTAAAAAGTGGCCTTTATGGGCATCTTGTTGTGCGGCCCCTGATACTACACTTATAATAGTATTTTCACATCAATATATCCTATTATATGTTGGTACATTTTTTGTGAGTTATTAATGTTACATTCGTAGATTTGATTAATTTAAATTATATTCTGTGAAGTTGTGAACATATCCCCACTACTAAATAAGGAATAATTCAACAGTTGGAGATGGTTAAGTAATTATGGTCTAACTACCACTTAATTTCTAGTTTTATTGTACATAGCTTTTGAAGTTATAAATTTCACAACTTTGTGAGAAAATATAATTTTCACCTAAAAAAATAGATATTATAAATAATTATATGTTTTCTCTTAAAATGATTATTTCTTATTAAAAAAATAACATAAAATATCACTGTACCGCGTATTTTACTAAAAATATAATATTATATATGCAAAATATCCACTTTTTCAAATTGAAAAACGCTTTTAACAAAAAGTTTAGATCTAATGTTATACATAAAGGACAAAATAAGTACGAACTATATATGCTGGAGTGATATGCCATACTTTATAAAATATAAATATCTTAGGGGAAAAGCATAAAAAAACTTTTAAAAGATTTTTTATTCATCTAAAATCGTTATTTCTTATAAAATACTAGAATTTTCACTTAAAGGGACTATTTTTAGGAAAAATTCTATTTTGATAATAAAATTATGGAATTTCAAACTTCAAAGGTTATGAGCAACCTCTAAACATTGATCAATATTTGTCAAACGTAATAGTTTTTCATTTTTTAACAAATTAATATTTTGAATTGTTACTTAAAATTTCGAAAAAAATATTTGGGGCGCGTAAACTTAAAAACAATCTTGAACAAACATCAAAAAATCAAGAAAAAGTGAAATTTACAACTTCCAAGGGTGAGTGTTCTCTCTAAGAATTGCGTTAAACTTAGTAAATGTTAAATTTACAACTTAAAAGGTTGTGTGCAACGTCTAAACATGTGCTGAAACTTCATATTTATTCTTTTTTTTTAACCAAAAAAGAACATTTTTAGACCATGTTCCCACCAATATATCAAAAAGAAAAAAAAACATTTTAAGAACCAGTCTAATGAACATGATTCAATTGATTCAGTTTATAGACCAAAGAAATAAAAAGGTT
Organism: Lepeophtheirus salmonis; assembly: GCF_016086655.4. Classification (NCBI taxonomy): domain Eukaryota; kingdom Metazoa; phylum Arthropoda; class Copepoda; order Siphonostomatoida; family Caligidae; genus Lepeophtheirus; species Lepeophtheirus salmonis. The sequence goes on from NC_052137.2 coordinate 34,747,535, forward strand.
AATGTATGACTATAGGTATCCATATAAAGGATGATTAAATGTGTATTGATAAATTTTGGCAGGTATTCCGTAGAGTTAAAAAGGTTCGGAGAGAGAAAAAGTTCCCAGTTTTTTTTACATTTCTATGACTACATAGTACATGGCAAAAGAAAAAGTAGAAAGATGTAAGAAATAAATAACGATAAATCACTTTTTTTTTTTTAAAGAGTCAAGACAAGATAAAGTAAAATTATATACTTCAAATATCAGGACATAAAAAAAAAAATTGAAAATCATTGATGATGATCTTCTTGATGATATCTTTAAGCCTATGGTACATTACATTAACAGGAAATTCAACGTCTGTCAAGATGAATGCTAATAAAGACAGCATGATAAATAAGTGTAAAGACTAATGTGGCACTGAAACATAAAAACAAGCTAGTATGATTTTTCTCAAAATTTAGTATGGATTATATTTGTATTCTTATACGGATTATCATCAATTTATATCAACAAATTATTCTTACTTGCCGTTTGGGTGCTCTGCAAATTGCACTTCAAGTGGTCAAAATTAATTGTCACAATAAGAAATGAGAAATTGATTGATTTTACTAGAAAAGGAGCATATCAAGGACATTATCTTAAAGCAAATAAAGGTCTTTAACTATAGCTAAAATTATTGGGCATCTTAATTTATCAGACAAAATTAGAATAGTTAGTCAATAACTGACTCAAATATGTATATAAAATATAGAGCTGAATGTTTTTAAAGGATGTAATATAATAAATTCGGATTCACTTTCTTGATTACGGATCAAGATTGTTTTTAATATTGCCATCGAACCACAAATTTATACATATTATTTAACTATCAATTTACTCATTATCAAACTTTAAGCAAGGTCCAAATTTAATCCGTTACAAATGAAAAAAAATAATATTTCAAATAAAAAAATTATCTTCATTTGACTATTATTGCTATTCAAATTGAGACATGAATTATAACTTATTAATAAACGTCCAAAACTATAAAATAAAAGGATGTTTGATTTTACAAAAATATATTAATTATAGGCTAATGAGACATTCATTTCAACTGAAATCTCTAAATAATGTTATAAATATAATTGATTATTCAACATATCATAACTATGATATTCCTGTCTCACATAATCAAGATAATAAAATATTTCAAGAAGGAAAATATATTCATATTTGCAATAATCAATATGAAAATGATATCTTATATCGATCATACTAAATACTGAATTAAGTTAATGCTTCTAAAAATAAAAGGATGATTATTGGTCAAAATTATATTTGTTCCTCATTAGCGAGCAGTTAATTGTATATCAATATGATCAACAATCCATTAGGAAGGTACAAAACAATGATAATCTCATGATAATTTGTTATAAAGCAATTCTAGCATATAAGAAATTAAAATTAAAACAAAATATAACCGGAAGACACAACAAAAAAAATTATTTGACCGGATATAATATCCTATCCATCAGCCTTGCCTTTTTAATAACACCATAATTATTAAGAGACAGCTATGCGTATTATCACCTTGTGTAATTTTTATGTCAGGTTCTAAGAAAAAGAAATATACACATAATAATTATCTACTATACCTCACATTGTTTGGAGTAAACATTGCTTTTCCTAAACATCTGCTCATAGGATAGAAAATTATATCAATAAATTTGACGGCTGACAACGTACGGCCCTACTTTATATTCATTAAATATATAGTGGGCGACACGAAATCTCACCTCCCTTTAGAAACAACAGATATCCTTGTTATCTTTCAAATGAAGGCGCTCAAATTATTTATTTAAGCATTTTATATCGTGGGGTCAGAGAAAATTGCAAATAAAGTTTTGATTGCACATAATGTATAGATCTGCAAGGTTAGTTTCAAGTAAACTGAGACTTCTCAAATCAACCTTTATAGACAATATTTCAGTCTAAATAACTATGGGATAGGTTTTTTTCTTGCTACAAAATATGTATAAGAATACAGAAGAAAATTATCGTGCTTAAGTTCCAATCTAAATGATATTTATACATCTAATAATACCTCTTAAATCTCAGGGAATAAGTAAAGGTGCTAGAAAAAATGTATTTGATCTAATCAAATGATTTAGAAAGACGAAAATCTCCCTTCACAAATTAGTCTCATTGTTTTAGATAATACTTTACGAGTCAAGAAAAATGAAGTCCAGCATAAAGTTTAGAAGTAAATTGTTTCAAGTCAAATCAATTTTCTGTTAAGCATAACTATGTAATAAGATGATTACAACAAATCAATTCGATGCATTTGCACATAGATTTTATTTCCCGTATCTTCAAAAAAAAGTTTTATTGGTTAATGTTTCATTTTCTGCAATGAAAACCCTGATTTTGTTTTTTTGTACCTTAAGACATCCCTCGATATTTAATGTCTCGTAAGTTGATACAAATAAGAATTGTATCAAAATCTTTGATGAAAGTTGCTCACGTAATAAAACAATAACATTAACCATCCACTTGATGCCCTTTTTCTTACATTTTGTCAGGAACCTTTTTTATCGTTTAACAAAACATCCGGTAGATATGTGGTACCTCAAAATAAAAACAATCTTAAACAATAAAAAAATGGAGAAACATACCAATTCATTGTTTTACTTCATATATGCATACAACCCAATATTTCTTGAACAAATTTGAGTTAATTATAGGCTTTGTACTCAAATTTGTGTTATGAGTTAAAATAAACAATAATTTCAGCTAATGTTTAGAGGCATTATTTGATTTCGGAGGCGTATATCGGTCCCAATATCTCATACCTTTATTGTGACAATCAATTTTGGCTACATCAAGTGCAATTTGCGGCGCAAAGAAAGGATTCATAAGAATAATTTGTATATAGAATTTGACGATTATTCATTGAGGAATACAAATGAAATTAAAAAAAAATCATTCAAACTAGTTTTAGTGTTGAGAGGGCACATTTGTTTTATTCATAGATATTACTAAAACAGATACTATCTGACCAAGAGTCCTATTTGTTGGAACATCAAAAGAGTGTCACTAAACCCAAGAGAAATACAGACTTACTCAGCTCAGCCAGATTGTAACCCTGATTCAAAGGATGAATGATTTACTCATAACAATGAGGAGTAATCCCAGTCCATTCATTCACTGCAGTTTCCTTCAATTCCAGCTCCTCCCTCTTTCCCGTTCCTGTCTTCATTTAATTCACCCATTCACCCCTTTACCCACACCAATCAAATCTCAGAAATTCTTTGGCGCCAAATTCAAAAATTAATTTTTTTCATGAAGGTTTTAATAAAGTTTTTTTAAACTTCACAACACGAAAAACATAATGATATAAATAAAAATCACTTACCTTAATTTTATCTAGAATTTGTGGACACTTTTCTGGAGGAAGTTCGGAAGAGACAATGACGGATATATTTTCATAACCTCCCGTAAGAGGATTTAGCTTGATACGTGTTTGTGTAAGGGTTCCATCCGCAAGGAAAGGGAATAGATATAACAGACAAATAACTCTATGATTCATTATGTGTTGAGATTCAATATCAATAAATATTCATAACATGTTCAAAAGGATCTAACAAACGTGTCACAACAACAGATCCTTCTTAGATGCACGACTGAAATCGACTGATTATTATCGTCTTCAATCCTCTCGATGCTTGTATTGTTCTTTACTGGTTTCCGGCCGGTATTGTTATTAAAAAGAAAAATTAAGCGTGCGCTCATCGAAACCCATCTAACGTTTTTTCTTTTCTTCTTTCTACTTTCAACCGTCGTTTTTTCTGTTGCATACTCTCTAGTCTTCAAGTAATTCTCTATGTTGTGATACTTGTAGTATTTTCTACTAAAGGAAAACTCTTTATAAGAAGCTTTTCGCCCCATTATCGCTCAATTTTATTTCCCTACGCTTTGCGTCTCTTTAAATAAATGGGTTTTAAAGGCTAACGGACAAACAAGTTATGTTTGCATAACTTACCTCTTGTTTTTTTATAATAAAAAAGATTGTTTAAAAAAAAAAGGGAAATTATTTTACGTCAAACGTTTTTTTTATACATCCCATGTTTTAATTATATACATATAAATATAAAAAAATGACCTAAAAACCTATTTTTCTTACATAAGGTTTTCCTGTGACGTCAGCATTATTGATCTTGGCCATTTTGGGGACCTATACAACCAAGTTTTATACCAATACGAATCCTTTTTTATTCATATTAAGGAAGATAATAAACAAATATGTATTAACCAATAAATGGACTTAAACCTTACTACCTATCAAAAATCCGTTCATCTAATGCTTAGTTTTAATATATATCAAACCCTAATATGTATGAAAAATAAGGTGTTTTTTTTTAAATTGTCCTACTTTTCTCGTCTCTAAGCGATGAGAAAAAAGTATAGAAAACTCATCATTTTTAGGGCCATCAGTACATAATGCTTTGATTGAATTCAAATATCGGTGTTTATCATTGGCATAAAGTAGTATTCAATCCAGGTGTAAAATGTGTTTTTTTTTAATTCTTCAAACCATTTGATGAAGTTTCATGAATATTTTTTACAAATTTATCTATTTTATGACGTATGATGCCTAAGATGGGCATTGCCTTCAATTATAATGCAATTAATGCAGTCACCTGACTACAGAGAAAGGGATGGAAGAGCTACATCCCACCTTCTTCTCTCTAAAAGCTTGCAAAATTTGTCAAGAAAAAAAAAATGCTTTTTGTTCATTATTTTTTCGTTGTCACAATTTCGCAAATTATTTTCTTATTTCAAAATAAATAATAAAGTTATTTTCTTGAATAAAATTTTTATTTTCATTTGTTCAAATTTTGCCTCTTCCAAAAATTTTAACTCCAAAAACTTACAAAAAAAAAAAAAAAAAAATACTTGTAAAATATGGGATTTATAAAAACACGAAAATATTAAAGCAAAATTGTCAAAGATTTGTTAAAAAGCCCAACACCCACCCTGTTAATAATCCTAGTCACGGCCTCGAATTAATGAGCATGAATTCACGTATAAATGCTTCATATTATATTAAGCGTTGAATAGTTTGCAATGAAAAAAAGTACATTTAAAAATTAGAGAAGGAAAAACTGTTTTTCAATTTTTTTTTTCTATAAATATTAATTTTCGAAAATTTCAGTGAATATCTATAAATTTTTGAAATTTTAACTTTTTCAAATTTTTTCACAAATAAATTAATTTTATGTGAATAGTTGTAGAGTTTTAAATATTTTTTTTTCAAAAATTTAATATTTGAAATTTCTTTCCAATTTTTTTTTTCCTTTGAGCAATTGGTGAATTGATGAAAGTTTTTTACAAAAGTAAAAAATTTTTGAGTATGACCATGATTTTTTGAAATTTTTATATATAAAATTGAATATTTGAATATTTTTTCCAAAAAATTTAATTTTTTGTGAACAAATGTGGATTTTTCAATTTTTGTTACTAAAAACTTTAATTTTGGAATTTTGTTTTCTAAAAAATTCCAAAATCCAAGCCCCTCCGAAAAAAATTTATAATCCTGCAAAATACTTTTGAAGAATATTAACTCAGGTGTACCAAATGTCTCGCTCTCGCCTTCTCCTTGCGGTCTTCTTTTTTCATTACAAACTGATCAACTCTAATAATACTTTAGACACTAGTTATGAAAATCCTCGGATTTTTTATCATGCCCGTTTTTGCTTGGTTGACAAACGGAAGAGTGTCTCTTTTTTAAAAGATTTTGTCGTTATTATTTAACTCATGAGGCGTAAACTTCCTTGTCTACTACATTCAATTATGTACACAACCAGATTGAATATTTGTCTGTGCTCATAAAAGGCGGAGAGTAACCCTGAGGATTTGTTGTTGAGTTATAATTGTAAGTCCTTGTTGGACTTAGAGTATTTCTGAGGGTCGACATCGGGTTAATTCTTGCCTATGAACACGTTTATTTTCTTTTTCTCCTCGTCACAGCTGCTTGTAGCTGATTTAATGAAACGTCAGGAAAGCTAAACTACTCTCTTTCAAAACATTCTACAAATTGTTAAGGCGACTGCGTTAATTTTCGGTTTCTTTTTTAAAACAAGCCCAAAATTCTACCGATTAGCATCACTGTAAAACATTATCGTTTGTCCAGCTAGATATTATTCGGTTTACACACCTCTTTTTCTATGTATACATTCATAGGTACTAACAATTTGTAGCTAAATAAGTACATAGGAGTACATACATTCAAGAACTAATAACAATTAATCACAATACCACATTCATAAATAATCATACAAAAAAAAAAATGTGATTTATTCTTCAAAATAAAAATTCCTTTTAAAAAGAAAAAATAAATGGTTAATTTATCATCTTAAATTTTTTCACGGTTCTCTTATTGAATATTAATTGCTCTTTAATGAATCCCTCCCCCTCTATTCCTTCGAAGGCACTCATTTATTTCATTGATTTTCAACACTTGGAAAGTAACTTTGCGTTTAGGCATAGTGCATATCATTTTAAGCATATTCAACATATTCAAATAGAAAAAAATATTTGAACAAATTTTCAAATGAAATGGAAAGGAGCAATAAATCAAGCTATATACAGTATATGTGCCTAATACATAATTTCAAACGTAGTCCATAAGATTATAGACAGGAATATTTCTGAAAGAGATGAAGTAAATAGAAAATATACGACATACAAAGATTTGTGAGCCGTCAAGTCAAAGCAAGCTAGAATGGGTTTTTTCAAAATTGAGTCTGGATTACTCCAATTTGTAGAATACAAATTGGAGTATAAGCCTCTAATTGACTCAAACTTGTCTATGAAATATTGGGCTCTTTTTAGTACAAGAATAAATTGGAATTTTCTCGTTTTTTTTAAAGATTCTTTCATGTTGATGTACCACATATATAATTATTATGACACATAATACATAAATTTCGATTGTAAATAGACTCCATGAAAGTCTATGAATTAACATTGTTTTTTAACACGGTGCACAGAGTATCAAAATCACTAAACAAATCCACAAATATCCATTTTCAAAACTTTGTATTCTCAGCAGAGCTTTGGTACTCGAGTCAGGACTTAGAAATCCCTTTGTCATCTCTATGTACTTCTTTCTCTATGGGACGATGTGTTCGTTTTTTTGTTAAGAAATAAAAATATAGCCATCACTTGTCGTGCATAAATCATGTCCTGCCGCTATGTAAAAATAAAAGAAACCGAATAAAACGTGGTAACCCTGACAATTTTATTAGCTGTCATAACGTATTATTTTATCAGCTGCAAGCTTTTTACTTCACATTTTTTGACGAGGATAAAAAAAACTAAACAATACCTAGTAGATTGATGCTATTTCTTTAACTCATGCCAGACACTCCTGGCTAGTCGCCAATACCACAAACAACGTCCTAACTGTCTATGCCCTTAAAGCCCATTGTTAAACACGGTCATACGCTCTGCATACTGAACACCTACGAAATTTCATTAATATGACTACTATGTTATTTCTTAGATAAAAAAATGACTGTTTTTCATTCATATATTCATGCTGTTTTAATATAGATATTTAATGTATTAGTAAATACTTTATCTACAAAACGAACCATTTTGTGGGCACTCTTCTTTTCTTGGTAGGGGATTAATTTATGTTTATTCTACGCTTCATTTTTGTTAAAAAAATAAACATAGGCAAATGTTGAGCATTTTAGCAATTTTAGTCAAAAGTTTAAGAGCCAATTTCAGAAACCACCTCTGAATGTCACTCAAATGGTACAATTTTTGAAGCACGAATACATTTTGACTATTATAACTGTTTGAAGAGGATGGCAGAATGAATTTAATATTGATTTTTTAAGTACACAATAAGAACTACCCTTCTGGGCTTATTGGATCGATTATATTATGAGACAATACTTTATAAGAAGTAGAAAATCTTCAAAGGTAATAGGTAATCCATAGAAATTACTAATTAGTATGTATATTTTAGTCCTTCATTCATTACAAGGACTATGAAGAGGGTAAATCCATAACGATGGGAATTAAACGAATCCATACGATAATAAAGATTAGATATCCTTATAAACATATTAGTTTTCTAATCAGGATACATATGAAAAACAAAAATCTATGTAGAAAAAGCTGTTCCCACTTTATAGGACATTTTATTCCCCTCTGAAAGTGACCCAATGCTAACATTCAGGTTGATTCAAAATGTGGATAACTGTTATTGTTATAGAAATGTAAACATCAACTAAAAGTATTGGAACTTGATTTGTTTTAGATAAGATATATCGTTCATATGTATCTTTATTAAAAAACTAATATTTTTAAAAGGATATTTAATCCTTAATACATACATATAGCCCAATACACGTTACACAATGGACTGAATTTATCAAACAAAATAAATACACCTATACGTGTACATGCATGATCAAGGTTGTCCTTTTATAAGTTTAGCAGTTTAAGCGGTTCCGGTTCTTGAACAGCTAGAACTGGAACCAACAAAGTCGAACCGGGACCGCAATATATTACTTATCGGTCTCGGTTCTTCTGCTCATTTTCGTTTTTTGTATTTTCGGTATGTTTATAACCTTGCTATATTCCATCAAAATAATTTTATGTAAATGAACAATGTCGTTACCTTTATTATATCACTAAACCTTTCCTCCAAAAAGAAACAATAACGGCCAGAAATCATCTGGTAGTTAGCCAAATAAGTCAGCCATACCAACTTCTATTTTTCTCTTAAGTACTGCGAGAAATTATTATTATTGTCATATTATTTCTCCACAATTTTTTAAATGAATTCAGAATTAGACATATATATAATTCATAATATTAAAATCATCCCCCACAACCTCGTAGCTAGCCTCCCTTTACGACCCCCACTTTGAAAATCATTGTCTTGAGCAACCTTAGTTTTTGGAGCCTCGGTTGGAACTTGGGGCACTCTGCATATAAGGGCCTCTTTGTATCTTATATAATTTCTTGGTCCCCCAATTTTTTTATCGATGCCCCTTGTTTTAAGTGTTACTTAACTTAGCTGGTATTAAAAAAACAACAACAACTAAAGACCGAACCCGTTGAAATGATAGAATGGAGACCGAGACCGATAGAACCGCTGAACCTGAACTGGGCACGTCCTAGCGCATGATAGATAACCCACCTTAAAAACACATTTTTAATCACAGAATCTCTACATTTTGAAAGGAAGAATGGTCGAGGTTTAAAGATAATAGAGGAAGGAACAAAAGGTAAGGGTCTGACAAGTATATGTAAAAAATTGATTTTAAGGGCCCCCCTAACGCTCAATCGAAGGATTCCTTTTCTAATCCATTAAAAGTAATGATATTTTTTTACATTGGATATCAAACTACCATCTCATTTTTGTCTGGTTTGAAATGATTGTTTCTTACTTATATGGATGTTGAATCGTTGGCCTTAACTTGGTCTTACTTAACAATGTATCTACCTCGTTCCTTGACATTTATTTCTTTTGAAAATAGTTTTTAATAAATGATTCGTATTAAAACTAATCATTAGTAAGAGGGAGAGAAATAACCGTGTAGGTACATGACACACCTGCAAAGAAAAAAACATTCATTTATCCACAATTTTCTACATATTATATGGAAAAAAAAATCAAGATTCTACAGAAGGATTTTAGGTATTTTGATTAAGGTTAATACCTTTTCGTATATATATATATATATAAATCAATATTTATACCAATTGCAATTGTGTACAAGTTGCAACTTGTATAAGAAAATTGAACTTGTACGAAATTGTACAAGTTCCACCCAAAAAATTGAAATGATTTTCAACTTTTTTCGAATTTCGATTATGTTTATTGTAGAAAAATTGTCATATGGTATAAACATTATCCAAGCCAAATTGTATTGCCCTACGAGGCCTCCTTTAGGTCTCACATCTCGATCAAATTATGCAAAAAAGGAAAAATAACCTCTTTATAAAAAGTATTAAAAAGGTTTTTTTTCTACAATTGTCTTTTTGCAAAAAAAAAATAGAAAAAAAAAAGTAAGGAAAATTTGATGATCGGCGTTTAAGGCACATCATTTTTTTACATTTTCTGTTAGAAAAGATAAATTTTGTTTTATGTTTATTCTCTCTTTTTTTCCATAAGGTAGCTTTAGAAAAAAAACTTCATAAATCTTTTTTATAGGTTAGAATAATTTCTATCATAAGTAATTAATGTAAAATTAGGATTAAGGCTCTATTTTTATCGTTGTTAACGAAGTAAAGAACATTTCTCTCCTTTTAAACTTTGAACTATATGTACCACCTCAAGGTTAGTAGAAATACAAGGTTATACCATCATGTAATCGGGCTTACTACAATTTCCAATCTGATGTATTGTACCAACTGCTGAGCAAGAAAAACAGATTTTGAAAAACACACAACCCCTCATTTACTATGACATCAATATTAAAAGCGTGGTGGAAGTCAAACATCAGACGTACACGCGTTATGGTATAACCTTGCATTTCTATTAACCTTGGTACCATCTAATGAAGATATCTTATACTAATTAAATTTTGCATAGGTTATTATGTCCTCACCAAATCCCAACTGTTCTGCACTAGCCGACCTCGAAGTTTGATAAAAGTTGCAAATCAAACCGCTCTAATGAGTAAGTTTAAATGAAGGATTTATAGTACTTGGGATGATGAAAATGCAATAATTGATTATTTTATGGATAATCAATATATTAATAGTTTTATATTTTTGACTATATTAATTTACATAAATTACTAAGATATAAGTATTTGGTGGTACAGTCTAAAGTTCAAATACCCACAGCTATATTACTCATAAATTCATAATAACCATGTAATTTTAATAGTCACAAATGAAATATTCATCGTTGGTAATTCGAATGACCAAGTTTCTAATCAAATAATACATTTCTAGACGGAAAAATTGCAACTTGTACAGTTTACTTATACAAGTTGTAACTTGTATATACATTTGAAACATGTACACAACATAATTACATATAATTTAAAATGTAATAATATTTAATAATAAAAATTCATATGCATCATTATTTTGGCTGTCTTCATTAAATTGATTATACACGAGTTTTTGTACACTAAGTAATCCTTAAAAAGGATTCATTCATTAATCCCATGGTCCCTTTTCTAAATAATTATAATCCCTTCTCACTCTTATGTGGACTTACGTAGTTCTTTTCATAACCAATTCTCAAAAATCACGTGTTACCCCCTCAAAATAATAATTTTCCCCATTTTAATTTACTGACGTTTTTTAATAGTAAATAATCCTATATTTCATTTGACCTATCGTTAAGACCTTCTTATAGATTCTTTTTAAAATTTAAAAAACATACAATTAATGTATTTTAAGACGAAGAAATTGCAACCTGTACCATGTGTGTAACTCGTACACAACATTAATATAAAATAGAAAAACAAAATACTCTTAGTAAGCATTCACAAGCTACATAGCCTCTTAGAGGGGCACGGATCAGTCTCACACTATATTCGTTAGAGATAGAGATGCGTCAATTTAAAACCACGTAGACTTGAATATAGCGTTTTCACATGACGTGAGCATTGTTAATGCCAGCCATTTTTAGGGCCCTAAATAGACAAGTTTTATATCAGTGATGACTCTAATTCATCATTAATAAGGAAAATAGTGAACTATTGGATGTAAAAAAGTGGACCTATAAATAAAAGGAATTAAACCCTAATGTATATAAAATTTTTATCATTCTATTACCATCTTTTATGATACATCTTTTCCTAATATGCTATTACATCATTTTACAATCTTATTTTCATAGTGTAGACAATAAATTAACAATTACAATGGAAATAATAAATTATTTTTCTATAATTATCCTTCTTTTCTCGTCCCTAATTGATACAATATTTTTTTTCAAAAATCTAAACATTTTTAGGAATTCTTAGTACATATTACTTTGATTCAAACATCACTGTTATCATTGGTATAAAGTAGAATTCAATGCAAGTAAAAAAAAATTCTTATTCTTAAAGGAATTTAATAGAATTTAATTGAGGTTTATTGGAAATTTGCACATTTCATGTAAATAATACAATCATCACGATAGCGTCTTCTTTAATTATGATGCAATTGATGACGTCAGTGAAAACTTTTCATCAGATACGAAGATAACACAAATGACGTCACAGCGAAAATACGACATAATCTAACTAATGATTTGTTTTTAAATTAGAAGCAATTCAATTTGTTAGATTATGTCCCATGTTCCCTGTGATGTCATTTATGCTATCTTGGTATATTATGAAAAGGTTTCACTGACGTCATCAATACTAACAGAAAAACCAAATCGTATTCAGCCTTTTTAAGTGTAGTAAATCAATTAAGTTTTGTGGCTCATTTTGTGGGCATACGAGGCCCCAAATCAAATAATGTCAGAAGCTGAAGTTGTTTGTAATCTTGAAATAGATAACTTTTTCAGAATAAGATATTTTGTCATCTATATTTATAAGTAGCCATGATTTATTCTTAATTTAATAATTTTTTGGTTCATTATTAAAATAACAGTTAAAACATATTCATATTGCTATTTTAAGAGTTTATTGCAAAATTGGCATATTTTGGTAAACTAAGTAACCAATTGATTTTTTTATTTAATATATACATATATATAGCCCAATACTTTATGGACATATTTAAGTCAATCATAGGCTTTGTACTCAAATGTGTAGAAAAAGTTAAGATAACCAAGAATTTAAACTATTGTTTAGAACCTTTATTTGATTTCAGAACCTTATTTGACCCCAATCTAGATCTTTTCAAATAAAATCTATCAATTTATCATTCGTTTATTGTGACGTTCAATTTTGACTACTTTAAGAGTCCCAATTGCGACACACCCGAAGGTTTAATTAGAATAATTTGTTGATAGAAATTGAGGATAATTCGTATAAGAATACAAATGCAATAATCTACACTTAATACTTCTACTTATTTTTATGTTGACGAGTCGCATACATATTATAATAATCAATTATTCTATATTTTTTTCTTGATTGTGAATAAATAGATTTCTTCCTTGATAAAATTATCGTATCAGTGGTTGAAAAGAACATTTTGCTACTTAAATATTTAGTATGAGAAGATAATTGTGTTGAATACTATTGAAAAGAAGAAAGTGAGTCCTACAAAATTTACATTAACGAAATATGGATGTTAAGTTTATGGAGCTTCTACTGCTACATGAGGTCCTTTGATCATATCTACAGAGCATTTTTACTGGCGTCATACCTTACATCATAATTTAGAAATACGCCGTTTTTATATTTTTATATAATAAAGTTTACAAACAGCCTGGATGAAACTCCATCAAAGAGCTGTAACAATGCAATAAAAAAACTTATTAATAAGTTGGACAAAAAATAATTTCGTATTTTTCACTTTATTTCAATACTTTATAAGAAGTGTTATAATCATCCGATTTAAGCCAATTGTGCTCCATTCAGTTCAATAACTTGTGCCTTACAATATTCCAGCTTCATAATACCTTCTCGTAGAAGCCCTTGTCCGGTTTGGCAAAGAAACTTGGACAACCAGCTTTTATAGGGCTTTATTGAGGCCGAATTTAGGCCAAGTGAGTTGGTCATAGACAGGAACAGATGGTTGTCACTTGTTGCCAGGTCGAGAATGTAGGGTGGAGGCATAAGAACTTCCAATCCATACTCTCGGAGCTTCTTGTTCGCCCTCAAAGATGTGTACGGGCAGGTGTTGGTTTGATGATGTTTTGTTGTCTCCTATTCAGCAATGCTGGCTGCATCTGTTTGATTGGCAACAGTAGTTGAATTCTTCAGAGTAGATGGCAGAATTGAGGAGGGGAAAAAATTACTCGAACCACTGTTGTGCAACACGAACCAAAAGAGTATCGGCTCCGTATACTTGGCACATTTACTTGGTAGCTTTCGGTGCGTTTTTTCCTTTCAGGTAGTAAAAATGTAAAATATGGCGAATCACTTCCTTTGAGACCTCCATACTCGACGCACGATAATTCATAATTAAATGAAAGTTTGTAGTATACGCTCACTCCTTTACAACGCCATATCGTATGATCCGATGTGACCAATAATGAACAAGATATACTTAGTTAAAAAAAAAGTGGGAAATAGGAAATTACTTTTTCCCCATCCTAATACTTGCAATGGATACTCCTTGATGGCTATCATAAACAGTGATATTTAAATATAATCAAAGAAAAAGATACTGAAAATCCCTATTAAATTATAGTTAGATTTGAATATATTTTGATTGATTAGGGACGATAATAGTAAGATAATTAGAGAAAAATATCTTTTTTTTTCTTCATTGTAATAATTAATGTATTATTTTATTTCTTTAGAACTGAGATTGTATAATGAGGTACTACCATACATTTAATAGATATTACGTTCTGATATATACTTAAACTAGGCATTTGATAAGTATATTTTTGATAGACAAAAGGTCTAAATTTTTTTATCTATTGGTCTAATTTTGACATCCAATAGTTTAGTATTTTCCTTAATGTTAATAAAAATGGCGTTTTCATTCCTATAAAAATTTGTTTTTAGGCCCCCAATATGCCTGACATCAACAATAAAAACGTAATATAATTTATAAAGTCAAATCATATTTGTTTTTTTCCAATATGAAAATATTGATTTTGATGATTTTTTCTGAATCTACAACGTATTTGATTTTAATTTTTCGACACCTACAATTATTTTTACGACTATAGGGAAAAGACAAATTGCTACTTTTTGATAAATTTACATAATATGATATCCCCATAAGCTAGGTATGCAATATCACTTTTTATTCCATCTCAGAAAGTAAGGATTAACTATTAAAATAATTCATTCTTAGGACAATGCAAAGATATGAATAGATTCAAGTACATATATGTTACTCCGCTAATTATTATGAGTTGACAAAATTGTCGAAATCTTCGTGAGGTTACTTTTTTAACTGTATTATTGGTAACCTGCAAAATATTTGTGTTCTGTTAAATTATTTGTCCCTATTGTGAAAATTTAATAAAAACGTATTGCAAGGAGGGAGCATTATAGTCTGTAAGGTGTGAGGGTTTCTCCCGAACTACTACCCCCTGTCCCCGTTCTTTTACAATCTAGGATTTCACTTCCCCACCCATCTACTCCCTAAATACTCTAGCTTCCAGCATTCCCCCCCCCCTTTAGCCACCATACAAGCAAAATTTCAATCTTCTAACAATAAAAAAACAGAACTATTCATTTAACTAAATGATGTGATTATTATTGATGTATTGGACTTCTCTTGATGTCATCACAATTTACTATAACTATCTTATTTTTTCATCTTGAATCTTGAGAATCTCGAATCCAATTCATGCTACGAGCAAAATTTTGTTTCAATAATCATTTTTTCTTCCATACATAACTCTATTAAGTGTTTTTTTTTTATAACTTTAAACCATTCTTAAAATTATTAATTTTAATTGTTAATATATTGGCTACAATTAACTAAAAATAGGCATTAAAGGGATAATAGTTTGATAGACAGTAAGATTTAAGTCCTTTTATTTCTTACTCCCATTTTGACGTCTAATAGTTTACTATTTCCTTAATATTAATGAAAAAATACTTTAATTTTTTCAAACTTTTTTGTTTAGGTCAGGGATTCTCAACCTTTTTTTAAATATGTATTTATTGTAAAATATTTATTTAATCCAAGTACCCCTTACTAGCCAAAAACATTTTTAGCTAAAGAGATAGGGGCATCTTCGTGATGATAATGGGGGAGGGGGCGGTTTTGTTTTGCAATTTTTTTTGAAAACAAATTTTGTTTAGCGTTCTGTTCATTTTTTTTTGTTCAACCTCCAGAGCTCAGCTACTATTTCCATTCTGTTACGCATTCCAATCATAAGGGAGTACCATATCCAATGTACAACAGCAAATCGTGACTTTTACTTTGATTGTGTCAGGGAGGCCTCATTTGAAAATTTGGTTTTAATATTTCTTAACACAATAATCCATTTAATATTAGCGTTCAAAATGTTATAATTGACTAAAATCGGTTCATTCATTGTTGAGATGGAGGCCTAAACGCAAAGTATAGGCGATTTGATTTGCTCCCAGTACATGAACAAGACAAGAAAAACTGGAGCATGGACTAGTCAAGAAACTCCAAGAACGAACGCTACCTCGTCTACGCGGTCGATGAGGTTCTGCTGGTCAACCAGACTAAGTTTTCGGCCTCTGCGATGATGCTGGGAATGGTGGCATAAGACGGTGGGTGATGCCCCCATATTTGTTCCCGAAAGGCCTAAAAATCGGAGCTAAGGAGTACTAGGACGTTCTCAAGGAGGTGGTCCTGCCATTGGTGAAGTCCAACTACATAGAGGGAAACTATGTGTTCCTGCAGAAATCCACCCCAAAGCACAACACCAGGACTACACAGTAATGGCTGGAGGAGAATTTGTTGTAACTACTACGAGAAGGGATCGCTAAAATCTCTTTTTTAGCATTCAACGTTAAAAAAATATGTTCCTTTTAGCGTTCCATTCATTGAACGGACGTTCCATTTAACACTGGAACTTTCTCAAAACATTCTTCAAATTGTCAGGAGTTAAGATTTTGATTTTAACATTCCACAAATACACAAAATTCTCATTACTAAGTATGAGGTAGTGGTAGACCCCCCCCTCCCCTCACTAAAATATTGCCGTCAAATTTGTCGAAAAAAAACGTATGTAGTCAATATTTCGATATATTTTTTTTTCATAATTTGAAAATAAAAATATTTTTATTTTTAAATTTTTTACAAAAAATTTAATATTTGAATTTTTTTTCAAAGAAATTTCATATTGGAAACCTTTTCTAAGAAATTTAAAATTTAATATTGGAAACTTTTTCAAAGAAATTTAAAATTTATTTCAAAAAACTTTGCTTTGTTTGTAAATAGCTTTCGATTAAGATTTTTTTTCAAAAAAATTTAATATTTGAAATTTAATTTTTGAAATATTTTTCCAAAAATTTTGATTTTTTGTGATTAAATGTGAATTTTGAAATTTTTTGTGAGTAACTGTCGATTATGAAATTTTTTTAAAGAAATTTAATGTTTGAAATTTTTTCAAGAAATTTAGTATTTGAAATTTTTTCTCAGTTGTTTTTTTGAATGGCTGTGGTTAATGAAATTTTTCTCCCAAAAAGTTTAATATTTGAAAACTAACATTGAAATTTTTTGGTACATTTTTATATTTAACAAATCATCCCCCCCCCTCCCAAATAAAATCCTGTGACGTCACATACAACAGCTCTATTTGTTGGAGATGAAATTGTCAATAAAATATACAACTCCCTTAGTAAAGGTTGTTCACACCGTAATTACTACCTATCCTTGTAGGTTAGTTTATTGTGGTTTTCACAGGATAAATATCTCTTGAGTAAAGCCATGGAATTTCAAATTATTTTCTTCATTGAATTGGGAAGTACTTCATACACATACATATTATAAACAATTTCGTGGGATCCAACGGATTTTCTCGTCGTGTTTTTTTCTTCTTCTTTAAACAGATCTTTTACATAATCTTCAAAATAAAAATGTCAAAATAGAATAGGACATGGATTTTAAATCTATGGTCCTCCGAATGAAATCAAATAACCAAAGTATATTTGTGGTGAGTCAATATAAAAACAATTTTGAATAAAAATTGGGAAAGGAGACGATTTCAATATATTTTGTGGGATGAGTTAGGATAGCCAATAATTTTAAGTACAGTTTAGAAACTTTTTTAAATTAAAATACTTATATTGACCCCGATATATCATTTCAAATACATAAGGCATAATAGATCCGTTTCATATTTTTTTAGTCTCAAGATCAATTTTGGCTCCTTTAAGCGCAATTTGTGTCAGGCCCGAAGGGCTAACAAGAATAATTTGTTATTATGAATAGACAATAATTCGTGAAAGGATTCAGAAATCCAGCCTTAATTAAGAAAAAACATTCTAGCTTGTTTTTGTGTTGACAGACCACATACAATGGATTAGTAACTAAATATTACACTTAATTTCAACGTGGGGTTCAAATTCCAAAGTACATTTTGTAGATTATGTCGGTGAAGGAATGTGAAGGATAATAACCGACATTATTAATTTAATCTTCAAATATCTCTAGTGATCAATGGAAGGGATAATTATTAAGAAATAATGTGAATGTAGCCCATTGAAAAGGATCTATGAATTTCCTCATAGTAATACACTTTTAACTACCATCATTTTGATCAATAGACTCTCACCTTAATAAATACATATAGATAATAAACTAATCGTTTATTTGTTAGAAATGAGAAAAGGGGTTTCAACTAATGAATAAACTATGATTATACATAATGTAAGGATTACTCGTACAGTTTAGATAGTTAAAAGTCATTATAAATTCAGGCAATACTATTTTGTATGCCCATTGACACTAATATATATTCAGTATTTAAAATGTATTTCCTTGGTAATTTCTCGGTTTGTATTGCTTTATAATGTAGAACTTAAATTTGATCCCGTTCCAGGTATTGTCTAATATTGAGACTCGGTCAAAGAGTGATTTTTTATTCGTTTCGGTTTTAATTGAGTTTTTCTATAACGATTTGAATAAAAAAATTAAACGTTTTAAAATAGTGGTCCGATTTTGGTCTTTTAATATAG